>NC_047018.1:44682397-45052018 GCF_902652985.1 Pecten maximus | reverse complement strand
ACAAATACAGGTAACATGCGTAGATTGCCCAAATTGTGGACCAGTCGTCAATGTACAACGCAGTTATCGTTCGTTAAGACCTGTCAGGTGACCGGAAATGCACAACATTAACACTGATCGAGAAATTCTACCGGTGCAATCTTTGTCCTTATATCACACGGTCAGATTTCAACTGGCTTTGTAAATTATTAAATATAATGCATGGTAACATGTGGAATTAGTTTCAAGTAAATATGGAATAGATAACAGAATAAACGGGCAGGTTTCCGACTAAGTCACAACTATCACTAGACAAACTTAAATTTAGACGTTATCAAGAATGTTTCGTCACTTCTCCTACTTGAAGTTACTCATCCTATCTCTTATACCCGGAGAAATGTTTCGCTGACCCGTTTTAGGGTTTGGGTGTAGATGCTGGTTCGCAATTTTAGAACTCTTCTGTGTTGTTGAACACTCCATGGCAACAGTATTTAATGAAAGTATAAGTAAATCTGGTGAAAGTTGATTTCTAGTTCGAAATTTTTCGTTTTTCGTAAACATGCTTTCATGTCTGGCATTGTTTAATGTTGTTTTCCATTATCTAAGCAACAAATACAACACATCTACAGCGAACGTTGAAAACACAAAATGGTGCAGACAACGCGGAGACTGCAACCATGTACAACAATGTATACGTTTTATGAATGCACTAATGAGCTACAGAATGCAGAGTGCAGAATTGATCCCCATACTTGTCACATAGTGCCGCTGATGTTGACGGATCCGATGCCTCACCGATATACTAGTACTTCTACAACCAAGACAACGGCACAGGCACAGCTGAGTGGACAGAATCTAACTTGAAAGCAGATGTTAGTCTGACGTATTTCATCTTCGGATTGATTTTACATAAATATGTGTAAAAAATGATTGGAACGTTTAAGGCCGTTAGTGTATTTTTCTCATTTCCTGTCCACAATCTATAAAAAAGAATAGCTTAATTACCCCCTAAACACGTGATCTTAGATGTACTTTTAAAGGCTCTCCTTGTAGGCTCTATTGCTCGTGTGTGTGTGTGTGTGTGTGTGTGTGTGTGTGTGTGTGTGTGTGTGTGTGTGTGTGTGTGGGGGGGGGGGGGGGGGGGGGGATTTTATGGGTTTTATGGAATAACATTTTTGTACATGCCAGTATTTTTTTACTGTTTAGTTAACAACAAGGTGTATCCTGTATGACTGGTGGTTTTATTGGTACTAACCCGGTTCTTTTTTTGAGAACGCTAACGAGCATGTTCAATGGCATCTACTCATCCGAAAAATCTTGCTTTTTACCCTACTTCTATCGTTTGCTATTGAACAGTATTATCTTTTGGTAGTCCCATAATTGGTAAACAAATGTTGCAATTAAAAAGTGAAAAAAAGCAATAAACTAAACTGAAAAAAATAAAATAAAAGATAAAATAACACGAAAAAAACAAAATAAAATAGATAAATAGGTAATCAACAAAATATATTTCTTTCTTGAACATTTAAAAGCAATACGAATACGACTATGTAATGTACAATCAGCGATATTTATCCAAGGTTTTTGAGGAACCGTATGGAGGTAGACTCGTTATATTAACCTTAAATAAACTGTAATGTCATAAATTTTCATTTTCGTACATGTCACTGGTACTCTTAACAAACTCATCTGTCAACGAATTTATTTAGAATGAATTTATTATTAATCTAACTCTGACGAGGCCCGACGAGAAAGGCTGGCTGCTGCCAGAGAAAAGCCTATCAGTACAACTCAGCCGACGACGAAAGGCTCCCAGTAGCCTCAATCTTCCAGACTCTGCGCCTCGAAAACATCAGGTTGTGCAGTTACCTGATGATTTTGCCTAACATTGAAGTCTTCTGCAGATCCGAAGGACAATCGCTATTTGTCCACGAAATCAAGAACCAAGAAAACAATATTGAAAACACCAATTTCAGCTTTAAAAAAAAAAATCTTTTTTTTTTCAGTTTTTATTTGTGAACCTTGCGACACAGTGCCTTAGGCTTATGGGTATTTCAAGAAACGAATAAATTAATGAATAGATAGGAGAGACTTCAGGAAAACTCATCAATACGTATGCTAGTATGTAAACATGTATCTAAGTGAATGTTTATAATGAAAAAAAAAAAACAATTAAAATCACCGGTGACTTATTGTTAGCCCAAGGTTTATTTATGTATTTATTTATTCAACATTTTTCCGGGCCATAAAAATAATGAAATAAGATTATTCCGTTTTTGAAAGACCTCTTGCAGTTTTGTGACTAAATCTATTGAACACATACAAACGAAATAAGTTTATGGATTTACTTTGTTGTGAGATATTCAATGCAGGACTTTTCTACTAAAATTGTTAACGATTTCAACTTTAAATGTTTAAATCAAGATTAAAATGAAATTTATTTCAAATTGTCGACTTGTGTTTTCCATAAAACTGTCAAATATAGTTTCGTAACCTATCACGTGATTCCATCCAAATTTCTGAAATTGACAGAAAGTTCACTCTTAACCCGATATGTTTGGATTTTCGTCAGGATAACTCAATCGATCTTTGCTTCAAACTCATAATTCCGTATCTAGCCAGTATGTAGTTTCAAATCAAATTTCGTCTGTTGACATGGAAACCACTAAATGGTTGATCCCAGATTTACTAAGCTGTGTATATATTTTCAACGGTTGTTATGGATACCAATCTTTTTTATTTCGCTCCAGTAGAAATTGAAACCTAGAATTTATTTATTCATTAAGAAAGCATAGCAAGCAGACAGGTTCCAGTGGGTTTTTTTTTCGCTGGAGTAAACTATCGCCTTGAGACATCGTTAAGGGAGCCATTGATTGGCGAGAGGGATCTTGACAAATAAATGATATCAAAGGGCCATAGGGTCATTTCTTCCACATTTTATGTTTTCCGCTAATGAAGATACTGCCATAGTTTTGTATCTGATAACTGTGCCATCGATTGAGGGACACTCGATGTATGCTATACCAGCGTCGAGGCTGCTAATGACTCCAATCTTACCAACTCAAATTATTCTGCACGAAAACAACCCGCTATAGGAAGAGGTCTTACCAGCGCCCTCTAGCAGTATAACTCTGTCCTCTCCAACAGGGTATTTTCGTGTCATTAAGACCAAATTTTCCCAAGGAGCTCATTACTGCTTGGGTTCTCCTTGTAGATGAGGGTGTAATTTTTCTGTGTAGTTTTAGCCTTTATTAGAATCTTCAAAATATTCCCTTTCTTTCATTCCACTGGTCCTCCTCTCGTCATTCCTCATCATTACTCAGCCTTGCTGCATTGTTGATGAAGTCCTCAATGCTTACAGTAATAATACATAGTGTTAATGCAAATTGACTTTTGTAGATTCACTTACATAAAGAATTCGTCTCTTTTTTTGTTTAGTAATGCCATATAATTTAAGTAAATTCTCAGATTCAGTTTCCTTAGGCATACAATGGATTGATCTAATTGTAAATATATCAATCGTTAAGTAGGATATGCACATAGAAAATACAACTGTGACATGTTAACATTACATATATAGGTAAGAGGGGCACGATTTTTACAACCTTGAAAAGGAAAATAAATGCCAATATCTAAAGATTTTTTTTTCATAGAGTTTCACTCCAGTCGCGCGACAACACCAATATAGATATTTTGCATATTGTCATCATAGATACAAACAAAAACTAAAATTAAAAATGCTAAAGAAGTAAATATTGATAACTATTTAATAATTATAATATAATAGTCATTAAAAATCCTGCAATCAACACCTAATCTAATACTACTAATATTGCCAAGACCAATCAGTTTAAATGGGTATATAATTGGAGCATTCCATATCTTAATGTTGTAAGTAATATCCCAGCCTGAGTAGAATAGAACTCAAATTTCTCCTATCGCTAAAATATGTCCATGTGCTTCGTTCTCAATAATTTCGTTGTTCCTACAACTGTCCTAATATTAAGAATGGTTTGGTACGTTACCTTGATTTATCCTAGATGCTCGAGGAAATCTGGTTTTTGTAAATATTTGTCATCATTATATATATTTTTAACCCTTTTGTTGCGTTATTAATTAATACTTACTCAGACCTCGCTGAAATGTCTCAGTTCAGGTGTTATCAACACGGTCCTCCTTTTAAAATGTAACATTCTGGATTTAGACGAGATTGATAGCGGGTGTCGCCGAGAGAGCAAACGCCACTTACCACTTCAATACAAGACAATATATTATCAATATAGTTTTTTAATATTGAAAACAAATTGATGCGAAAACGAGAACGTTTGACATATGGTTAGATAGTTCTTATAGAAATCATAATTAAACAATTTGTCTAATTAAGGTGACTTATCGTTATATTGGTTTCTTTTTCAAATTGATGAAGTGATTCAATATAAATGTATCTTATTTCTGTTTTAAGTAAACATCAGAACACGACACACACAACACAACTACAAACACAACTGCCTCTGTTACAAACAAATGTACACGTATTTGTCCTCAGAAGTATTTAAATATTCATGTTTCCTACAGACCGCGATACAATGAAATATTCTTCCCAATGATAATCACCAGTTCTTGCACAACACTCGACGAATTTACCAATTGGAACACACTCACAAACGACACAATTAACATAGCTTGCCTTTGATAGTAAAATGAAACAACCCAAACATTCACCATGAATAATTAACATAATATTGTATTCACCTCAACAGTTCACAATCTTAAGTATTAAAGCCGGATTTTGAAAGCAAGAAGAAAGAAAAAGAAAAGAATGGTTAAAATAAAAGGTTATCACCGGCTTTCAGCAAACACGTTGTCCCAAAATGGATAACAATATCATTATGTTGCGTTTCTCTTGCCTCAAGGTTCAGATGAGATATAGATGATAAAATATACCAGTATCAATGAATAGGGCGCAAAGAAGTAATTCCAACAGTTAGGACAAAGAAAAATGTCAAATTATCGAGGCAATCCGCCCCGATTCCATTATCAATGAATGGATATAGATGTCTCCTTATGGCGTAGTGCTTGGCATTTTTGGCTTTTTTCATATTTGATAGATGACTGTTTTCGTATAATTATCAAGTTTTACGGTCGCCATATTTAAATCAATATACATGTAATAATATTCATATAAAAATATATCATTAATTTTAAAAGATATTCGTTTGCTTTGGACGAGATTGATTAAAAAAATTTCCCGACTCATTAATTTTTGATGATTTTCAAATAGGTTTCGTTTTCTATCTAATTTTCTATAATGATGTAATAGTAGTTCTCCTTGCATAATAATCCAATGTTTTTGTAGATTTAATTACTTTTACCTGTAATCATTATAAACTGCTCTTTGAATAACTTCCGTTTTTAAATTACAGATTGAATGTGAGGATCTTTCCAATAGAAATCAATTAAGTAGATTTATTATAATAACATTGACAAATAAAAATATCTATAACCGCTAACAATTGTTACGTAATTCTGACTATGTGGACAAGCACCTCTACTTAGCCCAAGTGCAGCATTTGGTCTAAATCCACTCGGAACACTTCCGATCTGACATAACAATCTTGCTCCGAATGGCAAATCCGGATACAGTTACGGTGTGTTAAATTCTAGATTCGGAAATTTGGGAATGGTTAGGAAATTGGTTGATTATAACCTCTTTCCCTATATTTTTAACCCGTTTTGATTCAACCAACATCTTTTCTGGTTTCCCATATCCTTGCCTTCAGAAAGAATACTGGAATTAGTTGTTTAATCATTTTTTTTTTTTTATATTTTTTTCTTTTTTTTTCACTTGTGGCTAATTGTCTGTCGTACAGTTCGTTAAATGATATAGACGTATAAGCTAAGTTTGACAAAGATACATAAACGTAATACATATATTTTTATAGAAGTATTTACAATTTGTTAGATATCGTATATCTGTCAATGAAAACATAACAGGGGAGCGTATTGTCTATAATCGTAATTACACCTATGATGCGGAGTTTCAGGCACCTATGTTATCTGTCAAGATTCTTTGCGTATTAAGAATGAATAAGATACATTTACCTATCAGCGTTTTGTTTTCACATTCAGAATCATTATTAGCAATTTCGATTATTGAACGAGAAAGTCTTTACATTTAATATCAATAAGAATTATATTGAAATTTCTAATGTCACAGCTTGTGTGGCAGTGGTGGTCGCTTCACCACCAGACTGTATGACAAACATCATAACTTCGCGATCATTAACATTCCTTTGATTAGTAGTAACACTTCAGCTTTCTGCGATTGAGTTTGCATGCTAACGTTAATTCTTTACTTAACATTTGAGAATACTGGATAGTGTTATCAAATACGCTATTAACCAGGGTTTCCTTCCTGTGGACCATCCCTCTACACCTCAGACTTAATTGTTCAGCTTTGAGATTTGCTTACATGAGTTCCTTAGGTCAGCTTCTGCGTGTGTACATTGTCGATTACTTTTCCTAACTTATTCTGTGTGTCTTGGCTATTAATAGTTTAAGGATATTTTTCATGGTTGAAGGTAATAGTATACATATAAATAGCAGTACATAATTAATTTACCTTGATAGACATTATATTTTATCCAACCATTCACAGATTTATTTTAGCTATTTCAGATATCTCAATCAACCCGTAGGGCGTTAGTTCCCTGTTAATGGTATACCAGATAGCATATCTTAGAATTCTGTATTGGAATTTACACAAGTCGTCTTCCATTTGGATTTATTGTCTCCCCTAACTTGAGTGTGTAAGAAATCTCAAACATAAGGGGTGATATTCTTGGTTGTCTAACTGGAGCCACGGGTTGGACAAGCATTAATATCACACCTTGGGACCGAGACTTTGTATATCCTTGATTTTTTTTCTCTGACATGTCGCTACTGTAGTCAAAGTTGGTTTAGATACTTTGGTTATCCTTACACTTCTCGTACGAGATTAAACAGTGGATTAAGATAACAGTTTAGGTTATATCTGGTTCATGGCTATTCCAAGTCCTAAACTAGACTCTCAAGTAGATAATACACATTTGTATTACATCACCTTTATAGTAATATCCTTTTAAAAAATCTTGACCTAAAACATTTTTTATTTAGATATGGTAAGAATTTTCCCCTACAATCTCGTCAATTTTTGTGAGTGTGTCAGGTTTTGGTGTGGTTCTTTTAGCAATGTCGCTGTATTTTACGGTCCAAGGGAGACAACATGGATACCTTATCCTCCTGTTTTGAGGGTAGTGCTGTGAACATGCGGCCTAAGGGATATAACTTAAATGCATATATTAGGACTGAGACCATAATTAGCATCGCTATGTGTTTCATTGTAATATTAAAATTCATAATAAATTCCCAAAATCTCATATACAACTTTCCATCTCACCTGACCCAGACCAACATATGAGAAGCAAAATATAAAAGTTTCAACACAGCAGACTGGGCATTTTCTGGAGATAGCTGTCAACATGTGTCACCAATGTGGATTATATACATCCGGGTCAGGTGTAGAGGTCAAATCAGGACATTTCACACAGGATCAAGGAGCACAAAATACATCATCAATATAAATATTTTACACCACCAAACCTAGATTGACATCTCTACTATGAATTTACATAGACAAAAATCAAGTTCAAAGAGGCATTTCATTTATTTTCCTGAAATACATACATTTTAAGGGGACTTCATTCGTGGGGCCTGAACCCGGAAGTACTTAATTGTGGTTTCAGTCCTATTGTTAGACGGTTTAGTAATCGTGCATTGTTTGTTCGCGCTACATCACCACGAGGACGTAATAAAGAAAAAAAAACTTTGTAACTAGCGAATCATAATAAAAAAAGACATTGCTTTTCCCGTAGTCGTGGTATCGGTGGCAGAGTGCCGTTTCATATAATATATCTTAACAATGTTTTGAAATTACTTTTTGAAATATAAACATATTCATACTAATATCATGTTCGAGGTGTTGTGTGAAGTACACCCGAGGAGTTCCGATTGACCTTTGTGTCATCGCCAATCACGTGCTTTTGTATTGTTTTTTCAAGACAATGATAATTTTAAATTTAAAAACTTTATTAATGACACATATATATACTTGCACCTGAACAAGACGCAAATTAAATCAAAGGAAAATAAATTGTTTAATAACAGATATCACGAGGTTAGATAGAACATATAAGTAAAAACTTGGTATGTAAAATAAAATTTGAATCTTAGGACTTAAAACTGGGAAATGGTTTCTTATACTCGATTGACCCGGTACGAGTTATACGTCTGTTTTCCATTCAACCAACAACAGAGATATGTAGGGTATGTTTAAATAGCAACGCAAACTTCAGAAACCAAGGGACCTATGATATATGTATATAGGCGTGTACATTATCATTTGCACATCGCTCACACCATAAAATAATGGATATACGTTGATGCAGTTATCATGTTGTTGTTAGGCTTATGATAGTTTACTATTTCGTACATGCAGAGTAAGGCAGTAACTGGATTGGGCTGTGTGTCACTGTCGAAAGGTAAAGTGAGAGTGAAGTGGGGTGACGGCGGTGACCAGTATATGAACGAGTGACCCGTGCTGGACACACATCCATCCATCCATCCATCCATCCATCCATCCATACATACATACATACATACATACATACATACATACATACATACATACATACATACCGTTCTGCACGTGCACACACATCCATCCATCCATCCATCCATCCATCCATCCATCCATCATCCATCCATCCATCCATCCATACATCCATCCATACATACATGCATACCGTGCTGCACGTGCACACACATCCATCCATCCATCCATCCATCCATCCATACATACATACATACCGTGCTGCACGTGCACACACGTACATCATCCATCCATCCATACATACATACATACATATTTGGCATGAATATATAAGAAGAAGTAAAACGATTACATTCGAACACACTTTAAACACGAAAACTCATACAATACGTTCGTATTATTGCTGAAACGGTCAAAACGAGAATATTTGTCAAGCTCACTACTCTTATACTTCCAACAGCTGCCAAACGACCGGTAGCTATAACAGTTAACAACACAATACTAAAACATACACATATTAAGTCTGTTTATGACTCTTCCCTGACGCAAGGAACAAAAAGTGTCGAAATCTAAAGATTGAAACAGGATATTAAAACTGGCCTACAAAAATGTTAAAATATAGTACGGATATTTGATTATGTCAGTTTTTTTAATAAAGATAAAACATTCTAAACTGGTTTTTGTTATTTCTTACAATTATAAAAATGATCTGACAGCGATTGGTATGAAGGATTGTCATGTATCTTTTTTTACTTTTGACATTTTTATTCAGATTTTCCACATAAAGTAATTACATGATACAGAAAGAAACAAAGACAACTTTCACACACACTTGCATACACAGACTGTATATATATATATAACTGTCATGCATCTTACTTTAAAGAGGCTTATTTCTTGAAAACAATTACAGAATATGTATTTAAAAGACGTTTTAAAACTCAACCTGAGAGGGAAATGTATGGAATATAACGGCAAATCTTCTTTGTAAATCGCCGCTGCCTTTGAAGTTATCACTGTGCGGCACTGTGCACGTGCTTGTTTCTTTGATGTGTCACTCAAATTAGACTTATTGCGGGTTGCGATTAAATAAATAATATTTAAAAATGAGGTTTTAATATCACTTTTCAGCGTTTTATAAGGAAAATAAAATGAAAAACTCAACAATTCCAACAATCTGTCATGTGTAAAAAATCTTTTTCTATTAGCCAATTTTTCTGATCTCTCTGCGGGCAAGCCTCTTTAAAGATGATCAGATAAAAAAGACTATGATACTTGTTCACTTTAGATATATATGTTTAGTTGTTACCTGAATGTTCCTGTTCCTTTGTAGTTACAATCAACAATAGAGCACGCTTTATGAAATGTTCTATCACGCTTTTTAACCGTGTAAAAGTATCCCATATCCACTATTTACAAAATCAAATGAGTTACCAAACAAGTGCGCCTCCATCTCCTATCTTAAAACGTTTGTATAGACGCCATTTTGATTTTCCTGGCTTTCGTTACTAAATTTACACACTTGTGGCTCCTAATATCACTGAAAGACGAAATAGTTGTATAATGAAGTTCCATATTCCTGACTCAGATATATGTATCCATTACAAACTTTATATCAAAATTGTTGTTCACATGTGTGGAATCTGTGCAATCTTTTATACTGTTTGTTTTTCATAACTCCCCTGCGGGATATCCCTTAATCCTATAAGGAAGATAAGTTACTCCATTCTTATACAGAAGTAATATTTCCTTCTGTATCTTTCGTACAATCCTTTGTATGATTCAACACTGTTGTATATGTTACTTCCATTTTCTGTTCCTAAAGTCGACAGAGCAAAACTTCCGTGTTATCAAATATCACTTCCTCTTCGGCCTCAACCTCGTGTTAGAAATTAACAAAAATCATACAGTGACTGGCGGTAGTATATAAGGTAGGTGTTTTGATAGATTTCCATAAACTCTACATTTACAATATACAAATATATAGGAAATATATTAATTGCAAATCTTTTTCAAGAGTTTCTAACAGAAACTGACAATCACAACTGGACTTCAAATCGTATCAATTGAGCGACTAGGATCACATGGGTTTGTAATGAAATGACATTTCATATTTTCATATATTTATTTTTGAGTATCATCATTACTGATTATTTCTGTGGTGTATTAACCATTTTATGGCCCTGGATGTAGGGTTATATGAAGATCTGTTTACCCTCAGCTCTCATATTTCATATAATACCTTCGGGTAAACAAACCTTCATATTACGTACCCTGCATCCAGGACCATAATTTCATATGAATAATATCTGTTACTTCATCTTAACAACAGAAACAGAGTAAAGATACATTTTAAAGTTACATAAGATACCTTATCGTAAAACATCAATCACAATACCTTAAATGCCGATTTGACCGAAAGTACACAGAAAAATAATCTGATATGCTACAAAAGGGGTATCAGTAGTATTGTCAGGTATATCTTAATTTAGAACCGGAAATGTTTTAAAATATAGATATAAAGGAATTTGAATATCTTTCAGACTTCGTTAGCTTCCTGTATGAATTTCTAGACTTTTTTTCTTGGTAATATATGTTGCTTTGATACACAAAGAATGTGTGTATATTTATGCTAGTTTAACAGGCATAAGATAAGTTTTTTGAAGATGAATATGATAAGTGTCTATTTTTAGGATGGAAGGAAACATTACTGTCACATCCGGGTATACTACCTCAGCAAATGAAGATGACGTCATAATGACAACTTTGAAAGTCTTCAGTTTAACTTCTAATTCAGGTCAGCATCTCCCATTGACATCCGGGCACTTCAACACCTTAACAACGATAGATGGCGTCAACCTAACAACTCTCGTTAGTACAACGCCGAAGCCCGGTCAGAATCTCCCAGTACTTCCTGTAGTAATGATGCTCTTGTTCGGCGGTATAGGGAATATTCTTGCATTGATTCTTCTGATCTACACGTCAAGAAAACACAAATGGAGTACATTCTATCGACTAGTGATGACCTTGGCAGTATCCGATTTTCTAGGTCTCGTCGGACCACTTCCAGTTTCCGTTACCGCTTACGTCAATAACAAAAAATGGATGGGAGGTCAACCAGTATGTGACTTTATGTCTTTTTGCTTTATATTTGCGGGAATGACATCGGCGATGCTTGCTGCTGCCATGTCCTTGGACCGTTTTCTTGCTGTTTGGTTTCCATTTTTCTATAGCAATCGGTTAGGTAACCGCCGAGTCAACCTTACATTGGCGGGTATATGTACCTTTGCTTTCTTCTTGGCATGCTTGCCTTTAATGGGCATCAACGCAAACGTTCGTCAATTTCCGGGAACTTGGTGCTTCTTCAATCAATTTTCTACAGAGGCGGATGGCAAGTTCTTTTCTTACCTCTACGCAACTCTCGGAATTGGAATGGTCGTGATGATGATAGTTCTGAACACATTGGTCATTGTGGTTCTGACCAGACGGAGGGGGGTCAGAAAAGACCAGGAAGGTGGAGTGACCTCTGACAGTCGACGAGCCGCTGATGTATACAACGTAATATTCCTGGTGGTACTGATGTTGGTCTTCACAATCTGCTGGCTTCCGCTAATGGTTAAGTATTTTTTCGTCAGCCTATTTGATTCTATATTTGGTAGTCCTCTGAAAGCCAACTTCGAAAATTTTAAGAGTTATTTAACTATGGTGCTGTTGCTTCTCCCAGACTAGAATTTGGCATTTCTCTCGACCTGTTTTTGATCCTCAATCGCCTTCTAACTATCAACATTTTAGGCCCTTAGCATATAGACTCTAGAAGGATCAAACACCTGTATGATGCATTTTCATTCATGTTTAGGCCCTACTGTTTCTCTCAATTTATCATTGAAAGCTGCTAGTTTTTACGCCGTTTGTATCATCCTTCTGGAAGCCATTGTTAATGTTAGAGAAAAAGTGAGGAAATCCGGAAGTCTGGGCATATCAAATTGGTCCTAAACAAATAAGTGTCGGGAAGGAAGGTGCCCATAATCCTTGATTAAAGCAACTACAACCGTTAGAGATGCTATTTATGGGTCCAAAACGCTATCCATTTTGAGATTGGTACTGTTAGATTAATCTACGATTTGTCGACCGACGACAGAGTGTTTCCCTATCATTCAATTACACCATTATTTCATTCTATAAGATCTTTTTATTTCCCCTAAACGGGGCTAATTCTAAATGCGTTACTTTTTCCATTCAGTATATTTTGAATTTTAGCAGATGAATTCAATAGTAACTGTACTGCATTTGATATTGATATGAACTTAATTCAAAGTAGAATATTTGATTATCTATGAATCACTTCAATTACTGTGAGACATTATATATTACTGTAGATTAATAATCTTCCTTTGAACGTTAAACGTTTGGTCTACTGTAATCGCATCTCCATCAAAAAAGGAAACAAATGTGAAAACAATCAATGTCACTCAATGCACTTACATTATGTGTTTATTACATATGTAACTATAAATACATTCCGTTACTAAAAACTCAAGAAATTACTTTAAAACTCGAAATGAATATTCGTGTTTCCCTTTTGATGACGGAGTCATATTGTTTCTTGAAAAGGTTATTTGTCACCAATTAAAGTTTTTTCCTTTAAAAAATTATCTAGCAGTTTGCCTTTAAAACTCCGATTTGCTGTTTTGTAAACATTTAATTTTGAATTCATTTCAGGTACGAATCATAATCAACCAATCAGCGCTCGGCAATATCGACCGTGTAGGTGATCTGATGGTCATGCGACTTGCTCTGACCAATCAGATCCTTGATCCGTGGATCTACATCATCTTGCGGAAAGATTCCATAATTATGGCTGTAAAAATAGGAAAACAGATGCTTAATAAAGGGGGTTGTCTGCAACAGATATCTTCCGATGATAATATCCCAAGTGGAACGGGAAGAACCTGTTCGACTACGGTTGGAGATCGGACATCAGATGGAGAAACGGAAACGTAAATTAGTGCACATGTGCCGTTAGAACAAGACGCAACACATTTAAAGGAACATTGATACTGATTTATTTCAGTTTAAACTTTCTTTCATTTATGCAAAGAAACAATGAATAGACAGTGATAGATATCTGTCCCCTTTATATGTTTATAGATGACTGGTTCCCGCGTTATACGCTTAATTTTTGTGTCCCATAATCTATTTGTATTTTTCATGTCTAAGTTATTAGCTTTGCTACTCTCTGTATGATTGATAAAATTACCCATAATACATAAGGCACCAATCCAACCAATCGCACAAATGAAATATAGCCACGTGCACTGTCACAACGTAATTGTCGATTAATTCACGATGTTTAGGACCAACACTCTGTCATTTAGATATTTGGGTCATTCGGATGTTTCTACGCCGTTCAACATGTTTTGGCCATTTACAGGTTTGAAGTTAGACTGGGTTTTTTTTAAATTATGTTCAAGCAATGTCCCTCAGAAACAGTGGGAAATTCTTACTTTACGTAAATTATAGAGAGAGTCGGGTAACACTTTTATTTTAATCTTAATAGATTTGTTTTCTTCTTATTTTTGTCACTGGAGTAAATTTGGCCTTTAGATATATTTTCTATCGAAAATTGATAGAGGCATTCTTGCTGATAGCAGTTGATAGGTGATTCCAAATATGAACTGCTGTGAATTGAGAGATAGTTATTAACTTTTCTCGTATCGTGGCCATGTATATTGTAATGTTTTAGGGAGGATACTTTGTTAATAAAGCTTTGTGTTATATGCACTTCTACTAGTTGGATGTTTTCAATGATTCAATGATGATGGTCGAGGAAGTAGTTTTGGATTCTCTTCACGTCCAATGAGTTTATGTATCTATCTATTTATTTATTTATTTATTTATTTATTTTAATTTAAAATCTTCAAGTCAACTGCGAAAGGCATATGTCAATGACGATTAAAGTACCCGCTGAAAAATTAATGATAAATACTGTTATCGCTTTGTGCATAGAAATTGTTAATCACTTATAATTATTTATGTATTGTGCTGTTAACATTATGTTAAGGAAATATAAATTTCGACATGAAATACACAATAGACATCCATAGTTATCATTTTTTATCGTTACTTACAACGTAACCAACACACCAACAGCGTTAATTATTTCATCCTTCTTATAAAAAATGTTCATTATAGACTGGATGGTAGCATGCCTGCTTCACCAACTGTTCTGTTCAAGATAACTTCTGAACGTACCATAACGATAACAGATTTAATTGGCTTTTATAATGTGGTATGCAGTTCTAGATATTTTACGGAGGTAGAAAGCAAGACTTTTGGGAACGTATCCTTCCTCTTTTCATCTGAAGTGTATGTCATCTTGATATGTACAGTTTGTTTTGTTTTTGTTTATCGCCCATTGAACATCCAGGGTTAGTTTAAGGCAAAGTATATTTCTAGTCGTCGGTGACTACCTTACTGAACAACATGCTGGAGGTCGCATGTCATCCAGAGAAACGTGTCTTGTCAAAAGACACAATCGCGACAGCACTGACTGGCCCAATTATCAACTTCCCGGGAAACACAAACCGACACGGACAAGAGCGTCGAACCAATCCCCCCCGGATCTTCACCTATGGTTGAGTGGCCGTTGATTTTTACTTGATATGTACAGACGATATGGTATCTCCATGAGCTATATCACATATGTTGTATTATGTTTTTCTGTGTTATTGGATTCCGGTTTTCTTTTACTATATCAAAAACACTATGATGAGGTCAAGCATGGTTATAATCGTGCCAAATGTAAATATAACACTTCATATAAATAGTTCATTTATATCAATTTTCCGGCTTTAAACCCACCGACTTTCAGACTTCTCAATGGAAATCTGCCTATGATGATTCGCATATATGATGTATCTACCGATGTGATAAAAATAGGACACCACTCAAGGGTTTAGTATTTGTTTCCTCATTTGTCCAAACTTACGTGAGCCGACCTATATGTAGGGATTCCATCAATCTGAGGTAGGTTGTATTAAAAACCATTCAGAATCTAATTAATCGTTAAAGTTTTAGGCATTTAAATATTTGAATCGTTATATGTATTAAAGTTCATAATGAGATTTTGTTGTCAATGAATGTTTATTGAGATGTTGTTTGGTTTAAAATAACTCAAATCCGTTTGTAATGACTAGTGATTATTTTCAAAGCGGTGATTTCATATCACAATAACAATATATAACAATAATTTGCATGTAATGATAATAAACATGAATTGATATTCCAATGTGTGTAATGTATATGGATGGTGATCCATCTTTGTAAATTGACTATGTCCAATCACACTTGGTATCACTTTGCTGGCTGTCACGTCTCCAGTATGGACATATCAAATGGAACTGGCCATCTATATATATTGACACGTTGATGATTGACGAGTATGCAATTTACATTAATTAAACAAAAGAGGCGATATAATGGTTAAATAAAGAGAGAGAGACAGAGAGAGACAGAGAGAGACAGAGAGACAGACAGACAGACACAGAGAGAGACAGACAGACAGACAGACAGACAGACAGAGAAGGGGTCAGGGTGTGTGTGTGTTATATTAAAGTTATGTCAACCCTTAATTATTGTCTGTTGAAATATACTTAGCAACATCTAACACAGGGTACGTCTATTTCTGATGCAGGAGAACGTTACCATGACAACCGAATATACCAGGACTGTACTCACAACAGATGATGTCACCGTATTTACAGTGAACGAAACCAATCATAAACTCATACAGGATTACTATTCTGTAATACCGATTGCATTTATGCTTGTGGCCGGCGTAACTGGAAATATCCTAGCAATAGTTCTACTTCACAAGACGTCAGAGAAACACAAATGGCGGGTGTTTTACCGGTTGGTATTTGTCCTGGTGGTGTCCGACCTGTTGGGCCTTATTGGGCAACTTCCTATTATGATTTTTATCCATGCAAATAACATGAAGTGGATTGGAGGACAACCGTTATGTGACTTTATGGCTTTTACCTCTATATATACTGGAATGACTTCGGCCATGTTTGCTGCCGCCATGTCTGCAGACCGTTTCCTGGCTGTTTGGTTTCCCTATAGCTATAACAGCATATTAAGTAGTCGTCGAGCTAACCTCACAATGGTAGGGATGTGCACATTTGCTTTGATCTTGGCGTGCTTGCCCTTGATTGGAGTAAATCACAATTCCATACAGTTTCCAGGAACTTGGTGTTTCTTTGATCAATTTTCCACGGAACCAGTGTACAAGTCGTACGTATATATAATCGCCTCTGTCGGGTTGTTGATGGTCGAATTGGTGGTGACTTTGACCATGTTTGTCACTTTCGCTCTCATCAAACGTCGTGTCCTGAGGTCCGACCGCGAAATAAGGTCCGGCGACGTGTACAACATCGTGTTTCTGTTGGTACTCACGATGGTCTTCACGATATGCTGGCTTCCATTACTGGTAATTTTCATATACGGTATATTACAGTTCATAATAAACCTAATTTACCCTACTATATTCCATTAATGTTTACACTACGCGGTGATTCGGTGACTTACACGAAAGAAAATGATTTAGAATATATAAGATTCAAAAAAAAAAAGTAAAAACAGAATGTAACTAGATTTGATCAAGATCAAAACACGGGATTTCCAACAAGAAAATGATCGCTGACATGTTCTCGTTCTGACGAACGCTTTTGTACGTTTTACCTACGATTTCTCTTCGTTTTCTCTTCGATTTCTCTTCGCTTCCCTTCTTTAACCGATCAGTTGACCTTCTAACGTTGGAAACATCTTTAAAATAACCATTTTCTTTCACATACGATGAAAATAAACCGGTTTAAAAGAATTTGAATTTTTAGATTTTGTATCATTTGATCTCCGTGAATCGTGTATCGCGTACCTTGTATCGTGTTAACTGTACCCTGTATCTCTTACCTTGTATCGTGTTTACTGTACCTGTATCTCGTACCTTGTATCATGTGAACTGTACCCTGTATCTCGCACCTTGTATCGTGTTTGCTGTACCTGATTCTCTCACCTTGTATCGTGTTAACTGTACCTGTATCTCGCACCTTGTATCGTGTTTGCTGTACCTGTATCTCGTACCTTGTGTCGTGTTACCTGTACTGTATATCATACCTTGTATCGTGTTTACTAAACTGTGAATCGTGTATCTTGTACCTTCTATCGTGTTAACTGTACCCTGTATCTCGTACCTTGCATCGGGTTTACTAAACCGTGAATCGTGTATCTCGTACCTTGCATTATGTTTACTGTACTGTGAATCGTGTATCTCGTACCTTGTATCGTGTTTACTGTACTGTGAATCCCGTTCCATGTATCGTGTATCCCGTACTGTATCATATATCCTTTAACATTTATCGTCTATCCCGTCCAACAAGAAAATGATCGCTGACATGTTCTCGTTCTGACGAACGCTTTTGAACGTTTTACCTACGATTCTCTTCGTTTTCTATTCGTTTTCTCTTCGTTTCCCTTCTTCAGTTGACCTTCTAACGTTGCAAACATCTTTAAAATAACGTTTTCTTTCACATACGATGAAAATATTTTGAAAATTTGAAATTTTCGATTTTTGATCATTTGACCTTTGTGACCTTGAGCGAAGGTCAACATCAATGAAAAGCAATTAAGTTTGTAGCCCTTTGTCCAAGCTATCTCTGTACCAAACATCAAATCTGTATGAGTAAAGATATAGGAGTAAAAGGAAATTTAGTGTGGTTTTGGGACAAATTTGAATTTTGGCGGGAAAACCAACATTTTTCAAAGTGCCATTTCTACGTCATTTTTTATTGCACGACCATAAAACTTACACCGTTTGTCATGATTAATCATGCGCTTTCCGATTCATATAAAAAAAATTAGTAATTTTGAATTTTAAATTTTTGACCTTGATTTGACCTCATGCTTAGACCTTGACCTTGAGATATTTTTTGATAACATGTATAAGAAAAAAGTTAGTGCCGACCATGATCTACAAGATGCACTGATTGTTCAGGGAATAAAACGAACAGAAAAAGAGCCTGACGCAAAAGATTTTTTTTTAATTTGATTTTTTTTGATAATTTGACCTTGGTCAAGGTCAATGAAAAATAGTATTTTTTGTAGCTACTCTTACATGCTATTGTTGTGCCAAATATCAAATCTGTATGTGTATAAATGAAGGAGCTGAAAATTTTTTAGTCATTTTTTGCCGATTTTTGAATTTTGGCGGGAAAAACTTCGAAATTTTTAAAGTGCCATATCTCCGTCATTTTTTATCCGATTATTAAAAGATTTGCACACTCCGTCTCAGTGGTTCATGCTCTTTCAAGCGAGATGAAAAAAATATTTAGTTTCAGAATTTTTTTTCTGACATTTTGTTTACCCCTTAGCAAGGCCGTGACCTTGACATATTCTCTGATAATATGGCATGGATAAAAGTTAGCCCCGACCATGATCTACATAACACACTGAACGGGAACGAAATAGAACGATCCGTTACGAAGTTAGGATCGTTCAAAAAACGTCCAAAATTTTTCTATTTATAGATCTGTGACCTTGACCGTTGAACGTATGAACATAAAATTGCACCAAGATCGACAACTTGATATTGTCTATCATGTACTAAGATATGAACGTTCTATCTGCATTCATTTTTGAGAGATTTTGGTCACAAAAAAAGTGTTAAGAATAATAATAATTAAATAAGTATTTATATAATAATCCGAATTTTTTTGTTAATGACGGTAGCGACAAAGCAACAACTGTTCAGAATACATGATGACAAAATTAGATGATCTGACCACACGGGAACCTTATACGATGTTTACTTGCCGAAATATACGCAATTTAATTTTAATCCAAACCGCCACACAGCTTCAGGTCGCCATCTTTGCTCAAATCAAAGCATCTGGGCGTTTGAAAGAGTTAGTATTGCAAAGCTTCTAAACGATCTTGTGATACAAATTCTAAGATTATAATAAAAACGAAATGTGAATTTTAGAATAATTTGATTTCAATTACTTTTAGTATATAGGTCTCTGGGTTAGCGAATCGTTGCAATTATTTACGATGAAACTTTAATGTTGCACTAAATACTGATCACAATATTTCTATTTAGACATTTTTTTTAATTCTTCCATTTCATTTCATTTCAAGTGTTGATTTAGATTTCCCAATAAGTTCACGGGAAATGAATTTGATGACGTAACCGGAAGCCCACATGCTATTAGAATGTGACCCGGAAAATATGCATGACGATAATAAAAACAGAAGATCATTGAACCGGATTTTTTTCGCATTTTTTTGAGACACTAATGTGATTAGATGCAACGGAAGGTAACACTGATTTTGTTCATAGCTATCGTATCAAGTAAAACGAACAGTTATTGCGAAAATAGCAGTATTTGCTTTACCTAGTTGAGATAGACCTACTTTCGTTTAACAGTTTGTTACAGATATGGTCGTATAATAATTCATCTACCCAACCATAGTCGATCTAATTACTAATCCGCGATTTTTTCTATTAAGAATATTTGTACTTCTCATGTACAGTGCATCTTTGTTTAAAATTGACTGGTATGCAGGTCTGATGCTATTTTCCTCGTGATCAGCTGACCCTGACCACAGGTCAACGTTACGATCGTATCCTTTCGTAAACACTTCATAATAAATGTTTATATTATCCACGGCATATTCGTCTTGATTACTACAATTTTCTACCTTCTTGCAGAGATATTATAATGTTAAAGATAATGTAACTATAGATTGAAAATACTGCACATATCAACGAAAGACCATACTTTCCCTAGATTAAAATGTATTAGAATCTAATGCTTCTGGTCACACAATATCTTTTTATATTTATTCTTTAAGTGGATGGATATGGCAACATTTTAAATACTTTCATATATAAATACTTATTACCGGTTAGCTTGTAATTAAATAAGTATTTATATAATAATCCGAATTTTTATGTTAATGACCGTAGCGACTAAACAACAACTGTTCTGAATACATAATGACAAAATTAGATGATCTGACCACACGGGTACATTGTACGATGTTTACTTGCCGAAATATACGCATTTTAATTTCAATCCAAACCGCCTCACAGCTTCAGGTCGCCATCTTTGCTCAAATCAAAGCATCTGTGCGTTTGAAAGAGTCAGTACTGCAAAGCTTCTAAACGATCTTGTGATGCAAATTTTAAGATTATAATAGAAACGAAATATGGATTTTAAAATGATTTGATTTCAATTACTTGCGCTTTAGGTTAGCGAATCGTAGCAACTATTTACAACGAAAATTTAATGTTGCACTAAATACTGATCACAATATTTTTATTTTGTCATTTTTTTATTCCTTTCATTTCATTACATTATGAGTGTAATTTAGAGTTCCCAATAAATTCGCGGGAAATGAATTTGATGACGTAACCGGAAGCTCACATGCTATTAGAACGTGACCCGGAAAACATGACGATAATAAAAACAGAAGTTCTTGAACATTACCGGATTATTTTCACATTTTTTGAGACACCAATGTGCCAAAATACAACGGAAAGTAACACTGATTACGTCCATAGCTATCGTATTAAGTAAAACGAACAGTTATTGCGAAAATAGCAGTATTTGCTTCACCCAGAGTCTCTGCTTCACCTAGGCTAGACCTACTTTCGTTTTCCAGTTTACAGTTATGGTCATATTAAGTAATTCATCTTCTCAACCATAGTCGATCTTATCCGCGAGATGTTTCTATTTAGAATATGTGTACTTCTCATGTACAGTGCTTCTTTGTTTAAAATAGACTGGTCTGCAGGTCTGATCTGACTCCCTCAGCTGACCCTGATTATGACCATAGGGCCACCTCATAATAAATGTATCAACGGCAGACTCGTCTGGATTACTACAACTTTTACCTTTTAAATACTTTAATATATGAATACTTATTACCGGTTAGCTTGTAATAATAATAAGAATAATAATAAGAAAAAAAATAACAATAACAATAGTGATTTCCATCTCGGATGGAAATCCCTAATAAACATCCAAAACAGTAACACGAGATCAATATCTAATTAATGACTTGGAATCAGATTAAGTATTTTCCGGAATCAACCCTTTATTTTAATTTGGCATGCATTTATTAGTTATCAGTATGATGTCTTGTTTTTTACAGATACGACTCATACTGAACCAATCCGGGGCCGTCAAACTTAATCATGCATACGACATGACAGGAGCAAGACTGGCCTTGGCCAATCAAGTTATTGATCCATGGGTCTATATCCTCTTGCGGAGGGATACCTTAGAGCCGATCATAAAAGCGGTGAAACGTTGTATTGTTGCTAGAAGATGCCTGCAGCACGAATTGGCAGATGAAAGAAGTTCGAGCAGAAACAGAGAGACTTCTACTGCTGGAGATGCGACCACTGATGAAGAACTGTAAAGAGTTGGAAGTGCGCATATACATTGTGCTGTAAATGCCGAAAATAATTGTTAACATCAATACAAAAGATAACTTTTTGAGGCCCGGGGTTAAGTTAATTTAAAGAACCATAATGCACTGTAATAAGTAATTGGAGAACAAAGCATATGGATAGTCGAAACTGACCGCTATTATGTAAATGGCGACAGAACATTGGCTACAACCGGTAAGACGAAACTTAACACAAGGCAGATTCATGTAGGCGGTAAACCAGTAAATCGATATGATAACAAAACGGGTGAAAGATAGAAAAATATTGTCCATTATCAGAAAGGTGAGCCAAATGTTATTCATATCGACTATATACTAACATCTGGTAGCATTTCAATGATTTTTACTTGTTTGTTACAATGATTAACAAAACGTGCGTTTTAAATTCTCGCTTACAAATTGACGTCACTGACGTCCACAATTTCCCATCTCAACCTAAAATGTCCGGAAAAAGACATATTTCATCGTCTTATCATAACCAGCACTCACACTGAAGTGCAAAATAAACTTTGTCGTATAAACATGTAGATATCTAGATACTGATTTATCCTAAAAGTTTTGATAATAATTCCACATTTTGTTAATTTCAGATGTATTTATTTTTATTTTCCTTTATCGGGAATAGATAAATAATTCAGAAGTGATGCGGGGCAGAACGTCACAAAAAGCAGGAAACGAGTGCTTTCTGTTGTTACTAAGAAACAAACATTGTTTGATTTTGAAAAATGACATTTGCAATGAAGCTAAGCCACACATCTTCTAGGCGTTCATCTAAGAAATGACTTGAGAAACATTCATTTTAAGTAAATTCTTTGAAGCGATTTGGATCGTGACGGCCTCGTTTGATTGAAAGCTAGACATGCATCACAAGCTGTATTCCTATTCTGGCCGAATCAATATAAATTCGCATATGGTACAAATGTCTTTACTTATGACATACTACATGCACATGTAAGATAGATTGTAAATAGTTCATATTTCCTTTGAACACAGTTGATAAGTTTCTAACGTCTTCTCTAGGATTTTAAACATTTTGACTTAATAAATATCCTTTTGCTTCAAAGTACTGTCTTTTAAGTTATTTTTCTTCCAGTACATCACAATGCATGGAAGATAATTTCATATGTATGCCCTTATTTGTGTCTTAAGCTATATAGGTAAGCTAATAAATATATCAAACATATACAAGTACGTTATGGATCCTATTCCATTTCCCCTGCAATAAATCAGAGTTGGATTGTGTAGGATTGTTACACTTTAATCCCTAGTATCTCTGACAAGTCCTAGAAGGATGACAGTGTTGTATGGTGCAGACTCATATTCATTTCGGCAGTTAGGATATATGATAATAAATCGACTATAAAGGTCTTATTCGCGTGTGTCCTATTTATAAAACCACATGACCAAACACAATGTACTGCTTTTTGCCAGTCGTATCCTGGAAGGGTGACCCATTTTAAGTTGCCTCATATAAATGACCTTGACTTTTTTCAATTCCACATTGGTCCAATATATGATTATCTTTTTTTTTGAATTTCACAAGACCCAGGATGCTGATATGTAGCTAGCATACAATTGTAGGTAGATGTAGGGATTAATTGATCGGCGTTTATATTTTCTTGATAAAATGTGGTGGTGGGGTATATAGAGAATGACAATGTCTTTATGATAACTTAACAGACCATATGCAGTATATCTAAGATAAAAAATATAAAAAAATTACTTTTAGGAAGGATGAAACATCAACACTACCTTCAGTATTCCACTACCTTAGCAACCGAAGATAACGTCACTCTAAAATATATTAATATGAGGACTGGTTGATATGTTTTGAGCCTAATTACCTATATACAGCAATGATACCAATGCTGCTGTACCGCCGACGTCCTCAGCCGAGGCCATCCCTCATCGTGTGTTTCGACCCCTAGCTCAGTACACTCTTAGGATGGGAAGGGGGGTTCCACAGTGATGATCAGTCACTGCGCGTCGGTGGTGGGTGTCCAGCTACTGGTGTCCTTCTTCATCCACACCCAGCATGAAGATCTTTCTGCTGCCTTGGCCATCCTCTGCACTGTTGATCTTTTAGTACTACCAAGTACTCCCAATGCAGATAGCATTCTCCACACAGACTGTGCGGGGAAGCCTCTACATCCAACCTCCACTGGGTAGCTCCACGTCTGCCACCCTCTCTCCCTGCACTCCACCAGCAATGCTTCGTACTTTGCTCTCTTCCTTTCGTGGGGTTCGCTGCACCTTTCCTTCCATGGCACTGTTAGCTCTATGACAATGATCGTCTTTGTCGTTGGTGACCAAAGAATCATATCCGGTCTGAGGTTGGTTGGTACGATGTCCGGAAAAGTTGGTCTCTGGTCCAGGTCTACAGTCAGCTTCAAGTCTCCTGCCTGGCTGAGAATTCCAGAAGTTTTCTCTGGGCTTGGTGTTGATGTTGCACCTTCCTTCACGAACCTGATCTGTATATGTTTTGACCTTGGTTGGCTGGCCTTGCTCTTCCGTTCTTTTTTCAATAATGTCTGCCAGCTCCCTTAAGACTTGGTTGTGGCGCCATGTGTATCTCCCCTGTGCAAAAGCCACACGACAAGACGTAATTATGTGCTGTATGGTTCCTCGCTGTCGACACAGGGGGCATTCTGGTGTTTCTGCAAGGTCCCAATTGTGGAGATTTGCTGGTGTTGGTATCACGTAATACACATACCGAAGGAGAAACTGCAGTTGGAATTTAGAGTACTTCCAGATTTCCGACCAGAACAGTGCACGTCGTTCTGTGTCCCACCTAGTCCATGCTCCCTGAACTCCAAGTTCAACTGCTTTGGTCTGCCTTCTTTCTTCCTCGCTACTTATTATTTCCTTCTGGGCCATTCTACACCTTTCTTCTGCATCAGTGTTTTTCCAGAAGGTGATTTTAGATGTTCCTAAGCCTTATCTTTCTACTGCAGTTGTTCCGACGATGTCTTTGTGTCATAGCCTGCCCTCAGTCTCGTCAACTGCTCTTGATGCTGACCACTTTCTGCCAGTTTGTACTTCCACGCCGGCTAGCCGAACCTTGTCAATCTTTAATTCTTTCAAGGTCACGATGAGTCTTGCCTTGCCCGTCTTGAATTTTTCAACTTGTGACGAGAGAGGAAGTTGGAGTTTTGCTGTCCTACTGCCTACTGCAGGGAAGCTTAGGGGAGCTCCCAACCACTTCCGGAGGTGTCTGTTGATTATGCGCTCCATTTTCTCTACAGTTGAAGTTGTGATCTCATAGAGCATCAAGGGCCAGGTTAAACGTGGAAGGAGTCCATGCTGATACATCCAAGCTTTGAGTTTCCTCGGAAGACATTTCTTGTCTATATTCTTCATTCCTTCAATGACCTGCTGTTATTTTCTTTGGATGTTTACCTTATCTCCGAGTGATTCGTCAAACCACTTTCCCAGGCATTTGATTGGGTTTCAAATGATGGATGGAATATCCTCTCCCTGTATCTTCAGTTGGAATTGTTGTATGACTCTGCCTTTCTTTATGATAAGGGATCTTGACTTTTTTGGTTTGAAGGTCAGTCTTGCCCAGGTTGCTGTTTCCTCTAGGGCTGTCAGTATCCATCTTGCCTGAGTATGGGTGTTTGTAGTGATGGTCAGATCATCCATGAAACCTCTATTTGATGGCTACCTGGTGTTTCTGGATGTCTTTGGACCTTTTGTCTCTCTTTCTCCTGCTTTGATGATCATATTCATACCAATTACAAAGAGGATAACAGATATAGAATATCCGGTCACAGTACCTTTCTCATATTGAAGGATATGAATTTTGACCGACATATTGTATTATTTTTCAACATACATAATTAAAAATGTAATCCCCTTCAGTATCTATACACTTTTGCCAGCGGTGCTTAAGGGCCTTAATGCCACTTCTATAGACTTCCTTTTTTTGGCTGTTCAAACCATCCACTGCATGTATGACGCCATCATTGGACTGCAAGTGGATACCTGAAATAGCTGTTGTGATTTTGGAAATAGATGAGACTCTGCTGGAGCGAGATCAGGCGAATAAGGCGGATGTTCAATCAATCGTATAATCGTGCCAAATGTAAATATAATACTTTATGTAAATAGTTAATTTATATCAATTACCGGCTTTAAACCCACCGACTTTCAGACTTCTCAATAGAAATCTGCCTATGATGATTCGCATATATGATGTATCTACCGATGTGTTAAAATAGGACACCACTCAAGGGTTAAGTATTTGTTTCCTCCTTTGTCCAAACTTACGTGAGCCGACCTATATGTAGGGATTCCATCAATCTGAGGTAGGTTGTATTAAAAACCATTCAGAATGTAATTAATCGTTAAAGTTTTAGGCATTTAAATATTTTGAATCGTTATATGTATTAAAGTTCATAATGAGATTTTGTTGTCAATGAATGTTTATTGGGATGTTGTTTGGTTTAAAATAACTCAAATCCGTTTGTAATGACTAGTGATTATTTTCAAAGCGGTGATTTCATATCACAATAACAATATATAACAATAATTTGCATGTAATGATAATAAACATGAATTGATATTCCAATGTGTGTAATGTATATGGATGGTGATCCATCTTTGTAAATTGACTATGTCCAATCACACTTGGTATCACTTTGCTGGCTGACACGTCTCTAGTATGGACATATCAAATTGAACTGACCAGTTTATATATTGACACGTAGACGAGTGTGCAATTTACATTAATCAAACAAAAGAGGCGATATAATGGTTAAATAACTCTGGAAGTGTAAGAGTTAATTTTCTGGAATGAATAACATATCTCTAAATTCTTAACAAAGATAATGTAAAAGGCTTGGGTAGGTATTTAGATAACAAAACATCTTAAGTTGTGTGTCACCCTAATAAGAAGATATACACACACTTAAACATATGTCTGAGAATGAAGATGAATGGATTTGTACTTCTCCAATGTAATCTATTTGAATGGGTTATACACACGGCTAAACATTAACGAAAGTAACAAAATAAACAAAAATGAGATTATACACCAGAGCATTTATAATCAGATTCGTATTCAACTGAGTATTTCCATCTTAGTGTATTACTTGTTATTTAAAATCAGAAGAGATATGCTTGGTTGACAAATACATTTTGTTTATTTCTTCTTTTTTCATACCCTTTCATGTAATGCAGAGAGAGAGAGAGACAGAGAGAGAGACAGAGAGACAGACAGACAGAGACAGAGACAGAGACAGAGACAGACAGAGAAGGGGTCAGTGTGTGTGTGTGTGTGTGTGTTATATTCAAGTTATGTCAACCCTTAATTATTGTCTGTTGAAATATACTTAGCAACATCTAACACAGGGTACGTCTATTTCTGATGCAGGAGAACGCTACCATGACAACCGAATATACCAGGACTGTACTCACAACAGATGATGTCACCGTATTTACAGGGAACGAAACCAATCATAAACTCATACAGGATTACTATTCTGTAATACCGATTGCATTGATGCTTGTGGCCGGCGTAACTGGAAATATCCTAGCAATAGTTCTACTTCACAAGACGTCAGAGAAACACAAATGGCGGGTGTTTTACCGGTTGGTCTTTGTCCTGGTGGTGTTCGACCTGTTGGGCCTTATTGGGCAACTTCCTATTATGATTATTATTTATGCGAATAACATGCAGTGGATTGGAGGACAACCGTTATGTGACTTTATGGCTTTTACCTCTATATATACTGGAATGACATCGGCCATGTTTGCGGCCGCCATGTCTCTAGACCGTTTCCTGGCCATTTGGTTTCCATACAGCTATAACAGAACATTCAGTAGTCGTCGAGCTAACCTCACAATGGTAGGGATGTGTACTTTTCCTTTGATATTTGCGTGCTTGCCGTTGATTGGAGTAAATCACAATTCTATACAGTTTCCAGGAACTTGGTGTTTCTTTGATCAGTTTTCCACAGAACCAGTGGACATGTCGTACGTATTTATAATCGCCTCTGCCGGGTTGCTGATGGCCGTAGTGATGGTGGTTTTGAACATATTTGTCACTTTGGCTCTCGTCAAACGTCGTGTCCTGAGGTCCGACCGCGAAATAAGGTCCGGCGACGTTTACAACATCGTGTTTCTGGTGGTACTCACGATGGTCTTCACGATATGTTGTCTCCCATTAATGGTACTCATCATATACGGTATATTTTATCTAAATATAGATCTCATTTTATTTTAGGTAACACTTTAATTGTTTCGTGATTACAAAACAAGTAATTTTGAGAGAAATATATAATATTTCATTATATAGTTTTAGGTTTACTGTCATTACAAATCATTGACGTCATTTTTTTTTTATTGTTTTTATTGGCCAGTTGACAATAAACCTAACTCATCCTATACTTTATCCATTATTACAAAAATTGGCAATGTGGTGACATACACGACGACAATTATTCAGATTATATATGTTAAATATTTGCTATCACTCCAAAGCATACCAATTGACGCCATGCTTTGTTACATCAATTTTAATGGCTAAATGACAAGCTTTATTAATATCCTACACTTTATTCAATTCATTTTTACAAAACGCGGCGATTCGATGCCTTACACGAAAGAAAAGTATTTAGAATATATATGGTTAAAGATTCACCATTACCCGTATGCATACCAATTGACCTCATTGTTCGTTATGTCAGTTTTAATGGTTAGTTGACCAGCTTTATATAATTTCTCAAAACTGTTTTTGAAAAAAATATCTTCTCAAGTAAAAACAGAATATAATAAACATCCAAAACAGGAACACGAGATCAATATCTAATTAATGACTTGGAATCAGATTAAGTATTTTCCGGAATCAACCCTTTATTTTAATTTGGCATGCATTTATTAGTTATCATATGACGTCTTGTTTTTACAGATACGACTCATACTGAACCAATCCGGGGCCGTCAAACTTAATCATGCATACGACATGACAGGAGCAAGACTGGCCTTGGCCAATCAAGTTATTGATCCATGGGTCTATATCCTCTTGCGGAGGGATACCTTAGAACCGATCATAAAAGCGGTGAAACGTTGTATTGTTGCTAGAAGATGCCTGCAGCACGAATTGGCAGATGAAAGAAGTTCGAGCAGAAACAGAGAGACTTCTACTGCTGGAGATGCGACCACTGATGAAGAACTGTAAAGAGTTGGAAGTGCGCATGTACATTGTGCTGTAAATGCCGAAAATGATTGTTAACATCAATACAAAAGATAACTTTTTGAGGCCCGGGGTTAAGTTAATTTAAAGAACCATAATGCACTGTAATAAGTAATTGGAGAACAAAGCATATGGATAGTCGAAACTGACCGCTATTATGTAAATGGCGACAGAACATTGGCTACAACCGGTAAGACGAAACTTAACACAAGGCAGATTCATGTAGGCGGTAAACCAGTAAATCGATATGATAACAAAACGGGTGACAGAGAAAAAATATTGTCCATTATCAGAAAGGTGAGCCAAATGGTATTCAGATCGACTATATACTAACATCTGGTAGCATTTCAATGATTTGTACTTGTTTGTTACAATGATTAACAAAACGTGCGTTTTAAATTCTCGTTTACAAATTGACGACACTGACGTCCACAATTTCCCATCTCAACCAAAATGTCCAGAAAAAGACATAGTTCATCGTCTTATCATAACCAGCACTCACACTAAAGTGCAAAATAAACTTTATCGTATAAACATGTAGATATCTAGATACTGATTTATCCTAAAAGTTTTGATAATAATTCCACATTTTGTTAATTTTAGATGTATTTATTTTTATTTTCCTTTATCGGGAATAGATAAATAATTCAGAAGTGATGCGGGGCAGAACGTCACAAAAAGCAGGAAACGAGTGCTTTCTGTTGTTACTAAGAAACAAACATTGTTTGATTTTGAAAAATGACATTTGCAATGAAGCTAAGCCACACATCTTCTAGGCGTTCATCTAAGAAATGACTTGAGAAACATTCATTTTCAGTAGATTCTTTGAAGCGATTTGGATCGTGACGGCCTCGTTTGATTGAAAGCTAGACATGCATCACAAGCTGTATTCCTATTCTGGCCGAATCAATATAAATTCGCATATGGTACAAATGTCTTTACTTATGACATACTACATGCACATGTAAGATAGATTGTAAATAGTTCATATTTCCTTTGAACATAGTTGATAAGTTTCTAACGTCTTCTCTAGGATTTTAAACATTTTGACTTAATAAATATCCTTTTGCTTCAAAGTACTGTCTTTTAAGTTATTTTTCTTCCAGTACATCACAATGCATGGAAGACAATTTCATATGTATACCCTTATTTGTGTCTTAAGCTATATAGGTAAGCTAATAAATATATCAAAGATATACAAGTACGTTATGGATCCTATTCCATTTCCCCTGCAATAATTCAGAGTTGGATTGTGTAGGATTGTTACACTTTAATCCCTAGTATCTCTGACAAGTCCTAGAAGGATGACAGTGTTGTATGGTGCAGACTCATATTCATTTCGGCAGTTAGGATATATGATAATAAATCGATTATGAAGGTCCTATTCGCGTGTGTCCTATATATAAAACCACATGACCAAACACAATGTACTGCTTTTTGCCAGTCGTATCCTGGAAGGGTGACCCATTTTAAGTTGCCTCATATAAATGACCTTGACTTTTTTCAATTCCACATTGGTCCAATATATGGGTATCTTTTTTTTTAATTTCACAAGACCCAAGGTGCTGATATGTAGCTAGCATACAATTGTAGGTAGATGTAGGGATTAATGTATCGGCGTTTATATTTTCTTGATAAAATGTGGTGGTGGGGTATATAGAGAATGACAATGTCTTTATGATAACTTAACAGACCATATGCAGTATATTTAAGATAAAAAAATATTAAAAAATTACTTTAAGGAAGGATGAAACATCAACACAACCTTCAGTTTTACACTACCTTAGCAACCGAAGATAACGTCACTCTAAAATATATTAAAATGAGGGCTGATTAATATGTTGTAAGCCTAATTACCTATATACAGCAATGATGCCAATGCTGCTGTACCGCCGACGTCCTCAGCCGAGGCCATCCCTCATCGTGTGTTTCGACCCCTAGCTCAGTACACTCTTAGGATGGGAAGGGGGGTTCCACAGTGATGATCAGTCACTGCGCGTCGGTGGTGGGTGTCCAGCTACTGGTGTCCTTCTTCATCCACACCCAGCATGAAGATCTTTCTGCTGCCTTGGCCATCCTCTGCACTGTTGATCTTTTAGTCCTGCCAAGTACAGACTGTGCGGGGAAGCCTCTACATCCAACATCCACTGGGTAGCTCCACGTCTGCCAACCTCTCTCCCTGCACTCCACCAGCAACGCTTCGTACTTTGCTCTCTTCCTTTCGTGGGGTTCGCTGCACCTTTCCTTCCATGCCACTGTTAGCTCTATGACAATGATCGTCTTTGTCGTTAGTGACCAAAGAATCATATCCGGTCTGAGGTTGGTTGGTACGATGTCCGGAAAAGTTAGTCTCTGGTCCAGGTCTACAGTCAGCTTCAAGTCTCCTGCCTGGCTGAGAATTCCAGAAGTTTTCTCTGGGCTTGGTGTTGATGTTGCACCTTCCTTCACGAACCTGATCTGTATATGTTTTGACCTTGGTTGGCTGGCCTTGCTCTTCCGTTCTTTTTTCAATAATGTCTGCCAGCTCCCTTAAGACTTGGTTGTGGCGCAATGTGTATCTCCCCTGTGCAAAAGCCACGCGACAAGAGGTAATTATGTGCTGTATGGTTCCTCTCTGTCCACACAGAGGGCAGTCTTGTGTTTCTGCAAGGTCCCAATTATGGAGATTTGCTGGTGTTGGTATCACGTCATACACAGATCGAAGGAGAAACTGCAGTTGGAATTGAGAGTACTTCTAGATTTCCGACCAGAACAGTGCACGTGGTTCTGTGTCCCACCTAGTCCATGCTCCCTGAACCCTCAGGCTCATCAACTGCTCTTGATGCTGACCACTTTCTGCCAGTTTGTACTTCCACGCCGGCTAGCCGGACCTTGTCAACCTTTGATTCTTTCAATGTCATGATGAGTCTTGCCTTGCCTGTCTTGAATTTTTCAACTTGTGACGAGAGAGGAAGTTGGAGTTTTGCTGTCCTGCTGTATAGGCCTACTGCAGGGAAGCTTAGGGGAGCTTCCAACCACTTCCGGGGGTGTCTGTTGATTATGCGCTCCATTTTCTCTACAGTTGAAGTTGTGATCTCATAGAGCATCAAGGGCCAGGTTAAGCGTGGAAGGAGTCCATGCTGATACATCTAAGCTTTGAGTTTCCTTGGAAGACCTTTCTTGTCTATATTCTTCATTCCTTCACTGACCTGCTGTTATATTCTTTGGATGTTTACCTTATCTCCGAGTGATTCGTCAAACCACTTTCCCAGGCATTTGATTGGGTTTCCAATGATGGATGGAATATCCTCCCCCTGTATCTTCAGTTGGAATTGTTGTATGACTCTGCCTTTCTTTATGATAAGGGATCTTGACTTTTTTGGTTTGAAGGTCATTCTTATCACGACGCAAGTTCGAATACTACGAAGGCCGTTTTTATTTTTTTCATCCCTTTTTTTTTTAATTTTCAAAATCAATGCCATATGATAGATGTTCTTGATCGTAGTACTGTAGTGCCTGTAAAGAAATGTATATTTCATCAACAAATAATGCAATACTCAAGAAATAAATTACAAGTTTCCCCGGGGTTTCTTTGTCGTTTTTCTATTAGAAAGAGGTAGATCTTAGAACTAAACAGTACATAGTAGAATAGAAATAATCAAATTTGACTCGTGTATTGTTGCAGGATATACAACTCGGACTCGGATATTTTGCAATTTTAATTAATAACTCAGGCCTGCGGCCTTCATTATTAATTCAATTCCTCGTTGTATATCCTGCAACAATGCGGCATTCGTTATTAATTTAATTCCTCGCTGTATATCATCCAACAATACACGAATCATCGTTAATTATTTCTTAAATCCCCTTCAATATCTATACACTTTTGCCAGCGGTGTTTAAGGGCCTTAATGCCACTTTTATAGAACTCTTTTTCTTGGCTGTTCAGAAAACCATCCACTGCATGTATGACGCCATCATTGGACTGAAAGTGAATACCTGAAATAGCTGTTGTGATTTTGGAAATAGATGAGACTCTGCTGGAGCGAGATCATGCGAATAAGGCGGATGTCCAATCAATTTAAAGCCACAAACGTGAAAGGTAGCCATGGCAATGACAGACGTGAAAACAGGAGCATTTCCCTGATGGAATAACACACCTTTATTGGGCTTTCCGCGGCGCTGAAGTTTAATATTTTCCCGTAAGTGCCTCTGAAGTGAAGCATAGTATGTGCCATTGATTGTTTGTCCCTTTTGGAGATAATCTATTAGCAGAATACCATCTGCATACCAGAAAACCGAGACCATAACCTTCCCAGCTGATAATACAGTCTTTGCCTTCTTTGGCGGGGGAGAGCCATGGTGCTTCCATTATTTCGATTGTTGTTTGGCCTTTGGGGTATAATGATGGACCTATGTTTCATCCATAGTGACAAATCTCTGAAGAAAGTTGGCAGGATCTTCCTCAAAAAGGTGAAGATAAGCACGCGATAATGTGCGCCTGGTGTGCTTCTGATCAACCGTCAGAAGGAATGTTTATCGGAATTTGGGATTTGTTGACGTCAGAGCAGATTAAGGGGATTCAAGAATGATTTGATTAAACCGAAGAGGGCCACAACCAAAACGAGTACAATAAGAATTATGGGATATCGTAGGAGTTGACGCTGTCCGAATCGGGGCCGCGGTGGCCGAGTGGTTAAGGTATCTCGACACTTTATCACTAGCCCTCCGCCTCTGGGTTGTGAGTTCGAAACCTACGTGGGGCAGTTGCCAGGTACTGACCGTGGTCCGGTGATTTTTCTCCGGGTACACCGGCTTTCCTCCACATCCAAAGCCTGGTACGTCTTTAAATGATCCTGGCTGTTAATAGGACGTTAAAAAAAACAAACCAAAAGCTGTCCGAATCAGAGACGGAGCTAAGTGATATTATCCAGTCTCAGACCAACACTGGGCCAGCGACTGGTGCAAGGAAACAAAAGGTGCGTTGGCCAGCAGCACACGACAAGCAATGGGAGTGTTTTGACGATGCCCATAACCATTTCGTAGTGTTCAAAGAAAAATACATTTGCAACAATTGGCACGTCAGGTTTGATCGGTTCGAAGAAACGTCAAGAAGTAAAAGACATTGGTTGAACCATAGACACATGGTACGATGTATGAATGAGTGATATTGGGTTTATGAAGAATGGAAATGTATGACGTCGTACTGTTTGTCAAATTGAAGAATTAAAATTCGGTTATCTACATTTTCAACAATTTATACGATAAAATTTGACTGGTTTGGCGAAACATCATACAGAGATAAACGAAGACACGTGTACAATCTCAGCTATCCAACACGGCATTTTTAACGAGCATGAATATGATCGTACAAAATGGGACATTTACCAAACAGAGGCTCCATGTATGTCTTAACCATCATCACATGCATCCATATGTTCAAGCCAGATGGTTAGTAGCTACTATAGAATGTATTGGCTGAGGACGTCGGCGGTAGAGCAGTTCTACCATCACAGTAAGTTGCAATAGTTTTAACTGTGGATGTCTAATTGTATATATTTCTCTGTCAATTTTCTGAGAAATTGTATCGTTCTAGCAACTAGGTCGTGAAACAAGGGCCATACTGCGGTCGATCATTATCTGTATCTGTATCTATTAGTTATTTCGGAAAGTGGCTTTCATATGAGGGGGAAATTCAACGATTCGAGTGAGTGCGCATTGACATTGTTTGGTCACTGGCCATGGTAAAGTTGATTTGAAGTGCACCTTGAGTGTCTGAAATGGTTCAAGTCATGAAAACTGCATGGTATAAATGAGACGTTTTAATATGCTGTATTGCACGTAAGTATCTTGAAAGTCGTCCACCTCGGGATGTTTTGTTTTTGTTTTTTATTTAATTTTATTTATTTTTTATTTATTTATTTATTTTTTTTTTTTAATTTATTTATTTTCTTTATGAGTGGGGATGGCTGCCATGCCATACACACTTTTGCAGAGAGGATCATTCAGTCATTGGTCTCATCTTCGTTCCTCAAGGAGTTTCCATTGGAGTTTTATCATCATACCTACATAAGCGATTCTGTCTCGGCTGATAAATTCGTTGTTGCAAACAAAACGGGTTGTTAGTTTATTAACTAAAGTTGGCCTATGTCTCTCTTAGTAGATACGATATCCAGGTCAGAACTATATAATATGGCTTTTCTTTGAGGTTTGCAGAACACTTTTTGATAGCGTCTGCAATGTAATAATGAAATGGGGATACGATAGTTTGGGTATGAAAAAGATAATAATTCAGGAAAACGTGGTTGAAAATTGTCAACAATATGTATATCTCCTTATGTTTGGATTATACAATATGTACTTCATAAATAATACTTCAGGACCTATAGTAAGTATAATCAGAGACCTATATACTAGTATATAGGTCTCTGGTATAATATATATATAGATTTTTTTCCAATTTATAACTAAAAATGCCTGTGTTTTCAGTTAGTATACAAACTAGCATATAGCAAGAAAGTTATTCAGATTTGATTATTTATTTATTTATTTATTTACTTATTTATTTTAATCATTTTTTATCAGAGCTCTGATAAAAAATGATAAAAAATAAATAAGTGAAAATCAAGGTATTAAGTTTTGCTGTTTGCTTTTGGCATTTATATAAATCAAAATAAAGATATGTTGCTATGTTAGGTTAAACCAGATAGATTGCAATTATCATATTCCTTCTAATTAAAACCCCAATTAAAGTATAGTATTTCATAGATAAAAACACGAATATCATATTTTTCCGGAATCGTCATCGGTCGTTTTTTAGTTAGTATTCTCACTGATCCTGGTGAGTAAGACGTTTGGCTTCTTGGACAACGCAATCAACCGTAACATGTCAAAATTGTAACCACGGACAGGCAAACTTTGAGAGAACATGAACCTCAAAACAGACTGGGAGGGCAAAGTTTCTTCCCTTTTGCGTGAAACGCAATCAAATTTGTCTCGGATGAAGGTTTGTTTTTATGCAAATGGAATGCATCTTTCTTTTGAAGAACATGCACCGGTCCAGTCATGTTTCATATTTTTAACAAATAACGTTAACAAAAGAAGAATGGGAAAGGACAGTCTTGACAAGTTTCAGGATTATTGTTAAGTCCAATGGATACGTTCTATACATTTGTCGTGATAAAGTGACACTGTCAGACGCATTTTGATTCAATTATTTCGATTAACCTCCTGGCATTGTAAATAGTGTAAACACATGTACAGGAACTCGCCTCACCAAATAATCTGATAATATGTCTCATCATGCAATAATTACATAATATATCAAAGAGTATTTAGTAGCAAAATAAAGGATGCGACTTAAAGCCTCTTTATCCATATCATCAATTACAAATCAATTTGATAATATGGTACTTACCTCACTGTTTATTTTGATATATTGCTTCTTATATATGAGTGTTTCATTGAATTATTAGGCCTATACATTTATATTTGTACCAAAACCAAACAACATGTACTGTAGAGATAAGGTAAATATATCATGTGTGCAGTTAATTAATGGGTAATTATCTCGATTCAAAGTTTGGATGAATGAATGATAATCTAAATTTATATATCGTACTTTGGGATATTTTGGCGTCACCAAAATCTGGCGTTTTTTGCTCAAAATAGGGTGATTAAATATTTGTACGTCAAATTCTGGCGTTTACCATCATGTGTGTTAAATTTTGGCACTTATATTATAATTACCTGTAGTTATGTAATTGATATGTTTGTTCATTATGCTACGAAAGTCTACATATTTAGAAGCCATATCGCATGGACACGTACACAGGGATTAAAAGCTCTGTGGCTAAGTGACAGGTGATCGAGGATTCGATCACCTACCTGATATATAGCCTTTGTTTGAATAGGTATTTTCTGAGAACATATCAGTATAAGCCTTTTGTATTTCGTCCTCACCTGGTTGACAGGAAAACAGCTGGCTTCGCTTTGTAAGTTACACAAGTTAATTGATCGATCGAGACGCGACTTGTTCTTGAACACAGCTAATACAACAATTAATATGAAAACAACGTGAATGAAACTTATGATACTTTAGATGAATCATACCTTTATTGACGCGTTTTTATCAAAAAACAATATATTCCAACACGTGCATACATCAACAGAAATCGCGGAAGCTAGTAATGGGTAAATGTAGTAAATGAACCGAAAGACGGTTGCTAAAATCCGGATATTGTTCTGACAAATTTTTTCATGAAGTTTTGGTGTGTTTCATTTTGGCTCATTCACCGTAGGCGCCAAAGAAACCAAAATATAACTCCCAAAGTACTGTATCACACCGAGAAGATCATATTGACATACAAAGTATATGGCTATCTGTATCATGTACATTTTCGTGTACGTTTCAAATGAAATCTGATTTCACTGGCAGTAAATGACATATTGGATAAATTCCTTCAGGTGCTAACATTAATTCTTTCTTTGATGTAACTTGACTGATATACATAAAAAATGTACTTGTATATAATACTAGCTAAAACAATAGAAAAATATTGAAGACTCTACATGGTAGAACCTTTCTTTACTTAGATTATATAATTATATATACTTGACCAATTAATAATGCTGAAATGTCTTTTTAAGAGAAGAGTTGGAGATGGTGCTGGTTTACGTGGATACAATGACTGGAAATACAGGAGATGTAAGTTTGTTTTGTAATTATGTAAACTCTGTAGACTTGTAAACAGAAAGAGCAATGTTTACAGTATATATACATATATAATAAGGATGTTCCCGTTTACATTTTTATTAATTCTTACTTTTTTTTGTCAGAAAAAGGAAAACATCCTATCTGATTGGAATAATTTTCTCATTCAGGATGTTGCAGTCATTTAAAGTTCTATTTATGCATCTTTAAACTGTCAATTTCAATTTTGAAAAAAAAAAAATAATAAAATTAATCAGAAAGACATGGTAATTTTATGTAAATGACAGAAACTTTTTCTTGCAAAAATTGAAAATTGTTCTTTTATTTCTTCAAATGTATGTTGAGTTTTTGAAAAACAAGTTATCATTTTAGATTCCAGTTCATCTCCAACAATGAGGAAGTACTCTTCCATGTCCGACATATCACCACACACCTCCCAGTTCCCTGGTGGTACGACATCATTCCGTCAGGGGACACAACTCAGTACAATCCCAGATGCCTATGAATCGAGTGCCTTAGATACAAAAGCCTATACACATGGCACCGCATACACAGGAGCCACAAGTGGAGCACATTCCACCACATATACAGGAGCCACAAGTGGTGCTAATCCAATGTTCACACAATCACTGCAGGAAAAACTGGACCAACAAAATAAGGTGAGAAGAAAGGAAACCTACCTTTTAACCATAGTCTGCACATAAATGGGTTAGAATCTGTTTTTCTCTTTTAAGTTATAACTGGGTAAGAATCTGTTTTACTCTTGCAAATTATAACTAGGTTAGAATCTGTTTTTCTCTTTTAAATTATAACTAGGTTAGAAAATGTTTTTCCACTGTAGATTATAACTGTTTTTCTCTCGTAGAACATTTATTTTTTTCACTGTAAATTATAACTGGTTTAGAACATGGTTTTCCGCTGTAAATTGTAACTGGGCTAGAATGGTTTTCCGCTGTAAATCAAAACCTGCATGGTTAAAATCTGTTTTTCCCTTGTAAATTATAACTGAGTTAGAATCTGTTTTTCCCCTGTGCATTATAACCAGGTTAGAATCTGTTTTCCCCCTGTACATTATAACCTGGTTAGAATCTGTTTTTCACTTGTAAATTATAACCTGTTTAGAATCTGTTTTTCTCCTGTAAATAATAACAAGGTTAGAATCTGCGTTTCTCCTGTAAGTTATTACTGGATTAAAATCTGTTTTTCTTCTTTAAATCATTACCAAGCTAGAATATGTTTTTCCAGTGTAAATTATAACCAGGTTAGGATGTTTTTCTCCTGTAATTTCAACCAGGTAAGAATCTGTTTTTCTTCTGTAATTTATAACAGGGTTAGAATAATCTTTTTGCCTGTAAGTCCTACAGGTTTATAGCTCTGATAATACTGTATACATAGAAGGATACTGATAACACAGGTCCTGTTTAATAATCAATTTTACTTGATGTGTAAGATCAGAGATTTCATATTTTTCATTATTTAAAAAAAACAACATTTCAGTCATAGATTATTGATGTAGATCAGCCAATCCTCTTTTTGTGTTATAATCCAAGAAAGCGGGCGATATTTTCCCTTCTTGCATAGGGTCTTATCCAAGGATAAGCCCCCCCCCCCCCCCCCCCCCCCACATTTGCCCATTTTCAGTGCACTAGCCCCTTGGGGATTATACCCGGTAAAATACGATAATGTAAAATTTCTAACTGCTTGTTGTTTGTAATTTTTACTAAGCGGACATTATTATATAGGTGTTACATATTCACCATGATCAATACCTTTATATATGTTATTCGAACTTGTCAGAATTCAAGTTTCCAATAGCCATGCCGTGTTTACGTAATCCTGGTTAGTGAAGTGTTTACGACACTCTGCCGATACTAATAGCTGAATATTGGTGAGATTCTGGTAATATACTTTTTAATATCACAAAGTTACATATACATTACATAAGGGCTCTTTCTTAATTTTAAAGTGATGACTGATAACTGATTGATTGAATAATAGACTGATTCCCAGAAGCAATATGCTGTCATTGTTAAATGTGCAGTGTTTTTTGTCTTCATGTTTTGACGGGACAAATGTTAATCTAGACCATTTTTACTACCAAAATTAGGTAGTATTTCCCGCTGATGGAGTTTTTCTCTTAAAATTAAAACAAATTCCTCATCAAGAAAAAATCACATAAAACAGGGGGAAATTCTCCAAAACAGGGGGAAATTCTCCAAAACAGCGGGAAATTCTCCAAAACAGGGGGAAATTCTCCAAAACAGGGGGAAATTCTCCAAAACAGGGGGAAATTCTCCAAAACAGGGGAAATCCCCCAAATTTTGATGAAACGTGTACGAGTTATAGCAAAGAATAGCTGTGAAATGTTGAAGTTTAAAGAATACTTCAATACATTGCGGCCCTTCATTTCCCCTAAATTTCATAATGGGTAGGATTCCTAAAATCCTAGAAATATTGTGATGTATTGTTTTCCCTCTGCCATTAACTTTTCTGGTCTGGAGATTTGGGCCCAGTTGTTCAAAAGTTGATTGGTCTAATCACTTGATTAATGAAAAATCTCATTTCTCCTTTATTTCAAAACCTGATGGTGTTTATTTCTTAAAATAGGTAGGTAGGAAGAGACAGGAGAGTGCTGATGTTTCGCAAAATTGTGTAGTTCTACCAGAAATTATTCAATCAAGATTTTGATATTGTTATTAAACTGCGATTAGCCTGATCACCTTTTGAACAGCTGGGCCCAGATCTCTCACTTTTCATCTGATTTCTTATTGTGTTTACTCATGACATCATAAATAAACATAAAATTACCGTTATGACTTCTGTATTTTTTGAATTTATGAAATGTGAATTATTTGTTTTAACAGCTTATAGACCAGTTGATGCAAATGGTCCACAAGCTGGAGAGCGAAAGGAATAATTACGGGGAACAGATTCGAGACATCAGAGGTAACTCAGGAAAATTATCATAGAACTTAAACAACAGTTACTAGACATACATTCCTCAGTCAGGACCAAGTATACCTATACACTTACACTTCTGTACGTAAACGATACTGGTGTCAGCAAGTACGGCATAAGAATGGTGCCTGCTACCCCCATTACATGATCATAAGACTATGTTTGGGTACCTATCTTTTCTCCTCTTTCTAAACCCTTTCTCCTTCCCAGTGTCTCCCTTGATACTGCCTCACTTTTGGACTTTAGTTGAGCTTTCGCTCTTGTGAGGAAGACAGAGACATACCAGAATCTATTAAAATGATAGATACTCTGTGTAACATTCAGCATTTTGGGAGTTAGACGACTAGTTCACCCTATGTTGATATAATTTGACTTGGAGTGGTGTCCTGTTTGGTGTCTTCGGTATCATGTCTTAGTGAGGTCGTACAACATGCTATTATAACGGCAGCGTTTGTTCCTTGCTTTCACAAGGAGACAAATACAAAAATACTGCAGCCTCCCAAAACACACAGGTATGCATCTCGCACACAGGGGAGGCTGTCCTTAAATGACCAGAGTTATTTGGATATCATACAATACAAACTTGATGTATGAATAAGAAATAGTTAATATATGAATATTTCATAAGTAGCCTGGATATTTTGGTCACTGACTATGTCCATGATTTTGATCTATTTTAAATGTATAATACTATGAAACAGAAGTAAATCCATCCTGCAAGTGAAATATTTTAATTGTTATTTATTGAGAAATCGATAATGTCCATTATCTTTTTTTACATTTATGTTCTTTCTTTTTTATCCAACAATCTTTGACAGAGTTATTGCCCTTTGTTTTTAGGAGAGATAAAGTCACTTGGTGGTAAGATGTACGACAAGAATTCCGACAACACTATGGAGCGACGCATGGAGCAGGTGAAGCGTGAAATGTTGTCCGAGATACATGTACTGCAAAATCAGGTGCAAATGTACAAAAACAAGGGAGACAATTCATCGCCAGACATTCAAGTCACCTCACTCAGTCGCGACATGCAGGATATGTAAGTGTTTATTATAAAGATATAGTGTTTTAAATGAAACCTTTAGAAAAAAAAAAGTTGTATATAAAACATGTTTTAATTTTGAAAATCAATTTCAAAAATTAATTATAAGCGTTGATGTCAATTATTTTTTAGTTTCATAGGGGAGGGGTATGAAAAAAAATTTGTTTGCAAACTTTTGTAAGAATCTGCTACGCGGACACGCGGATTCATACAGTTTGCAAACAAATTTTGTTCATACCCCTATGAAACTTTTAAAAAAATGACATCAATGCTTAAATATTAAAATTGTACAGTTAAGTCGCAGCCAAGACAATGAGTGCCCTTATTGAGATCTTGTTTCTTGCTTGTAGATTCTTTTAACATTCTCTGTCTTCAAACAACAGATGCATATTTTTAATGAAATAATCGATGTGTAAGGATAAGGTTAATTGAGAAATCAAATTGAGTAAACTATTGGAAAATCTGTATGTAAGTATGCTCAAGTGTTTGAGTCTTTCCCAAGGACACAACCATGACAGCACAGTTAGACAAGCCCATTTCTCAGCTCCCAGAGAAACACTAACTGCCACGGCTAGGGAGCGCTGAACCATGCGTGCACCTTGGACCTTCGCCTGAGGTTATAGGTGGCCAGCGCTCTTGACTAACTGAGCTATCACAGCCCCTGTGTATCAATCTGTCCATTGTGTTCATTAAAGTTTTATGTATATACATGTATGTACACTTGTCTATGTTTTATAAAAAAAATGTCAAATTGTAATATTATTATTCACAGGAAGCACACCTTACGAGAAGAAATGGAAACTGTGAGAAGAGATGTTGAAGTATTGAAGAGTAGACTCAGTAAGTCAATTTAATTCCATCTTTTAAATTTTTTTTAAAGTTTTTAATTCTTTATTACAAGTGTTACATTACTGATATTCCATGAGTATATGTATAAGGTAGACTTCTGATATAGATTTGTGCCTTGGTGATCATTTTATTTTTTACCATGTTAAGTTTTGTCATTTCATGAAAAAAAAATTCATAAAAAGTAAATTTAAAAAAAAAAAGAAGTTTTTGTCATTTTCATTAGATAGATAAACATGTACGATTAATTTTCTTCACAGTGAAAATAGAACTGGACATGTCCGATATTTACTCTAACCGTAAAGATATTGAACGTCGTCAAGATAGAATTGACAAGGTAAGAAAAAATAATTGGTTTTTCTTTAGCGGAGGTCAATGTCCATCACATCTTTGGGGGGATGGAAGGGCACGTCAGTGTATGAAACATTTATCGCTTTTTAGGCTATTTGTTCTTTGTCAATAAGGTTTCCATATATTTATGGGTCATTGATATTTTTATGTCACATGGAACCTGTCATTCCTAACACCTGAATTATCTGTGAATCTGTATAGATTTAATCAGGTAAATGAGGCCGCCTTACTACAGCGAGGAATTTATGCTCTTTCTGCTGTTAGAGAATTTTCTGTTATTAATTCCTAGTGGGAAAACACATACTGGGAGGTAAAATGACATTTTTATCGTATTTGATGAATTAAAATCACAATTTATCTACTAAATAGACAATTTTTCTCTTCCATTATACAGACCATGCAGGACTTATCATCCTCTCCGGCCAAATCTCCGTCCACTCCATACTGGTCACCTGGCCAAGCCTCCACTGCAAATTCGGACAAACTCCACATGTCAGAACTCAGGTAATTATAGTCCGTATTTATGTAATTCTGTAAGAGGGTCACCTCTTTTTACATAGGAATGAGAGTGAATGGAAAGAATGAGTGTCTCTCTTCTTCCATCCATATAAAAAAGCTTGTGATCCTCTCAACAGATCCATAGTTATGCATGTATATACGAGGGTTGATTGATATGTTGCGAGCCTCATATTGAAGGAGGTACTCAAGGATGTTCTTTTTGAGTCCTACTATTCTCTGACTATATAGGGCGTTGTACCCAAGGACTGGTCTCATTTGGTTAGTTTATATAGACGAGGTAGCACTCTTAAGTAAACAAGACAAGCGGCTTTTGCAAAATGGAAAAAATCGGTTAGGGTTAGGGTGAAAGAGTCTGCCATTGCCATGGATGCCATTCACGATTGTGGCTTTCAATTGATTGAGCATCCGCCTTATTCACCTTATCACGCTCCATCAGACTTTCATCTATCTCCAAAACTGAAAACAGCTATTTCAGGCACCCTAACCCTAACATGCAGTGGATGACTTTTTGAACAGCCAAGAAAAGGAGTTCTATAAAAGTGGCATTGAGGCCCTTCAACACGGCTGGCAAAAGTGTATAGATAGTGAATCTATAAAAGTGGCATTGAGGACCTGATACTGAAGGGGATTATGTTAAAAAAATAATACAATATGTCCGGCAAAATTCAAATCCTTCAATGTGAGGCTCACAACTTATCAATCAGCCCTCGTACATCTGATTAGATTATGATTATTTAAGATTTACCTTTTCATTGGGCGGGGGCATGTGGTGTTATCAATGCCTGTCATGTCACTTTTGATTGTGTCCAGAATCACAGATGTCATTCTTATTCTTTTCATTAAGTTAATTGAAGATATTTCCCTTTTCTGTTAACATTTCATGTCCTTTTATACCATTTGAATTGATATAATATTGATTAGACTTTGACGATGTTTTATTCTCATACTTCTATAACTAGGCTTTTGGGATTATCACTTCAAAATGTTTATTTTTTAGTCCTTTTTTTTTATTAATTATTTATACCATCTTTACTATGAAACTATCAATTAATTGAATGTGTTTGATGCTTGTTTGGAACTTTTTAGTTAAAGATTTTTACAGACAATTTACTAATTAATGTTGATAAATTTACAGACAATTTATTAATTAATGTTGATAATTGATTCATTAGAATAAAACATTATTTTCTCCAGGTCCACAATTGCCACACTTAGACACAAAGTTGACAACATGGAAGCAACCATACACTGTGACGTCACATTATCCGGCGGAAACAGACCATACACACAGACGAATGGTGAGTCTAATTTGCATGTTTAATTCATTTTCTAAGCACAGTATTTCACTAGGTCCTCCTCCAACACAAAAGATTTTCCATTTTACAGCTATTCATCCAGGACATTATAAATGTATTTCTATCCTTATGAATAACATGGGCCACTCTTTCCGTCAGGGAAAGATAACTCTGTCTAACCCTGGGTGGATAACAAGCATATTTATAACCAAATCATTAGATTTTCTACTTACAGCCATTCATCCAGGACATATATTTCTATCCTAATGGACAACAAGGTCCACACTTTCAGTCAGGGAAAGATAACTCTGTCTAACTCTGGGTAGATAACAAGCATATAACCAAAACATTAGTGCGTGCAAATCTGAGAATTATGCATTGGTGTCAAATACAAACAACATACCTACATCAAATGTTCATAATTATATGTAATTATTGAAATTTGAGAAATTGAAAAAAAAAAAATTCTTGTTCAAGATTTTTTTTTTCCCGTGCAGTTTAATGTATTTTCACTCTTATCCAATGTACTGCAGATGTTAAAACATCCATCACAAGTTTCTAATGGTTTCTATTCAATGTATTATGTGGAAAACAAGAAGCATTAACTTATTTTATTTGTGGGTAGGACAAAAACATCTCCCCTTGATTTTATACAATAAGAAATCTCCTAAGATTCTTTATGTTATACACTCAAACTTTATCTTTATGATTGATCCTATCAGGGGTATTATTCCCTTAAGTACAAAAGTCCTATATGTATAATTTTGTGTGGTGTCCAGGATATCGGGGGTCAGACAATACAAGTGTGATGGACCTAGAAGAACTCAATTTAAGTGATGATGATGATGAAATAAGTCTGGACACATTTGAAGAAGGATCAACCAAACAGAGAAAAAATTCAAAGACGTCCGACCCTGGAAATCTCATTCTTGACTCAGGTAGGTGGAATGTAACGTAAAAATAAATTAATCATTTGTTTCATCAACAGTAATTCAGTATCTACATAATATTTTTAAATGAATCTAAAAATCCCGAAATGTTAGATTTCTGAATGTCTCCCCGTGTCTTAGTACTTTCTACTAGGGTCTGAGGACTTCCTGATACATTTTTGTCAGCTTTCTACTACTAGGGTCAGAGGACTTGCTGGGATATTTTGTCTGCTTATATTCTGCTGAGGTCAGAGGACTTGCTGGGACATGTTTGTCTGCAGGAGATCTGATATATCTACCTCTTGATGGGAATCCCAGTCCAGTTCTACTGACTGTAGATTCTTTGTAAATTTAACATTTAAATTTTTTTGGAGTCAAAACTGGAGTTATTCACTAGAAATATGTTGAATCCCAAGCAAGATTGAATTCAGGGGTGCCACCCTCTTGAGATGCCAAAGTCTCCCACCAAGGGATTATTCAAAGTGGGAGATTTAGCATGGCGACATTTCATTGACATAAAATTGTTTTTGTGCAATGATTTTCATCATAAAGTACCCTGTATTGTTTAAAAAAAAAAAGAGAATTATAAAATGTGTATGGTAGATAAGAGACTGACCTGGCTGTTAACTACATTTTGCGTATGTTTTACAGATGAAGATTTGGACTTAGATGATCTTGACCTCAGCGATGAAGATTCTGTGTCATTAGACTCACAGCACTTCTGATATTGACGATCTACAGCAGAATATCATCCCAGTACAGCTGCCAAAATATGTCCGAAACAATCCAGTTCGTCAAGATGTTTCTCAGAAAAAAAACTGTCAGAAATAATATTTGCCAAAATATGTCCGAAAGAATCAAGTTCGTCGAGATGTTGCTCAGAAAAAAACTGTCAGAATTAATATTTGCCAAAATATATGTATGTCCGAAACAATCCAGTTTGTCAGGATGTTTCTCAGAAAAAGATCTGGCGCAAATCCTGATATTTTCCAAAATGCATTGTATTTCCGAAACAATCCAGTTAGTCAAGATGTTTCACAAAAATAAAAAAAAAAATAAAAACACTCACAAATGTTAATATCTCCCAAAATTGAACTAAACCATCACAAATCCTAATAAGTATGCCAAAATATGTTCAAAACAATCCAGTTCAACACAATGTTTGATGTTTCAAAAATATTTTTGCCAAAAGGTCTAAAAAAATATATATATACATGTACTAGTTATTCCTGCATATATTGCAGCTTACTCTTTCAGATATCTTGATTGAAGATAGACTTTGTGACAAAAACTTTACATGCTGGACTCTTAAGGTTCTTGTTCAGCAGTAACTTTTCAGTATACAATGTACATTTTTACATTAAGGGGCATTCTTTCGTTTGGACATCAGAAACATGCACAATTTCAATTGATGAAATCTATATCCAAACAATAATTATATATGATATATGTGCCTACATGTTATGAAATTAACGCCGAAATGTACAAGAAAAAGGCGTATCGTATACAAATACTGCATGTCTTTGCGGTAATTAGTGATTCTTTGGGTCAAATTAAGAATTTTCAGGACTTCATACTCGAAGAACTTGGGTTTATCTTGAGAGTAAAACTGCCTTATTAATGTAAAGATTACAACTTTTACTACTTAGGAAAATATATGTATTTTCCAGTAAGTTTAATTTTGACAACCTAAACTTTATTCAAACGAAGGAATGCCCCTTTAAGACAATGTAGAATATCGCTGTGAATTTGAAATTACTTAATTAAGCACATATATCAACACTGGTGCTGATAGTGTAACAGTATGTGTTGTTTAAACAGTATTTCAATGGGTTCATGTAATTGAAATACATTATTTCAATGGATACTTAAAACCATTATTTTAATGGGTGGAATAACTATTGTTAAATATTTTTCATCAATTTTTAAAAAGTTTGAACTTATAAGTGTCTTTAAGTTATAGTATTTGATGTCATTGAATCAGATAATGAAACAGATTGATTTTTTTTTTTCGTGCTGCCTAGACTATTTTTCCATTAATTTGCAAATTGAAATGCTCCCATCATTCCTGATTCTGAACTGAAAATGAAGTTCTTAACGTACACAACTTGTAATCTGTATCATAGATCAGCTACATGTAATTCTGTGTGTATTGTCTTTGAAGTTAATTTTTTCTTCACTTTTTATCTTAAATAATTTTTTAGTTGAAATGGTGCAATTTTATGTATTTTTGAATGTCCAAATTTTTTATGATGGTCGCTACATTTTTAGGTCACCTGAGACAAAGTCTCAAGTGACCTATTCTAATCCCCTTTTGTCCGTTGTCGTGCGTCGTGCGTCGTCCGTCGTGCGTCCGTAAACAATTTACATTTTCGACTTCTTCTCCAAAACCCACAAACCAAATTCTATGAAATTTGTCAGGAAGCTTCTATGGCTAAAAGTCAACCAAAATTGTAAATTATATGGTCCCCACCCCCCAGGGGCCTGAGGGGCGGGGCCAAAAAGGGTCAAATTGACTAAAACTTCAAAAATCTTCTTCTCTACTCTCAGATATGCTGGAATCAAACACTCTTCATAGATGGAAGGGTCTTAAGGTGTTTTACCATAATTGTAAATTTCATGACCCAGGGGTTTCACGTTTGCCCCTGGGGAGGGGCTAAACTTTACTATAGTTTATATAGGGAAATCACATTTTTGACTTTAATTTGTTTTATTTCTATTGGAATTCATTCTAATTTTGTAAACATTGTCAGCATGGGATGACAGTTTGATGGCATGCACATGTTGGCCCTGACTGACCCCCAGGGGCTGATGGGCGGGGCTAAAAAGGGCCAAATTGACTGAAATTTCACAAATCTTCTTCTCTACTCTCAGATATGCTGGAATCAAACACTCTTCATAGATGGCTGGGTTTGAAAGTTCTTTACCAAAATTGTGAATTTCATGACCCTGGGGTCTCAAGTTTGCCCCTGGGGCGGGACTAAACTTTACTATAGTTTATATAGGGAAATAACATTTTTGACTTTAATTTGTTTTATTTCTATTGGAATTCATTCTAATTTTGTAAACATTGTCAGCATGGGATGACAGTTTGATGGCATGCACATGTTGGCCCTGACTGACCCCCAGGGGCTGATGGGCGGGGCTAAAAAGGGCCAAATTGACTGAAATTTCACAAATCTTCTTCTCTACTCTCAGATATGATAGAATCAAATACACTTCATAGATGGCTGGGTTTGAAGGTTCTTTACCAAAATTGTGAATTTCATGACCCTGGGGTCTCAAGTTTGCCCCTGGGGCGGGGCTAAGCTTTACTATAGTTTATATAGGGAAATAACATTTTTGACTTTTATTGGTTTTGGAATTTATTCTAATTTTGTAAACATTGTCAGCGTGGTATGACAGTTTGATGGCATGCACATGTTGGCCCTGACTGACCCCCCCTTGGCTGATGGACGGGGCTAAAAAGGTTCAAATTGACTAAAATTTCAAAAATCTTCTTCTCAAGACTGAAATAAGGTGGAATCAAATACTCTTTATAGTTTGAAGGGTCTTGTGGTGCTTTATTGAAATTTTAAATTTCATGACGCTGGGGTCACAAGTTGGCCCCTGGGGAGGGGGTAAATTTTACTATAGTTTATATAGGGAAATCACATTTTTGACTGATTTGTTTTGATTTCTATTGGAATTCATTCTGGTTAACATTTTCAGCATGGAATGAAAGTTTGATAATATGCATATGTTGGCCCTGACTGACCCCTAGGGGCTGATAGGGGGGGGGGGGGGGGGGGGTGCAAAAAGGGTCAATTAAATAAACTGAAATATTTCAAATCTCAGGTGACCGTTAAGGCCCATGGGCCTCTTGTTTCAGAATTCGTGGTTTTATTCAGAATGTGTGATGTGTTATTTGTAGTTTCCAAACCATACCCAGGCTTATGATCTCCGATTCCTATATCCATATAATCATTCGTTTCCCATCAAGTTATCACCTCCCTCTCTACCCCCACACCTCCTCCCTCTCTACCCCCACATCTCCTCCCTCTCTACCCCCACATCTCCTCCCTCTCCAGCCCCACTTGATAACCCCACACCTCCTCCCTCTCCAGCCCCACTTGATAACCCCACACCTCCTCCCTCTCCAGCCCCACTTGATAACCCAACACCTCCTCCCTCTCCAGCCCCACTTGATAACCCCACACCTCCTCCCTCTCCACCCCCACTTGATAACCCCACGCCTCCTCCCTCTCCAGCCCCATTTCTCAAAAGCACTACTGTATAAAATATACATTGTAAAATGTTGATTGATTGTTGTTTCAGACTTATCAAATGATATACTCTGATACTCATTTTATTGGAAATGTGTCTTTATAATATTATTGTGAGTGAATTGGTTCTATTATTATTAATGCTAGTACAATTTCATGTACAATATATTACAAGTTTATCATTTTTATTTTCATTGAATATTAGTGCATCCCACCCTAGGTAAATTGTACACCTCTCAAACAGGTGCTAATTTGAAAGATTTATTAATCAAAATCAATATGCAAAAGGAAAATTTGAATCTCAGCATAAAGAAGAAGAAGAAAATATGCAACAAACTTGAGAAGAAATCTGTTGAGTTTTCTTGTTGACATTTTTTGCAGATTTGTATAACCTTGTTTTAAGTTGCCTGTCTTCCAGCAGGAAGTTTTTGTATTCCTGCAGTACCGTAAACAATTGTCTCGGGGTGTGTGTTGTTGAACAACAAATACTATACCCGGATATTTTAAGACTGTTGATCTCAGGAATGTTTCGGAGACAAATGGAAATTGTGGAGGCTGTTAATTTAAGGTTTAATTTTACTGTCCAATGATTTTCAAGAAAATGAATTTGGAATACCAGTATGAAATGTACTAGTTTCATTTCATAGTAGAAACAAAAGCTGTTCAGGGCTTTGTGTGATAATTTCTTGTTTCTGGTTAAAATCTCTTATTATTGACCATGATTTTATATATATATATATATATATATGAAAATACTAAAAGCCGACACAGACACATCACGGGAGCTCTTCAGACACAAATTAGAGCTTTCTCTCCATCACGCGAGGTCTTCAGACTGAAGAGTTCCCGTGTTGGAGCGAAAGCGCTTATTTGTGTGTGTCGGTTTGTACTATTTTCAAATATATTTTCTTCCACGAGGACACTATTATTTGTTTTACTATATATATATATACAATGTATGTCCAAATTACCAAAATTGTCCCCTGTTATATTGAAAGAATCCTTACATATATGTTACGATAATGATTTGTTATATTTATGGGATTAGTATCTTAAAAATGATCGTAGAAAACTAACAAATTGAATAATTTAGGAACATTTTATAATCATCTAAGTGATTCAGTAATTCATTATTTATCAATTCATTGACGGAATGACATACATGTACCGGGTATATCAAAAGAGCAGAGGTGTGTTCTTGATACAGAGCACTCACAAGTAATGGCAAACGAATGAATCTGAACAAACATCCAGAAGTCGGGTGTTCAAGAGTGCATGTGTACCTACATACAGCGCAGTTGCCGTCAAATCCAAAATGGCATCAAATATATGTTATGACAATGGATAAGTTGACACTAAAAAGCAAGTATGAGAGAATTATATATAACATGAAGTGTTTGTTAAAAAGAAATCTTAAATCAGTGTCAACCCGGAAAGAAGCATTTAATTTGAATAAATAATATTCATCATGACCTGGTGGTGACCTTACACTGTAAAATCTGAATAACGCAAATGCATTTTACACTGAAGATCACAATTTTGATTGGAAATGCGAGCATGCATCCACTTCTGTTCAGAATAGATTTCTTATTGCACAAGCATTTCAGTTAAGTCATTGTGAACACATCTCAGAATCATTGTAATTTAGAATTAGTTGAAACATGTTCAATATCTCGCTGGAAATATTCAAAATCAACCTGTCAGAAAATTTGATGGTGCTAGCTGTATTGTTTGCGACTCCAGACTACAATTATATAATATCAAGTCATGCTCATATCACTGAAGCACAATGTCAAAACTACACTTAAAATGTTGATGAGTCAATATGGCAGGTAAAAAAAAAAATCTCACTGGAGTGATGTAGACAGAAAAATTTATGATAAAATGTTTGGTTGTCAGAGCTCAGTAAACCTTTTGAATACATGTAGGTATCTTGTCCTGAGTATTAAGTTTACCTACATATCTGGATAAGATTTTTGGGTGTCGCAGGGTTCAAAATTAACTCTTTATAACTATCAAAATGCCAGTTAAATTGCAGGAAATGCTAGTTAAAGTTTTGTCAACTTCGCAATTTTTTGTTGTATGTTTTCCCTGATAATCTGTTCATATAATTAAGTAATACATGAGCATAAATGTTGATAATATGAGTGGAAAATAGATAGCAACATTTTGATTTTATGACGAATGAAATCTTTCCTATGTGATTCCTGTATTTTCTCTACTTTACTTTATATACAAATTAATGAAAACACTGCTATAAAGTTTGCTAGTTCAAAATTTCATTTTGCTGGTAGAAATTTTTTGGCACTTGCTAGTGATTAAAAAAAAATTAATTCCGGCCCCTTTTTCAGAACTCAACAAACATTTTGAATACATATCTTGTCCTCAATATAAAAATTACCTACATAACAGGATGAGAGTTTTGGATGTCAGAACTCAACAATTATTTGTAATGAATAAATATGTTGTTATTGGAATTATTTTTTTTTTTTTTTCCGTCTACATCACATGTTGGAGGAGATAGGTTGTAATCATTGTGAGAGGTAAGTTTGTACTGCATGCCGGTTTCACACACCATATGGTACCAGTGATGTTGTTAGTGATGTCCTCTATGCACATTGTGATACATGTATATGCAAGTTGTTTATACAATTAAATATATTTATTGATATTCATATAAAGGCTTTCCTGTTGTTTTTACATGCCCCTTTAAATGACGAGTATTATCGTATAGCACTGTCGTCCACTGTCTGCCGAAAACTTTTATTGGTCCAATGCAGACTTCTTTGTTCAAAACCGATCTCTTGGAAACTTAGTAGGCTTTGTTATATGTACATAAACCAAGGTAGTTGTTTTCCTCGGTGGTATATATATTCATTTAATTATTTTTGAAGAGTTATTGCCCTTTTCTCCTATCAATATTTCAGTCTTGTCTGATGATCTTCTCTCTTTTTTTGGCTGATCTCTTTAAAATTGGTAGGCTTTATAATCCTGATATTATGAAAAATCTAATTCTGTATTTTCCTGAGCGACATTTTTATTCGACAAAAGGATTATTGCTCTTTGTCGATTTTAGTATTGTATCTTATCTGCAGATCGGATTTTCTTTTCTTTTGATCTCTATATAAATTAGTAGGATTTGTTACCATCCCAAACAGTTTCAGTTTAAGCAGCATTTTGATACAACTACTCTGCAAGATAAACATATATTGACAAAGACATCACCTGACATCGGGTGGGTGTATATTGGAATAATTTACTTTGTAGTGATAGATATATGATACAGTACGGATTCACTGTGCAGACTACATCTTGGATGTAACAACCTTGTGAGATACATGTATTTCTTGCCTCTCGACAAACTGAACAAAGGGCAATAACTCTATAATCATTACCCAGAATTCTGTAATCCATTGCAGTAACTGCAACAAGATCACCGATAACTGACAGCCATTAGACTCGCTGGACCAAAGGAAACTAGAACTGTCGCCATAATACCCCCGCAATCTGCACGAGTCAATGGTGAATTGGAACTGTTAATTAGAGGCAAACTAAGATAACCCAGTGATATAGTGACCAGTTCCCATAACAACCATAATTTTGAGAAAAGAAAGTGGTATGCACATCTACCCATGGTCCTCTATATTTGTGTGAAGTTTCATTGAAATCAGCTCTTTGGTTTAGGAGGAGTTGCCCGGACAAGCATAAAGGTATGGTTCTAATCAGAAGACCTGTTTATAGTGACCAGTTGCCATAGCAACCATAATTTTGAGGGAAAAAAAGCAAGATGCACATCTTCACATGGTCCTCTATATTTGTGTGAAGTTTCATTGAAATCAGCCCTTCGGTTTAGGAGGAGTTGTCCGGATAAACTTAAATTTATGGTTCTTATCGGAAAACCTGTTTATAGTGACCAGTTGCCATAGTAACCATAATTTTCATAAAAAATAAAGTGGCATGCACATCTACACATGGTCCTCAATATTTGTGTGAAGTTTCTTTGAAATCGGCCCTTCGGTTTAGGAGTTGTCCGGACAATCTTAAAGTTATGGTTCTTATCGGAAAACCTGTTTATAGTGACCAGTTGCCATAGCAACCATAATTTTGAGAAAAATAAAGCGGCATGCACATCTACACATGATCATTAATATTTGTGTGAAGTTTCATTGGAATTGGCCCATCGGTTTAGGAGGAGTTGTCCGGACAAAATGTGTCTACAGACAGACGGACGGACGGACAACCTGATTCCAGTATACCCCCTAACTTCGTTGCGGGGGTATAAAAACTATTTAGTATGTAAAACCTCTAATAGTAGCACATGTAGTACTGGTGGGGGACCAACGGTAACAAAACATGCTAACAATACATGTCACCTACCAGCCCTCGCTAAAAATAGTAACATTGACCTTGAACTTAACCCAAAAACCCTGAAACTTGAACATGATCTGTAGGTACTCATACTGAAGTTACATAGCAATTTTCAAAAACATAACATGAAGCATGGCTGAGAAAATACGGAACACTGAGTTGATGGACTTATACACAGCCAGATAGAGGTATTGGAAGGTCCCCCCAATTTCACCGATAGGGGACTTATAAGGTTAAGTTTTACCTTGCATATAAGATATGGGAGAAGGGATCTGTATGAGGAGGGATAGATCTTGATGAGTGAAAATTCTCAAGAATGAATCTTCGCTGCCACTTTATTCCGCCATTTCCCAAGTAACAATAACTAACAGTATTAAACACATATAAATAACGAACAAAACAGATTTCTAAAAAAAATTCTTTTCATTTTCTATGACTGATATTAATAAAACATGACAAATGAACACCAGTTCTGTAGGTATGAAGTATGAGGTAACATATACAAAGATCACATCCACAAATTTGTCCTACTTTACAGACTTACGTTTCACAACAAGTGCTAATTAACATGTACACCTCGTAACCTATACCACCTAGCACTAGCAACACTTAATACCATACAGAGTCTTCATCACGGTCACAAAATCATGTTGTCATGGTCCAATAACTTTTGTCAGGAAAGTTTTCAACTAGATCAACTTCTGCAATAATTCATTAAAGTCACATCCATTTTCTTCCTTGTGAGCGAGTCACTTTCACATCTTGTAGTCATCAATAAAAACTTTCATCCAAACGAGTCATTCACACAAAAAGTTCAATTCATAGCACCTATTAATCATTCACGAATCATACAAACCATATTGTACGTGGACAATTGTTATCACTCATCATTAAACACACACTCGCACAATGAACATCATTAATCTTGCTGAAATGTTAATGTAACTTAATGAATTCCTGCAGAATTTCATATCTTAAACCAGAGTTTATAATTGTCTTACAGGCAAACAGTCTTAAAGAATTTTAAGCCCTAAACTTGAAACCAGAATTTTTTTTTCAAGTTCTTGCAACGGAACCACAAGTTTCTATCATTCAGAAATTCTGAAAAAATACAGAACATCACTGTAACACAGACATCTTCAGGATTCTACTGTAAATCATTCCATGAATCTACAGAACACCATCTTCAGGATTCTACTGTAAATCATTTCATGAATCTACAGAACACCAACAGTCTTCCTTCAGATCATTTGAAGCAATTCTGTGTGGTTTCTGCATACCTAGACACTCTGGTAACAACATTGTTTGAACAGAAGAAAAATTGTCCCTATCACAACTACACACTGCAGTAAAGTTTGAGGTCAAGATTTGCCGAACACGGACTGTATAGCATCTGTGAGTCCGACCTCCTTCAGGGCGATCTTCAGTGTCCCAACTGTAGCACGGTCACCTTCATTACCCTGAAATTTCAAGAAAGGCGATAAAAGATATTTCAATTTCATCCAAAACTTTAAATGCCATGGGGATTTGCCTCCAATGCCAAAATTCTTGTTTCAAAATGCATCTAAATATGGAATGATAAAGTGAAAATACTACTCAAAAGACAATACCCTAATATTTCCATCTGAAAATGTTTGATAATCAAATATAAAGGAAAAGAGTATTCCCGATTCTTCATCTACAAATCAGGTTAGATATCATTAAAAGTTTGTAGGTATCTTATACACATATGCACCAGAACAATTTTGTAATAAATATGATTAATGTGTTCAACACTTGTTAAACAAGCATGCTGAGTATTGCTAAAACAATACATGTCCCCTACCGACCCCCACTCAAAATAGTAACAGTGATCTTGACCTTGACCCAAAAATCCTGAAGCCAACTCGATTTTGCACTCTTCTTCTAGAATATAACTTCTGGTCACTCGATTTGTAGCTCCTCTGCTTCTGGAAGATCTTCTACCTCTTCCGTCTTGAAGCTTGAAGATTTATCTTCCAAGACGGAGGCGACCATGTTTAAGTGTTCGAGTGATTAGTTTCACTAGAGAAGGATTTCTGGCACATGTGTGCACATGTTTGTGTCACAGTGTTTGAGAAAACTTAAAAACTTGTTTGTTTTGGGTTATGTTCTTCCAGTTTACTCGATTAACACGTAACGGAATGTGATCTTCTGAGAAGGATTCTCTTCCAAGAAGAGTGGGCCTCCAAAATACCAAAGTTACAGGCCAACTTTCACCAACATACCTTGAAGCATAGCTGTGAAAAGTGCCAAATACTGAGTGGACAGACAGACAGATGGATGGACAGACAGACAGACAAACGGGGAGGAAACCTATAGTCTCCAAAATTTCACTGATAGGAGCCTAAAAAAAGTCTTAACTAAAGGTAACTTAAGTTACACTAAAATAAAATTCTGATCTTTGTTAATAAAACTTTTCTATCCACTTACGGTACTTACTGTAACAAAATTTCATAAAGAAAATATATTTGGTACTTGGTCAAATCCATAATGGTGAACACATAATTTTCTATACTTTCATTGACCACAACACTTACATGCCATACAGTAAGCATTTTTAAAGCCTGCTGTTTTTCATCACTTGATTCGGTCTCAAAGTACGATATATCGTCCTCTGGGAAGTTGAGTTCAGTTGCTAATTTCTTCCACTCTCCCTTCAGTATGGCAGCCAGCTGATCCAGCATGGGCGGTGTTAGGTTGTCCTCTGTGTTTTCTTTGCCTGTAATTATTGTCGGGGATTAATTTCAGACCAAAAACTATGTGCTGTGTGAAATAAATTTAATAATTCCTATCAACCATCTACGGACTCTGTGGATATTTCAATGATGCATATCATGCATCAATTCGCTTTTCTTAAAGGAAACATTAGAATCGAAAAATGAAGTGTAAATTTAAGAAATAAAATAAAATCTAATAAAATAAATAAATACATAAATTTTGCACTGTCATGTACTTTATCCATTGGTCACTTTCGAAACCGAAAACGAACTTTTTGCATGAAAACTGGTAAAAAAATAGTACAGAAATTTTAGATCATTCTTTTAATTCAAGGTTGGTAAAATATTACAGATATTTGAGATCATCCTATTAATTCAAGGGATGTTTTCTAAATCCCATCTTGAATACTTCACATCCAATTTCCCAGATGTTTTTACTATCACTAAGCCTATCTTATGAAGAGCTCCATATCCCAAGCGGTTATCGTCATGGTTACAATGTTACCTTGTTCATCATTTTGTTCTTCCATCTCCTGTCGTTCCTGTATCGCTTCCTCCTCCTCGCCGATCTCGGTTTTCATTTCTTCATTATTGGCTGTTTGTGGGATTTCCTTGGCGATCTTGTTGAGCATGGCTTCTAGATATTCTGACAACGGGATTGCAGGCTTGTTGGTGTGTGTGAAAAAGTGGGGACTTCGTCGTGCTAATAAGCGTAGCGACTTCCATTGGAAAATCTGCTCGTTGATCATTCTAGAGGGAAAAAGTGATGGCATGTTACAATAGAATAATGACAATGCCATATACAGTATATTCAAACTATTTTGAATTATCACTTGGGCTACAGACCACAGTGGTTTGACACATTGACATGTGATCTGGGGGACAGAGTCTGGGGTAATATTTCAGTCTGGGTCATATATAGGAACATGTCAAGAGACCTAATATGTAAAATGCAAATATTTTAGAAGAACAACCCACAATCTAGATATCAAATTAAGGTATATTGATATCATAATTTAACTAAGAAAATTCATTGATATTTTAAAAAAGGATTTAAAACACATTTGTTTCTGGAACGCTGTGGGAAGGAAAAATTGCGGGAATAATTGCAGGGATGAAGCCACAAGTCAAATGTACTTCTAACGAAGTTTAATCGTTTCTTAGTCAACATGGAACTCTTCACAAAAAGGCAGAAACCTTACTTATATTCATCTTCTACCATGGCTTCTGGGTCTGCCTGATCCATTGCCTCAGCAAAATAATCTTCCAACGTTGGTAAAAATAATCTATAAATAGAAGGGTAAACATTTATCAGTATTAAGAGCTATTCTGGAAATATATACAATGGAAGGAATCCAGAAATAAAGACATTTTAGACAATACATGGTGGGTGCTGGAGAAGATGCAGCTTATTACACAATACTGTTTAAATTAAATCACCTCTAAGAGTGGTCCCTGTTTGAAAATCCTGAAGTCCTCCCGTTGGGTAGATATTTACTAGTATAGCCCTCAGTACTAAATCATTATTATTGACAGACTAGTACATGTAATACATGCATTACCTTAAGTTTGAGCTTTACTTACAAAAATAAAAATCATCACAAATATAGCTACATGTAAATTGTATTACATTTCTCTTAAGTTATTTGAATACATTTTCTTTAGGTAGGCAAATAACAAAACTTTGGCTTCATAATGTGATTGAGTGAGATGGCCTCCATAGATATGGGTGGTTTCTGTGGATTTCCGACAGGAAGCTGTGTCGGAGATGTGGCAATGGATTTCCGACAGGAAGGTTTGTCCGAGATGTGACAATATACCTTTTTTCGGCCCGACATGCTCCCATGTTGTTGGGATTGATATTCCACAAACGTGTTAGCTCAGAACTCCCCATCTTTATGATTTTTCCGCCGCTGGCCTGAAGATCGTCTCCAACCCACCGTCGCTTCGCCCTGGAATAGAAAACCCTGTATATTAACATTCTGTTCATCTGTTATCTAGTTCAACAATGGTATATCACATTTCATTGTAACATTTCACCTTTTTATCACTTTCTCTGACTGAGGGGATTTTCAGGGAAATTTGTGAACTCTACAAGCATGTGATGTGTGTGAGCATTTTATAATAACTGTCTTTAATATTCAATCTCCAACATCAGGTTTGATGTTTTATTTCAGCAATTAATGAATTTTACCATATTTATCCTCAAATAAGCTCCCTCCTCTACTGTAAAAAATTAACTTTCATATTTATCCTCAAATAAGCTCCCTCCTCTAGTGTAAAAATTAACTACCATATTTATCCTCAAATAAGCTCCCTCCCCTAGTGTAAAAATTAACTACCATATTTATCCTCAAATAAGCTCCCTCCTCTAGTGTAAAAAGTAACTACCATATTTATCCTCAAATAAGCTCCCTCCCCTAGTGTAAAAATTAACTATCATATTTATCCTCAAATAAGCTCCCTCCTCTAGTGTAAAAATTAACTATCATATTTATCCTCAAATAAGCTCCCTCCCCTAGTGTAAAAATTAACTATCATATTTATCCTCAAATAAGCTCCCTCCTCTAGTGTAAAAATTAACTACCATATTTATCCTCAAATAAGCCCCCTCCCCTAGTGTAAAAATTAACTACCATATTTATCCTCAAATAAGCTCCCTCCCCTAGTGTAAAAATTAACTACCATATTTATCCTCAAATAAGCTCCCTCCCCTAGTGTAAAAATTAACTATCATATTTATTCTCAAATAACTCCCTCCCTTAGTGTAAAAATGTAATACTGTTATTATCCTGAAATAAGCCCCTTCCTCTAAAGTAAAAGTTTAGTACTGTATTTATCCTAAAATAAGGAGAGATTATTTGTGAGCCACTTTTATCTTACTACATGTATTTTAAAATAAATGATTCTGCAAAAATGAAGGGGGCTTATGAACTTATTTGTGGAAAGGGGCTTATATATGGACAGGGGCTTATTTGTTGACAGTGACTTATTTGTGGACTGTGGCTTATTTGTGGAAACAGGCTTATGTACAGATAGATAAAGTACTTTGTTCTCTGTTTGCTGTCTGTGCTTTTCTCTCTCTCGTAACTAGGGCAGCCATCATTTTTCCATTCGTTCCAGTATTCCTCCCTCGACAAAATGTGCTGCAACAGATAAAGAGGAAAATTTACTCAGTTACATAGTAATATATACTTATTTAAACTTGCTTTTAAAAAATTCTAGAGGACCAGGGGAAATATCTCTTTATATCCCAAATTCGTTCTTAGATTTCAAAATAATTAATGCATAGCCAAATTTGGGGATTTTAGCGTGTTAATAAGCAGACATTTGCTTCAAGCCTGTTCATCTGAAGAACGTTTTTCTGTAACCATGAAAAAGAAATGACGGATCAAGACAGTTTTTGACTTGTGTCAGGGGCGATGAACTCAGCACCGAATGACAGCCAGAAATAAAGGTTGTTACAACCCTGCCAAGTCAACATCCCAATAAATATAGTACTGGAGTCAAAAATTACCTGTCATAATATTGTACTGAATCTGTTATCATGATATGTTGTACAATGTGTTTCTATGTATACATACATTTGGATATGGATATATAGGATCATCTAATAGATGTCACTATTGTCATGCTGGCTGGGAGTTTAGGATTGTTTAATAGATGTCACTATTGTCATGCTGGCTGGGAGTTTAGGATTGTTTAATAGATGTCACTATTGTCATGCTGGTTGGGAGTTTAGGATCGTTTAATAGATGTCAGTATTGTCATGCTGGCTAGGAGTTTAGGATTGTTTAATAGATGTCAGTATTGTCATGCTGGTTGGGAGTTTAGGATCATTTAATAGATGTCAGTATTGTCATGCTGGCTAGGAGTTATGGATCGTTTAATAGATGTCACTATTGTCATACTGGCTGGGAGTTTAGGGTTGTTTAATAGATGTCAGTATTGTCATGCTGGCTGGGAGTTTAGGATCGTTTAATAGATGTCACTATTGTCATGCTGGCTGGAGTATTAAGCACTCTAATAAGACACCAACAACTCCTTTTTTGTGGGCAGTCATTTTGGCATGCTTCTGGGGCCTGTTCATTTATGTGGACAATCTTGTTCGTTAATTTTTAATTTTAACATTTCAGGCATAAATCCGAAAGCTCCCCTAAAGTCACTAGGTTCATCATTATTTCATAAATGAACAACTTTGGTCTGACCGGTTCAACTGTTTGAACCATGACAAACAAAAACAGCACAGTTATAGTTTTCTTAGATAGGGGATTTGGTGACAACATTGTGAGGCCCAGACAGAGCACAAGTTAAAATTTGTCTTTCCTTGTCATTTGTGTATCTTAGGTATAAGTTTGGTTTGTTTGTTTTAGTTTAAGGCCCTTTAAGGTCATTTAAGGACGGCCAGCCGTGCGTGCGACATGCATGTGTGTGGTGAGTGCGTATGTGTGTTTTGGGAGTCTGGGGTATGGACGTGTAAAGTCTCCTTGTGATAGTCCGGAACTTTTGCCGAAAGGCCTATGACACACACACCCTTGTATCTGGAACTATGTCATTAGAAATGTAACAAGTATTTGCAGATTCAAGAAACAAATATCCAACAGACTTTGTCCTCACCTCTACATTACTTGCAAACTGTTCTCCCTCTGGTGGCGTCTCTCTGATCAGTTGGTAAACCTTCTCCTGCGTGTTCTTAACCCACTGACTCTGCTCATCAGTCAATGTCTGATTACTTCTGTAAAAAATACCCCATAAAACAGGCTCATAAAACTGTCCAAAATACCCCATAAAACAGGCTCATAAATCTGTCCAAGTGTTAATCCAAAAATACCACATAAAACCACAATAATTCAATAAGTCTGTCAGAGTGTTAGTCTTAAATATACCACATAAAACCACAATAGTCTCATAAGTCTGTCCGAGTGTTAATCCAAAAATACCACATACAACCACAATTATCTCATAAATGTCTGTGATAGTGTTTGTCCAAATACAATGTATACCACATAAAACTACTGTAACAATAGTCTCATAAGTCTGTCCGAGTGTTAGTCCAAAAATTCCACATAAAACCACAATAGTACTACATAAGTCTGTAAACCACATAAAATCAAAACTGCCTCATAAATCTGTCCAAGTACATGTACTACTAGAAAAGCATTGCACAATATCAATCTAAAACTTGACTGACAGAAAAAAGTTTGATATTTTATGTCTGACTGCTACTTACCCTTTAAACTTCACCTGTGAATTTAGGTACTGGAACAGGATGAGGAACTGGACGAGGACGTATCTACGGAAGTTACTGTCGTTTAGCTGCAGATCCATTAGCTAGCAAAGACAATAGGATGAGCTGATAAGTCTTCAATAATGCTCTGTTACTCATCTACATCTACATCAATGTATTGTACAGAATAATTGAGGAAACAGACCTATGTGGTCTAAATACTAATAATACAAAGTATTTATTAGCCTTGGTACTTTCTTCTGAGATTTTAAGTTTACAAGAAAATTAGTGGAGATATCCAATACATGATATTTCGAATATTTGTATTTATGTTTTATGGTTGCATAGCAACAAGAAAAACCAGGAATATAAAACAACTATGTTTTAAATATCTATTTAGTAATCTGTTGCTATGGATTTATCTTACAGAAAATCTGCATCATTCCATAACTTCAATTCAATCTTGTCATAAAACTTGTGTATACCACCTTTTTGTATTTATTTATTGTTTCATAGAAACAATGAAAACCAGAAATATCAAACACAACAAATATTCTGAGTAACTGTACACAGTATCTAATCTGTGGCCGTGTCATTAACTGTAACACAGAAAATCTCAACCAAATTCTATCTTTTCATATTTATCTTGTGTATACCAATATTTACACTAAAATGAAAACTAATCTACTGCAATTCTCCTGTAATAAGCCCAGATGGCTACACAATAACTTTGACTTAAACATAGAGAACTGAATCATAAAAGGGCGGGCTTATTACCAGACATAGGCTTATTTGTGGATAACTATGGAACGTGTGTCCACAACTAACAGTACTTGATATATATATATATATACCTTTTCACTGGTCAGGTACTTCGCAAAGAAGGCAGGTTGTGTCGGCAGGCCGAGGCATGGCAAGTTTCTTACGTGAAGATTTCATATCGTCCAGCTTAGCACTGTTGAAGGCATTAAGTACTTCATCGGAATTCTGCCCAGGATTGTTAAGATTGTAAAGGATTAATTAATTCATTATTCTAAAACAAAAACTGACCAAAATTTATGCAAGTCACTACAATAATGCATGTAAGAAAATTACTGGCTGATTTGAAAATTTTCATAAAGATTGCATGTTTACCAGTCCAAATCAACTATATACAAAAGCTTGTAATGGTACTGATGTTTATGTAGTGTAGACAAGCACTTTGTTAACCCAGACTTTTTCAGCATGTTATACTGCATTCAGTTTGATGCTTCTAAATATATTGAATAATAAAAATTTGATTCTTAATTTTCATTTAGTGTTTTAATAAATATGAACCAAGTCGTTAATTCGTGGAATTCTCTGCCACTGTCATTAGTCATGACACCAACTTTGAATACCTTTTAATCAAGTCTGAACAGAACTTGGAAACACTACCCAGGGAAATTTAACCTAGGATGATATATGGCAGAAAATGACTGGAAGTCAACACCAGTCATTCCAGTATATGCAGCGATAGTAGTCGAAGACTTATAAATGACGTCAACAACGGTGAATTACGGTGAGTGAGTATGAATTATGGGATAGAATTATATCATTTAACGTATTGGGCCTGCTCCTTTGTGGACAAATTAAACTGGCTAGTCCATTCTTTAATGAAACATTTCAGGTATAAATCTTGGCAGACCAATAGATATTGATACAAGCCTTAAGGCATGGCTATCTGAAAACCATATAAAATCACTAGGTCATTTCATATCCCATAAAGAAACAAATCTGTTCCAACCGTTTGGATCTTGATAAACGGAAACAACCCTGGTCACACAAGGGAAAACATGCTGTTACCATTTGAAACATTTTCCATGGAACTTTTTCGTAGCACTGTGTTGGTTTTCTGAAGAAATCTTGTAATGCCCAGAATCTCCTGTACAAATTGTAGTCAACAGGTCTGAAAGAAAATCAAACATCAATGAATGAAAGTGAAATTATCTTGCATCAGAAAGGGATGACGTTTTAGATTTACTTCATATTATAAATCATGTGAGAAAAACAAATTACTCCTGGTTGTTTATGAATGTAACCATAATGGTTGGCAAGACAACTGTTATGTTCTGCAATAGGTTTAAGCAATTGGTAACCACTAATGTTTTTAATGGTTGTCATGGTAACCACAAATGATCTGAGTAGTTGGTATGATAGCCATAATCTGTCATGCATGGTTGTCATAGTAACCATATATGCTCTTATTTGTTCTAGTTACAAAGTTGAGCAAATAACACTGAATGTATATATGGTTGTCATGGTTATTGTAAACTTTTGTATTCTGGTTGCCATGGCTACACGGAAGAGTTCATTTTGAAATCAAATAATTAAACAATTACTTTGGATGGTCCTCTGTTTCTCCCTCTTCTACTTCCATTCCGTCTCCCTTTAACTCTGTCTTTAACAGAAAACGAACATAATGTCATAGTTTCCCAATATACATAGTAATTACTACTCATAAAAATTTAATAGGACTAGTGATGTTTTTCTTCCTGTTTTTATTCTTCTATCCTTCAATACCAGAAAGAATGGAATGCTATTTTTACACAAATATCAAGTTATTTTTACTTTTATAGACATGAATTACATGTTCATCACATGAGAGATGTGTAGTTTATCTTAAGGTGTTGTATTAACTGGCATGGTCCAGTCGACCCTAATCATAAGGAGAGAAAATCTAAAGACATCATACCGGGGAAATAATTCTGAAGAAATTTGTCAGTTTATGTAATATACAAAATAATTTACAATACTGTCCCATCATGATCCCCAGTAAACATTTAACGTTTTAGAAATAATAACTCAATGACCGACAAGATTTCCTCAGAAGATTTCCTTTTTCATGTGATTTACCTTGACAAAATACACTTATCCCTACCTCAAATCTGTCAGCTTTTGTTGTGTACGTTGTAACATTCTCCAGGTTGAACTGACTCATAAGATTTAACGCTGAAAAAGAAAACATCCTTAATTTACATTAGACCACATTTACTAAGTTATAGTTATTTTCCAGTACAGGAACAGAACTTGTAATACTGCAACATTTGTAATACAATTTTTGTATTTCACTCAGAGTATTTTGTTCCATGGATAATCAAACTTGGAGTATTTTACACTTACTTGAATCTGCAGCAATCAATATTCAAAACAGATTTACCAGGTACATATATACTATACCAAATATGAGTTGGTATCAATTTTTCCAAAAATATCTTCTAAAATTCTGAGTAATCTCCCCTACTCGGTGTACCGATACATGTATACAAATTTTGTTTTGTTCAATAATACAACCTTTGTTCAAGTATATTACAAGCTGTCTTTATAAATCTAGACCGACCACCTAACCCTGTATGTATGAGGGGAGACCGACCACCTAACCCTGTATGTATGAGGGGAGACCGACCACCTAACCCTGTATGTATGAGGGGAGACCGACCACCTAACCCTGTATGTATGAGGGGAGACCGACCACCTAACCCTGTATGTATGAGGGGAGACCGACCACCTAACCCTGTATGTATGAGGGGAGACCGACCACCTAACCCTGTATGTATGAGGGGAGACCGACCACCTAACCCTGTATGTATGAGGGGAGACCGACCACCTAACCCTGTATGTATGAGGGGAGACCGACCACCTAACCCTGTATGTATGAGGGGAGACCGACCACCTAACCCTGTATGTATGAGGGGAGACCGACCACCTAACCCTGTATGTATGAGGGGAGACCGACCACCTAACCCTGTATGTATGAGGGGAGACTGACCACCTAACCCTGTATGTATGAGGGGAGACCGTCCACCTAACCCTGTATGTATGAGGGGAGACCGACCACCTAACCCTGTATGTATGATGGGAGACCGACCACCTAACCCTGTATGTATGAGGGGAGACCGACCACCTAACCCTGTATGTATGATGGGAGACCGACCACCTAACCCTGTATGTATGAGGGGAGACCGACCACCTAACCCTGTATGTATGAGGGGAGACCGACCACCTAACCCTGTATGTATGAGGGGAGACCGACCACCTAACCCTGTATGTATGAGGGGAGACCGACCATCTAACCCTGTATGTATGAGGGGAGACCGACCACCTAACCCTGTATGTATGATGGGAGACCAACCACCTAACCCTGTATGTATGATGGGAGACCGACCATCTAACCCTGTATGTATGAGGGGAGACCGACCACCTAACCCTGTATGTATGAGGGGAGACCGACCACCTAACCCTGTATGTATGAGGGGAGACCGACCACATAACCCTGTATGTATGAGGGGACACATAAAAAGAATACATCTTAATTTTCTTTAAAACAATAGATTTGAATAACAGCTGTTTTATTTGTTTGATTCTCACCTGATTTTTCTGATAAAGGAAACAGTCGGGAAAGAAACAGCTGTATACGTCCACAAAAGACAGTATTCTGAGATTTAGAGAGTCTGCGGAGAAGATCTATAAAAAAAAGTATTTTTTCTTATTCAATTATATATAACAGTGATGTTTTTTTATCTGAAACAGAATAATACAAAAATCAAACGCCCAGTCACCAATTTCTTCAATTTCAAAATCAACTCAAACGAAGCCCATCTAATGTACTTTTAATTAGCTGTGTTTCGCAATTAAACCCAGTTCTGACATCTTCAACTAGTAATGTGAAAAACAGTGTGTATGTTTGCTAAATATACTCTCCTTGAGAAAACAATATTGCAGAAAAATCTTTTCACTTTCTCAGATATAAATTGTGGTTATTTCTTCTTTGAAATACATATATTGAGTAAGTAATTCGTGTTACTCACCTAAGTAAGTAAGTAATTTTTATCAACTTACCATTACACATCCTAAGTAAGTAAGTAATTTTTTTTACTTACCATTACACATCCTAAGTAAGTAGTTTTTTCCGGCAGTATAAAATGTTTCCTGTAAAAATAAAATCATCAAATAATGTAACACAAGCTACAAATGTTACTGAAGTAACATTCTCAAGTTTACAAAAATGGTTCTACTTTTAACATAAATAAAGAGTATGTTTTTAAGTTTATTTATTTTAGAGCATCTTATTCAAGAATTCTTACATTTACATGCATTCAAATCTAAACCCATTGTTCCTGTATAGTAAAACATGGCATATTCCTATATGACATATCCAAACTTTGAATTATCCAGAAACTTCTATTATGTCATTAAAAGTTCACCTGATCAATCCCAACATCTGTATAACCAAACAAACCATTCATCCCTTACATACAAGTGGTTCAGATATGAGGTGTTTTAATTGAAACACAAAATTTTCAACCAATCAAATTTTGTTAAATGACACATATTTTAAATACGTTTGTATGTATCATTTCACAATTATTAACCTTTCACAAGGTAGATTCATGGATTTATCAACCTGTGGAATATATTATATGTAACTTCTTAACACATCAACAGACGAAGTATACTTTCATGTTAGATATACGACTTACCGACTTCCAGGTACTTAATCTATCCTCCACAAGACAAAAGAGTTCCTCACACTGACTCAGAGTGATGATGTCAAACACATCGGACAACAACAGGAACGGCGTGGATGGTGCACAAGCCTCTGTAAACAAGGATACCCAACACTTTACTCCCATTTTATCTTTACAGCTGATCCATCTTACATTAAATGTTCAACAACTAATAAGTGTTTGTTTGCTGGGTTCATCTCCCTGTGAACAGTCAGTGTCATTTTGAAGTGAGGTCTCCTTGTAGTAGTTGGTGACTACATCATGGCTGAACAGCATAAGGGAAGCCTATCGCATGCCAAACACAGCATTTAGGGTAAAGTGTCTAGCCTAAGGACAAAACTGTGACATCAAGGACTGGTCTGTTTCTCAGCTTCCCCAGAGAAATAAACAACATGGGTAGGGAGAGTCGAACCACACACCTCAGATCTTCAGCCTGAGATTATGTGTCCAGCACTCTTAACTGAGTAAGCTATCACGGGCCCCTTATCTACAATACTAAATGCCCTTACAAGTAAAGCAGACAGATATACATAATGCGTAAAGTGATTTATCAATTTCAAATGGTAATATCACCTCTAAAGTGTTATCTTAAACTATACTGTAAACACTTTTTAAAAGATCTTTTTTGACTCCTGATAATATTATTAAGTTGATTTGGTTAAAATTCTCACAGTTCCACCAATACCTCATATCAATAATTCAATGAGAAAGTGACATCAAAGGAAAGTTTGAAAATGAATTTTGAGAGTGTGAGACCAGATTTGAAGAGTGTTTGAAGAAATGATTAACTATAGCTAGTTGTAATACATTAGTGAGACCATGTATTTGTATTTACACTCTAAAAACCTTAAACGAAAAAATAACTACATTTATTCAATATAAATGTCTACTTTTATTTATATTATTACTCATTTACATCTGATTCATTTGTCAAATATTGAATTTTTGAATTTGTGAATTTGTATTTTTTCAGGTTTCAATTATATTGCATATCTGTGAAAATTTTGAAAAATAAAATCCAAAATATTTCCAGCAAATATTTATATATTATTGTAACATATTACATGTAATTACAATATTTGTTTGTTTGCTGGGTTAATCGCCCTGTAAACAGCCAGAGTCATTCTGTACCATGACAGCACAGACTGGCCTGTTTCTCAGCTTCCCGAGAAACACAAACCGACACGGGTATGGACGTCCATCCATGAACTTCAGATCTTAACCTGAGATAACATGGCCGGAACTCTAACCGACTGAGCTAATGCAGATGAAAATGATTTGATGCAACTTTTCAGGATGACTTTTCAGGTTGTGAGATGGTGGGGTTATTTGTTTCCCTAGGTCTGATTATCTCCTTGTCACTTACCTTGAGTGGCTAGTTCTATAGCAGCATTGATAACTGACCGACACATTTCATAGTCTGGACGACTGGTCTGTCAAACAAAAACATCACAAATATAACTGACAGACACATTTCATAGTCTGGACGACTGGTCTGTCAAACAAAAACATCACAAATATAACTGACCGACACATTTCATAGTCTGGACGACTGGTCTGTCAAACAGAAACATCACAAATATAACTGACCAACTTAATTCAGGACCCTTCCAGTGTCGTACAAAATTAAAAACATCACAAATATAACTGACCGACACATTTCATAGTCTGGACGACTGGTCTGTCAAACAGAAACATCACAAATATAACTGACCAACTTAATTCAGGACCCTTCCAGTGTCGTACAAAATTAAAAATTTCACAAATATAACTGGCTCATAATACTTATGTCTATACTACAGTAAATCTATAAAGTGTTAACATTTGTGATGGAAACAAATTCTAAAATTTATCTTCGAAAATTCCACTTGTTGTGTAAACACATGATGCATACTCTCATTTTAACACAATAACTAGATTAACAATAAGAAAACAAATTTCAATGATGCCTAGATGTTGGTGTAGCACAGTATATCAAGCATACAAGATTTAAAACATTTTTTTATCTTTATTCACATCAAACTTACCACAGATGTGTGCATCACATCTCTTAAGGCTTGATCCATCGCCAGTTTCTTCTCCGTATCACTGGAGGTAAACAGTCAGAAAATAAGTATTCAACAATGGTTGAAAAATAGCAAAATTCAGGGATGATTTTAAAGTCTTTTTGTTCAATTGTGCCTACTCAAAGACATTTTTATGATTTCCAAAGCCTGATCCTGGTGTTATGGTTCATGACCTGAATGAATCCTGTATTTCAAATGGTTAGGACCTGGCCATGGGTACTCCAGTTTCCTCTCGCAGTAAGACCCCCTCCCACACTTACCGTATATCACGTTCAAGAATAGAGATTAATATCAATCATAAATTGTTTCGAAATTGTTGTAAAAATGTAAGTAATTATTAAAGCACCTGTCTAGAGTTTGGAGGTCCTGGGTTCGAGTCCCAGTCGAGCTGTTGCATTTTTCTCTCTACTATAACACTAGTGTGTGTACTTAACCTTTAGATCTCAACAGTGTACAGGGGCATATACATATAACGTATACATTTTTCAGTAGGTTTTATTCATTAAGATTTCATTTCACGACAGTCTTATTGAATAAACAAATTAAATTGTTATTGGACAATGCAACAAACTAAGCTTTTATCAGACTAATTCCCCAAAAGTAAGATGATTGGTTTTACTCATGTATAACTGTAAAATTCCACCAGTTTTGTAATACACTCATCACTAGGTCTCAGTCCCATGAAAATCTGGGTCCTATAAATGCATACTTACCCACCACTGTAGGAACGAAAATCTGCCACATATTTATCTGCTGTTTGGTTCTTGATAGTCTTCTCCACCAGAACCTAAAAGTATAAAGGTATTTTTATTTATTTTATTATCATACAACACTGGTCGGACAGCTGGAGGTATGCATGTGGTGACTGGTCACTTACCCCGGGCCCCGGGTCCGGCCATGATTTAGACAGCTGACCTGCTCATGTTCAGATTAACAAAACTTCTGATTGACCTGCAAGAACTGGGAATTGTGGAAAAAAACAATCCTGTCTGAACAGGTCTGATTGATTCTGACTTGACTACATATCTGATATACTGACTAAGGATGAATGATAGATAGTCAGAATCATTTGACTAAGTCTGCTGTATACACGATGTGCACCAAATAAAACCTGGGACTGGAACTTGGAAGCGTGATACAGTCCACGGCTATATCAACTGAGCCAGAGAAGTATGCTCTGTCTAGCTGATCAGCGACATACAAAATGTAGATCACATTTAACACTATGCAGAAATCTATGAAATTTAGCCATTTCCTTAAGTTTGTGATTATAATTTATAATGTCTAAGTTGATTTTGTCGAAGTTCTAAATTTGATAGAATGCTATAAAACACAAAATGGCCCATGGAGTGTATGGGTGATCATTATTCAAAGTAATGATATAATGTTATGCCTTAATAAAATATTATTTCAACAAACTAGAAATGGATTAAAATTTGCTAAAGCTTTGAAATGTTTGCAGGTGCTCCAGCTAGCTGAAAGTACAAGAACCGCTCACTGCACAGGTGCTAGCAACGATTATACGGAAGTAGGTTATGTGTTCTTACGTATTTTACCTTATCATTTTTATTCCTGTGTCAATTATTTATATTGTTTTTTTACTGGCCCCTGTACTCATTAGTAGTCAGTGTAATATTAGGATTATAATCGGAAACATAAGCGCTGACTTCTGCTGCTTGGTACATTTTTATGCTGTGTGAATGACGTTGTCTTTTAAACATGAAAACAATAGCAACGCTTTCATATTTAATGGAGCATTACCTTAAAATCGTTCCTTGCTTTCCCGAACTCAAACATCATGGAAGCTGCCATTTTTGTGTTTTACCACAAAATCTGTGACGTAGCACGCACTTCCGGTTAATGTTAGCAACTAAACGTAGCACGATAGACTGTCTGGATTTTTAGATCTCATGCAAAAAGTTAGATGAGCAGCAAATAACCGCAATTCCATCTGCATATTTATTGGCAAAAGCGTGAGTATCCGTTGCGTAGGTAAATTCACAAAGATATTTATAATTATGTAAATTCTAACTCATTCAGATGTCCTCGTTATCCTAGGCTATTCTTCTTCAACAGATAGGATAGCAGATGGTGAAGGTTCTATTCTTCTTCTTCTTCTTTGACTCTTAGAAAAGAGTGTGTAACATCCTTCCTGGGCGCGTGTGCAGAAATGTATAATAATTTTATATTAACATTTTTTTTAAGTCAACATGTACAGTTTAAAAGAAAGGGTGAATGTTGTGAATTATGGAGGCTTGTGAACATGTTTAACTAGTCTGGTTTGGATAGAAGAGAGTGTTGCTCTCAAGGCAAACATCCTACCACTAGGCTAAAGGGAAATTCTCACTAGTCTGAGCTAAGTAAGGTGAACTACAGTATTCTCTCCACTTTTACAAGTGTATAGCGTGTTGAAACATATATATACAAATCAATTGTTAGGAAATCTATTTAAGCAATATAGATTCATTTCATTAAATCAGAAGACCCCACTCATAATATACCCAGTGCGAACCCTTAGTCTGCAAATAAATTGACTGAGCAGCTCCACTTCTTTTAAATTCAACACCTGTGACAACTGTCTAGATTCATAGATACATATATATATATATATATACCTTTCTAATGCTACAAAATGATCTTCTAAACAGAATTACTAGCTATTCTCTTCTTTTTTTTCAGTGATATAATGATTTTTTTAATTTATTTACAGGTACTGCAATCCAGAAATCCGGAAATCCAGATGAAGCTTCAGGATGTCTAGATATTCAAATAATTTTTCCAACAATATTTTGCGTCAAAAAAACTCCAGCTCTACTACTTTGAATGCTATGGGTGAAGTATCGCCTGGTATGAGGTCTGGAGATGACCGGGTGGTCTTGGACGTTTCGAAATTAGACCAATCCATTGATCCAAACCAAAGCATGAGTCGACCTGAGGTGAAACTACTTTACATAAACATATCCCATCTTCCCTCTGTTGTACAGTTTTCTTTACTGACTACAGCAGCTTTCGGATTTTACCTCGTCTACGGCTACATACAGGTAAGTGTAAATGTATTGTTTGTAGGTAATTTCTGAGGATAAAAAAAAGATTAAAGCCACATACTGCCGACTTGACCTGGGAGAATATCTCTTTGGCTCATTAATTAATTATGCTAAATAAACCATACATTTCTAGTTTGATTCCCAGTAAAGTTAAAATAATGAACTATATATATATTATATTACATTGGTACCTATTTAGAGACCTAAGAAATATTGAAAAAAAGCACTAGCTAGCAGTGCTCTTACCTCGAGCTCTGAAAAACTATATCAAAGTCTTTCTGAAGAAGAGTATGTCATTAAAAGAAAATGCTAACTGTTTCTTATCAACCCTGATTGGGAAAATTTCTTTTTATTAGGTTGGGAACTCCCTTGAAAGTCAAAAATCTTTCTAAACAATTTTGTATTTTATAATTTAGTGTTTTAGAGTTCTGATGAATTACTTGGTTTTTACTGCTTCCTTTGATTTCAAAAGCTATAGATTAGAGAAAATTATAAAATATAAAGAATTGCTTGTACCTGTCTCAGTTATTACATGGTACATATTTCACATAACAACTTGTTACAGGAGCTAATATTTCGTCTGGAAGGATTCCGGCCATTTGGATGGTATTTGACCCTTGTCCAGTTTGCTTTTTACACAATGTTTGGAGTGGTGGAACTACAATTTAAAGAAGACAAAACCAGAAGGTTAGAGTTCATTTTTGAATCTGTATATATCTGGTAAAAATGGAATTAAATATCTATTGATAAATTTGTTTTTAAATAGCAAATATATAGATCTATAAAAAATATCATGTATTGTAATTAATTTTGAAAAAAAAAATCTTTAAAAATGACTTGTCATGATATTTGAGATAGGACATTTATTTAATGAATAACAACATTATAATACATGTATGTAAACAATTTTTCAATTCCCTGGAAGAGTGATATTTTTTTGGATAAAAGTGTCATATATTTATGAATTTTGAGAACTTATATTTTTTTCCTTTCCTTTTCAGGATTCCACTAAGATGTATGCTATTCTAGCCTTTCTGACTGTGGCCACCATGGGTTTGTCTAACACATCCGTCGGCTACCTCAACTATCCAACACAAGTCATCTTCAAGTGTTGCAAACTTATACCTGTTATGTTGGGCGGGGTCATTATCCAGCGTAAGTCCATTCACTACAAATTCATTCTTTTTCCTACATATTGGAAAATTCAAAATGCAAACAGTAGGGAATAAGGATTATGAAATAGTTTAAGAATTCATAAGCATGAATAATAATTAATATGCAATTGATAAAAATAAATAATCATTATTTTCATTTCGACATCCTTTATTGGAAAACAATTGGATTGAAGATCAGGCTTAAGCCTATATCAAAGTTCTCTCCATAAATAATGCAAATACTTATGATAATAAGTATTATTGATTATAATTAACATGTTTATAAGTTATGTATATGAAATGAAAACTCATAGAATTAGTCACTAACAGTTTGTATTATTGTAGGTGAAATAGTAACAATATGTTTTAATCGGTTTACAGGTAAACGCTACAGTTGTATCGATGTGGCTGCTGTCTTGTGTATGTGTGTTGGACTGATTCTGTTCACCTTGGCTGACAGCAGCGTCTCACCATCATTTAATACCTATGGTAAGTGAACCGTGTAATGTTTAGTTTACAGAATATCCCCTTATATATATATCATCCATTTAGAGGTCGGACGGCAGCAAGAGCATCCAACTTTCACGGGGTAACCAGACTTTTTATCCACGATGGGAATGGGATCATCTGCCTGACCATGTCGATGTTCCCTGGGTACTCCGATTCCCACGCACAGTAAGATACCCAGCATCATTTGATCCCAAAATGATATAATTTGGTATATCACAACCAATATTGGATATTTTAAATGTATTGTTTAGTTGACAAATGTCAGACCATTAAGTTTATGCACAGATAATAGTTTAGCTGAGAATACCTGTTGATTTGATTACAGTCCCATGCACACCTCAATGGACATTTGCTGATCTTGAAACCAACTAAGTTTTTGAAATACAGTTTTATATATGAATGTAAGTAAGAATTTGTACAAAACAATTTAAAACATATAACTTATCAGATTAATGTAACATTGTGTATAATTATCATATTATATGTAATCTCCTTTAGGTGTCATCTTAATATCACTGGCGCTTTGTGCTGATGGCGCTATAGGAAATGTTCAGGAAAAAGCATTGAAGCAGTACAGCAGTAGCAATTCAGAAATGGTAAGTTCATGATATCATGGAAGTTCACAGAAAGCCTTATAATGGAGATAACTTTGCATGGGAGATAATCCTTGTAAGAGATAACCGATCGGAAAACCTTTCCATCAAATATCTTCGGATGTATTTTAGAAGATACGACAGAAAGGCCTGTATGGTTTTCCGATAGGGAGATAACCTGGTAAGGGAGATAACTTTGTAACGCATATAATATTTTAAGGGAGATTACCATGTAGGGGAGATGACTGTGAAAGGACTATCTCTTTACAAGGGATATAATTGTGTAAATATTATGTGTACAATATATCATGTATATGAAAATATGTTAGTTGCTGAATTATCAATTCCTTTGATCAATTTCCAGGTGCTGTATTCATACTCAATAGGATTTCTGTACATACTAGTGGGTCTTACCCTCTCACAGTCGTTACTACCAGCCTACACATTCTGTAAAGATGTAAGTAACTGTGATCTTAAGTAAAGAGTGCTTTGTTAAGTTGTTCAAGATTTTCACCAGATGCTATATATAACTGAAGTCCTATTCAGATAACTCGTACCCAAATCCTGTAAGAATCAGTAATGTTAATGATGGAGGAAGAACTTGTTTCTTGCAATGAAGTCAATAGAAATAAGCAGAATTTAGTACGGATGCTGGATAAATGCCATTAATATGAATTACATGACATTGATATGTATAGATATTTCATGATATTGATATTTTATTGAAATTCTCCTATATTTGGATATACTGTATATGATTTAATATTTCCAGTTTTAAAGAAATGTAAATGGCATCTTGACAGTTGTATAATTATGATAACCAATTAATTTTTTTTTCAGTATCCTAAAGAAACATATGGGTATGCTCTGATATTTTCTGTGTTCGGGTACCTAGGGGTAAATGTTGTTCTCAGTCTGGTGAAAACATTCGGAGCCTTGATAGCAGTGACAGGTAAATCAGAGTTATTTCCCCTTGTTGTCTTTTTTTTTTAAATTGACCAGTGTGTGATTAAAGATTTGTTTAATTGTTATAAAACCACTGTCCTCTTTAAGTATGTTATGTTTAATGTGTTTCTTTCTCTAATTTCTAATTTTCAAGATTTACTGAAAATGTCTTGAGTTCCATATTCATTAAATTTTGTATAGAATATGACCGTTTAGTATATCACATGACAGACTACTGACTTCCCAGTTGCTGTATACATGGTGCTATGAGGCCATATTGCCTCTTCTAACAGGGAACTATCAAATTTGATGTGAGATTAAAATAAACTACTCCTGTTGTGCCGGATGCAGAAAACAAAACAAAAAAAGGCTGAATCTGTTAGAGGGCACTATGCTCTGATAATGTTGTCTGGAGATGGAATATTAACCCAAGCCGACCATGCCATCCCTTTACAACATCAGACCATTGTAACCCAAGCCGACCATGCCATCCCTCTACAACATCAGACCATTGTGCCCTCTAAAGAAATTATATATAAATAGTACATAAGCAATAAACTGTTTCCTATATGCGTCAATTTTGTTAAAATACAGATATTTATGTATGTATGTTTTATACATGTACGGTAAACATACCTTATTGGCACACTCAAATTGAAGCGCATCTCCAAATTTTAATAGATTAGCGCATTGATGAATTGGCGCGCCAAAATTATTTTCATATAAAAACAGTATATAGAAATTGCAATTAGCGCAATCATGATTTAGCGTAATGCTTCCTGCACAAAAAGCGCGAAAATAATATTACCGCCAAAATATGTACATTTATAGTATGTTGTATATATGCATGTAATATCTATGTATGTTATATTTAAGCACGTTTTATTTATTTCAGTGACGACATGCAGGAAGGCTGTGACAATTATCTTATCCTTCATGTTTTTCACAAAACCATTCACATATCAGTAAGTATAGAAAGATGATATGGAGAAAAGGTTGAGGAGAAAAGGGTTATAATGTTGTAAACAAATACATATACGGTAAACCTCCGGTTAGTTCGAGCAAAATTAAATAAATATTGACGAACCTGTTCGAATTATTCGAAATTATGCTTCAGAAAAAAAGCGTGAGTTCGAACTATTCGAGTCAATATCGGCGAAAATCTCGTTAGAGTAAAATCATTAGACACAAACACATCCATCGTAAATCTGATACGTAACAACGGCGGTCTGAACAATGGCACGAAAAAAATCTTACTTTACGTTCTTCAATTGACAAGTTCGAACTATCCGAAATGGTGTCAGTTATAAACAGCCAGAGTTCGAACTATTACTAGCTAAAAAATTATTGTTTTTCTAGAAAAAAATGTGTGTTCGAACTATCCGCATGTTCGAATTAATCAGACGTTCACCATATGTAATATGTCTCTAGAATGTTGTTGGTGTGTATGGTTCGTGTGTGAAAGTCTGGTGAGTTTTGATTTCATTGTTCACATATACACTATAAGTTGGAATCAGGTTATCACAAACGGTCAAATTTATTTTATATCAGTTTGATCGATGGACCAAAGAAATATGGCAAATAATCCACAAATATTGTTTTCCCTTAATCCATCTACCAGAAATCCTATTGTCCCATAATTCAGCCTTACCAATCAGGCCACCGGAAATCCTCAATGCTTCGACAAAATTTTCGTTACATTTTCCACTTAGTGAGCATATTACACTACCAAGTCTTTTCCATGTATGAAGAAGTTTTGACAAATTTGTCACTCGGTATTAGTGATAGATACATAATGCTGGTATTTCCTTCTTTCATTGTTTTGTCAAATTTGATTAGTTTTCCTAAAATTTGAAAATATGTTTTGGACATGATTTTGAGGTTGAGTTTTTGGTTAGAAACTTCTCGGGAAAGATTTGCTGAATTATATTTTTCTTCTTTTTCAGATATATTTGGTCCGGTCTGATCGTGATTGCTGGGATTTATTTAAACGTGTACAGTAAAAACAAAGTGAAAATAGACTCCGCAATGTCTAGTGTCTGTGATTGTCTGCTAACAAAGTTCAGAGTTAAAAAATCCTACAAACCGTTCACTAGTGCCTTAACAGATGTATAATGTAAAATTTATAAATTATGGTAATGGTTGGTTCCTGGTTTCATTGATATTTCCTTTCACTGCCGTAATCTGTGTTCCGTGGATGCAAGGGGATGGCTTTTTCAACCCTTATCTTATTAAGTGTTTTTAATCCTTTTTATCCAGCACCAGAACATTTACCAAGTCAAACAAGCTACCTGGAATGAACTTGCTTACATGACAATTGAGGGTCCCTTGGGTTGTAGGCACTTTCTGTTATCTTCAATTCTGTGCTACTATTCCTGTGACAGTGATCATGTCTCTATTAATTGTCTCTGTAAAACAGATATCACTACTCAACATACATTTTTTTATTAATGAACTTTCCTTTTCGGGTCATTTTTTTGTTTAACCTGGATTAAGAGACCACCTGTCATATGTGACCTTTTTTATTGACTCCCTTGGAAGGTCACATATGACAGGTTCGACTGTATTGTGCTTTACTGTACAAAAAAAAAAATTAGTACCCACCAACTTAAGTCCACATTATTTTAAAATCTTTATATCATATATATGGTTTATTTTACTAATTCTTTTCTGAACATTTCCATTTTTAAAAGACAATCCTTGCTTTTTATGAATGTTGATGTTTGCTGTGTTTAATCTGTAATAAGCCTGGTTTTCCAACACAAACAAAATACGCCTGAAAGTAGGGATGGACTTGCTGCAGGACAGTAAAATACCATTTGTATGCGAAGACTGGTAGAATTAAGTGTAGACCAGTGGGATTAAGCGAAGACTGGTAGGATTAAGTGTAGACCAGTGGGATTAAGCGAAGACTGGTGGGATTAAGTGTACACAGGCAATATTCCTTCACATGAAATTCGTGAAAAGGCAAAAAAAGCAAATTCACATGATTTTTTTCATGTGAAATTCACAGGAAAAATTTCATGTGAATTTCATGTGAAAAAAATATTCACATTAAATTCATGTGAAATTCATGTGAAATTCACATGAAAAAAATCATGTGAATATTTCACATGAAAAAATTTCATGTGAAAAGGGCAAATTTTTTTTTTCATTTTTTCATTTTTTTCATGTGAAATTCATGTGAATTGAAGGAATATTGCAAGTGTACTACATGTACATGGACTTATTGAAGTTGTCACCAACTCTTATACACTGGCTTGCCTGTTGGTATGAATTTCTTTGTCTTTATATTGGGAGTTTTTAATATAAAGGTTTTTTATTTAAAAATAAATATATATGAAATGTTTATTTGATATTTGGTTATTCGTTTACATAAAAACAATTATATTTTTAGCATTAAAGTTGTATTTATAGCCAGCAATCTCTCCCAGGATTCCCTGATCTTTGCTATCAAAGCGTAATTACATTCTTCGATATATACATTTTTTTTTTTCTTTATTACATACACCAATGTATTGTTTTCTCACAATAAAGAGAGCACATCGGACTATACATACACATCATTCTGTAGTCTATGTATTTCAAACAATATTTATTTGACAATTTCCATTTAACAATATACACAACATTTATAGTATACACACATAGATTCCAATCATGCATGTAATCGAAAAAAAAGAGACCTCGCATAATGATTTTGCTGTGACAATTTGGCTGTTGAAATAATGAAGTTGATTAACTACTGTATATATAGTTTGGAAAATATGAGCATGGATTTCTATATCTACCGGTAATTTGAATGCGCCCAAGTGTATGTCTATGCTATTAGCCACGCCGGAATCGTCCCTGATAATAATGATAGTAAGAAAACACACAACGTCTTTAAGTCGTGTATTTAAACTACAAAATGTTTAAATAATTATACAGTCTATGTTTGAAACCCGCTACAAAAAGTCAGACGAAATAATTATAAGCTATATTATTCAGGATAAAATTTGGTTTTCTTCAAACAATTACGAAACAAAAAACATACATTATGTCCCCGCGAGGACAAATAATGATCTTATCAATGTTTATCGTCTTCTCATCCGTCACAGGTCGTACACGTATATGGATCAATTTCTCAAACAGACATCTTACTAGCTAGATACTTCAGATATGTGTGATGACTAAATTATGCAATTAAGGGCTTTGCTAGATCACGTAAAAATAAGTACGAGACCTTTCACTAAATAACGAGCCCCTTATGTGGCCTCTCCGAGGTCATGGCATCTGAGGTCATGCACAAAGCGCCATCTATAAACAGGTCAGCTAAATCAGTAGTGACTAAATGCATAGGCCTATATACAAGTATTGAATTGCAGATCATTTAAACCACATCATTTATCAACAGCAGCAATTGAGACGTTAAGGGAATTTCGTAGACTCACTATACGGTATCCAGATGTTTTTTTTTATTTAGTTATACCCATGATCGTCACGGAGAACCGTATCACTTCGAATTCGAGTCTTACATTAGGGATAGGACACTTGCATGTAAGTCACAAAATCTACCAATCGTCTCGACTGCTAGCGGTAAAAAAATCGGTACACGTACAACGATAAGGGTCGATAATGGTCAACTGAGAGCCACACCACCACAGGTAAAACCGAGGGCTGAATGTAATCGTGGCCCTCCGGGGCTGCATCATCAGGATTCGCGGCGGACAAATTGCTTTGATGTTTCGCGGAGAAACGATCACCGCGGATTTTGATGAACACATTACCACCGGGGATCGCGATGACGCCGTGTTCATGATCCCTGATAGGGATTTAGGGTGATCAGTCGCGGTGATTGACCCCTTGAATAGAAAATCAAACGCCGGCACATGGTGACTTTGTGTTCATTCCTACGGCCTGCACTGTACTTTGGGTCCTTATACTGTAGTATACAAGAACACAAACCCTGGAATTCGGAAATGGATTCCGTTACAGAGACAGGTGCACTCTGGGAAATATTGCTTACTAGTAAAGTTACTTGTTACTTGTCATCGAGCTGTTCTGGTTAAGTTGTTCACAGTTGGACATTTTTCAGATAATATGACAAGATATCCTTAATTATACATTTTAAAATTACAACCAGATTTTAAAATGTCCATTCGGCAGCGATTTTGCATTTTAAGATCAAAATTTGTTTGGAAAGTATAAAATTCAAGTTTCACATGACTGAAAATATTTGGCGGAAATACAATGTTATGCAGAAGTTTTGTTGCGAAGCATCTTGGACACATGGGTATCACTTTGTTTATCGTCGCACATCGTTGTCTTCAGTCACTACCCTTACCACATCAATTTGTTACTTGAGGCCTATTCGTTTAAACGGACAAACTGGTTCATCAGTTTTTAAATGTAATATTTTAAACATACATATCTTGATGGACCTGTAAATATTAATACAGGCCCTGGAAGTCTTTTTCAAGGCTCGTCGAAAACAATATAATATCACCAGGTCCGTCTTTATTTCATAAACAAACAACACCGATCCAACTGGTCCAACCGTCTGGACCGCAAAAATGGAAATGGCCTAGATATGTGGTTTTAATGTATTGGGTATTAACAAATACAGTCGAGTTTGAACTCTGTGTCAATACTCCCTTAATTTTCTTACACATGTTATGGCCCTTTGCACATTGGAAACTCTCATAATTAACTGTTTTCAGTACTTTTTTTTCCTGTGACTACTTGCTTAATCAATTTATAAACTGGTATGTGGATTCGATATTATGTTATGGATATCAGTTAAATTTGAACCCTGTGTAAATATTCCGCTTTTTACTAGTTATGATCATATAGAAAATATTTTTTTTTTTACCTTTCTTCGCTACCACTTGCCACATCGATTTGAAACTGTACATGACTTTTATTTATCATAATGGATTACAGATCACGTTCCAACCTTGTATCACTATTAAATTCCATTTTATGCTGGAGTTATGGCCCTTTGCTTTGCACACATGAGGTATTCTCATAATTAAATTAACTGTTTTTCTGATTTTTTTTGCTGGAGTTATGGCCCTTTGCTTTGCACACATGAGGTATTCTCATATTCAAATTTACTGTTTTTCTTATTTTTCTAACAACTGCTTGCCAATTTAATTCTATGTGACATATCTGCTTCTGTAGCCTTCTGGTTAATATATAAAAGTTGCTTACAGAGTACACACTGTAATTATGAGAGATTGATTAAATTGACATTCGACCATTACAATGTTTGGTCAGACCAATAAAATGGTTTAAATGTATAAGAAACACAGTGCTAAATAGAAATCAGAGATCATTTTTATTTGACTGTTTCAATAATTATAATCTGAAACTAACATAAATAAATAATATATTATACTTATAGAAAGGTTTCCTTGACATAGGTATTAACAGAAAGAAAAAAAACAGTTTTGAGTAACAAACTCGGATAGATACAATAATGCATCAACAGAAAAAAGGATACACCAAAACAAAAGAGAAGACAACACACGTTGTTGCAGAAAAATTTAGTTGCGAGGAGTACCCAAGATGATATCTCTTTCAAATCTACCAAAAAGTACACTTACAAGTTACATCATAATGCTTCATTTTATTTGGTTTTTTTTTTTTAATTTACTTTTTTTTTTCCTTTTTTTTTTTTTTTTTTTTTTGACTTCATTTGGCTGTATTCGTTTTTCTCTCAAACTTTAACTGACCTACAGAATTTTCTAATGAATGGCATTGGGTGGATGCCATGTGATACATAAGGTTTTTTTTGGGTCAGATGCTTGAGCTAGAAAGCATTTAAGTTTGAAAACAAAACAGCTATTTGATATGATAATATGTGCTTGCATGTTCAATGATCCAATACTGTGTGAAGTCAAAACCTAAACTAAAATCTCTCAGAAGAACCATTTTTTTTCAAATGGAGTAGTATCTACCAAATTTCACAACAGCAGTTCAACAGAATTTGAGATTGAAGTTTGATAGAATTCCGGATAATCAACTCACGCTCCAAAATAATTCGCCCAGACAACACATTCATGATTCCAGTAGAATTTGAGTTGAAGTTGTTAATTAATGACGACAAAAAGAAAAAAGAAAAATAAATAAATATATAAATTAAAGACTTCTCAAGAACACATGAAAATAACTCGCAAACATGTGAGCAAAAAATCTCTCAACATATCACAAAATGTAATCAATACATTGAAAATCACATGATTCACTTTCATTCAACATCTGAATGCTCTTAGATATAATACTTCATTGTTAAATAACATCTTCATATCAATGTTCAATATTCTATAAATTAAACAAAGAGGCCCAAAGGGCCTGTGTTGCTCACCTGCTACTAATCCAGCCTTAAAGTTAATTGATGTATCATTTATGTGGCTACCAATTAATACAATTACAATTATATAACACAAAGTCAATTCATTTGAACAAACTTAGAAACCCTTCATCTTCAGTATGCTACAGGCCCATTATCAGGTCTCCGGGCCCCTTAGTTATTGAGAAGACATATAAATGGAAAGTTGGTACCAGACAGACGACAGATACTACACCATGGCGTCAACTCACTTGTCCTTTGGGCAGGTGTGCTAAAAATAAATATAATGAGCATCGTATTTGATTATACAAAGACAAAGTTAACATTGTATATAGTTCTTTATAGCCTTCCTTATAACAAGTATAATTAATAACATCATACAGATCTACAGGAAAGAAATGAACTAAACTAACCAACCGAAATTAGGACCTGAAATCTGGGATAGAATCGTAACTCTACTGTAGCGCTACTTGTCATTTGTGGACATGAACCATCATGAAATTCTCAAACACAGAACCGCGATCAATCCAATTTTTTATTGTCCAAAAGTCTAAAAGGCAACAATGTCAGAGGTAAGTAAGTTGCATCTCTTGAGAGAAAACTTGGCTACCACAGTGATAAGTTTCCAAGCAGAAAGATGCTCTAACTATGACATTTAATTCAAATTAGAGGGGGAAAAAATGATATCCGCAGAAAATCTTCCCTACTTTGTATGTTTTCAAAATCAATTCTATCTCATGACAGATTTTATGTGCTAAAGATGGAAATATAGTTGTTTTTTTTGACAGCTACATTAGCAACAAAGCTTCAATACAGTTATTCACAGAAATTCCATCACACACAAAGCTTGCCCTATGAAATCAATACAATCCAATTGATTTTCAATTTTAAATGCCAACCCCTTTTTATTGTTACAAAATTGATGACACCATCTTTTGGAAAATTCCTGGATTTCCAACTGTTACGCTTACAACAACTGTCACAAGAAGGATTAAACTCACACTCGCTGAGCTCTATAAAAGAAAAATCTTACCAGCCTGAGCTAATAAAGTGACATTGTATTCTCCTCTTTTACCAAACTCCCTCTTTCACGAAGTAACTGTTGAGTCAAATGACTCTAAAAGTTAATAAAGATCTCAAACTTGACCCAAAGGCAAACACCACAATCTCCTATAGCTTATACTTAATCAAAGGTGAAACAAATTTGTATTAGCTAATATTCTACGCGTACTTGGGCTCAAACTAGCAACCTCTATCTCTCTCTAGCTGCATGGACACCACCCTTAACCAGCCAGCCAAGTCCTAGTTTAACCAATTTTCCTTTATATAAAGAAATTCTTTAACTTAAATTTTCTTGTAAAAAAAGTATTACAGAATTTAGGAAAGTTCCTTAACCAATTTTTCCCCTTAAATCCAATCGCACTTTCCTATGGATAAATTCAATAGCACTTTCCTATGGAAGATTTTAAGTTAATGAGTTAACTTTGTTGATGAAACTGAGGCCTGAACTGGTATGGAGACCTTATATACTCTCAAATTCTGCATATGTATATATTATAAGTGTATAAGTAATTATGTGAGCAATATTAATACTGAAACTATTATTTTGATCACAAAATCTCCATAATTCCTTTTACTATACACACATGTACATGTACAATATTCAACTAAGCAAGAAAAATGATATTTACAAAATGAAAAACAGAATTATACTTTAAGGCATTTTGACAACAAGCGGCATATTTATTAACAATGGCAGTGTACTATATTTTTCTCCAGTCTTATACATACATGCACTGTAACATTATCAAAACAATAACCTAAAGATCATTGACAAGTTATTTTGTATTGTTCTTAAAACATAACAGGTAATTCTTAACAATGAGCAACAAAGATGGAGTTCTAACTCAAAATCATGAACGAAAAATTCACAAACCCATCTAAATCATTGTTTAACCTAGCTTTATTCTTATTGGTCCTGAAAACCAACACAGGCGGATATTTCACAAACCTGACACTTCAGACAGTGTAGATAAATCACACTCTAACCCGAAACCCTGTATACACTGTATTCTGGTTGGTCCCAAAAACCTGCATTCTGCTGACCCAACAGCCATATATACTCGCGTAAAATTTGGCAGTTGTAGTGAAAGAGCTAGAATATGACATCTCAAATAATTGACACGGAAACGGAATCTAAATAAAATCTATCTAGTCCTACAGATGGGATAGCTTGTTGATGCATATTTCTACCATTCATAAAGGAATCAATCATAGAGGGATATATAAACTACAGAATACTGCTACAGGTTATAATTAAAATGTGGTTATTTAATGTTTAAATAAACAATTGTTAGATTGTATTTATTGTCAATATGAATGCAATCTGGGTGAGAGATAAATTTAGTGGTGTCCATTAGATGCGGCATGAATATTTATCTGTCATCCATATTGTCTTTCTTAAATTGATAAATACATTTTATACGTTTTATTTACTCCCATTTCCCTGAGTGTATGTTCATTTGAAAGAACAGCATCTTTAAATCAAATTCATTTCTGTCATTGATTTCAAATCAATCTGACACACAGTACATGTACTATGACCTGCCATAACTTACCGCCCAAAAAGTCATGATAAAACAATTGGTCTCATCAGGATCCCAACTGTGTTTGATTCATCCTCAGCATAGTTCAAAGCATTTCTGTGGCTCTGGTCAAAATGGTGTAACAAGCACTTCATATGATCTAGACTGCATCTAATAGATGAAGCCTGGATTAACATTGAGGTAATGGGAGACTGCAGCGCCAAAATTTAATATGGGCATATTATAGGATAAATATGGTACATGTTATTTTCTTGTAATACTGAAATATTAATAGACAAATGGAACCTGACATGCCAACGATTGACAAATAAATAAATAAATGTAAGGCTCGGATCCCCATCCCTACTTTGATGGACATAGAAACAAAAATAAAAATATTGCCAAAGTCCAAAATATATCAAAAATTCAAGCTGCTTGGTAAATGACTATACATCACTGCATGATATTTAATCTCTTAAGAAATTCCACTGAAAACATCAGCACCCTATCTATAACTATTGATGACTATTAGGGATAGCTAGAATATATTCCAAGTATAAGATATCAATAAATGCCATGTATTGTAATCGCCAAATGATTTGTTTTATATACTGTGCGTTTCCCATACATATTTTTATCTAGAAAAGTGAATGTGCATGAATTATTGCTTGGATAATTATTATGTAAAGTTGAATGCTGGAAAGAGTGCACGTTATGTATGATGTAGTAGGATACATTGATTTATAATGAAAATGATATAAAAATCCTTCATACTAACCTGACTTTATAACTCGGATAATAAACCATAACATTTATACATCAATTTCTTGATTTTTCTGTTACTTTATCTTTTAACCCTGAAACTTAATTATAATTGTATAACCCTGATATCTAACTATAACTTTATAACTCTGATATTTAACTGTAACTGTATAACCTTGATATTTAACTATAACTTTATAACCCTGATATTTAACTATAACTTTATAACCCTGATATCTAACTATAACTTTATAACCTTGATATTTAACTATAACTGTATAACCCTGATAATTAACTATAACTTTATACCCCTGATATCTAACTATAACTTTATAACCCTGATATTTAACTATAACTTTATACCCCTGATATCTAACTGTAACTGTATAACCCTGATATCTAACTATAACTTTATACCCCTGATATCTAACTATAACTTTATAACCCTGATATTTAACTATAACTCTATAACCCTGATATCTAACTATAACTTTATAACCCTGATATCTAACTATAACTTTATAACCCTGATATCTAACTATAACTTTATAACCCTGATATCTAACTATAACTTTATAACCATGATATCTAACTATAACTTTATAACCCTGATATCTAACTATAACTTTATAACCCTGATATTTAACTATAAATTTATAACCCTGATATCTAACTATAACTTTATAACCCTGATATTTAACTATAACTTTATAACCCTGATATCTAACTATAACTTTATAACCATGATATCTAACTATAACTTTATAACCCTGATATCTAACTATAACTTTATAACCCTGATATCTAACTATAACTTTATACCCCTGATATCTAACTATAACTCTATAACCCTGATATCTAACTATAACTTTATAACCCTGATATCTAATTATAACTTTATAACCCTGATATCTAACTATAACTTTATAACCCTGATATCTAACTATAACTTTATACCCCTGATATCTAACTATAACTTTATAACCCTGATATCTAACTATAACTTTATAACCTTGATAATTAACTATAATTTTATAACCCTGATATCTAACTATAACTTTATAACCCTGATATCTAACTATACCTTTATAACCCTGATATCTAACTATAACTTTATAACCCTGATATCTAACTATAACTTTATAACCCTGATATATAACTATAACTTTATAACCCTGATATCTAACTATAACTTTATAACCTTGATAATTAACTATAACTTTATAACCCTGATATCTAACTATAACTTTGTAACCTTGATATATAACTATAACTTTATAACCCTGATATCTAACTATAACTTTATAACCCTGATATCTAACTATGACTTTATAACCCTGATATCTAACTATAACTTTATAACCCTGATATCTAACTATAACTTTATAACCTTGATAATTAACTATAACTTTATAACCCTGATATTTAACTATAACTTTGTAACCTTGATATATAACTATAACTTTATAACCCTGATATCTAACTATAACTTTATAACCCTGATATCTAACTATAACTTTATAACCCTGATATCTAACTATAACTTTATAATCCTGATATCTAACTATAACTGTATAACCCTGATATTTAACTGCTTCAAAACTTTTAAGATATAAATACCTGACATACACACTTGATAGGCAGACATTCACAATGACTATAAACAAGTTGGTTTAGTCAAAAAAAAATTCTTTTAAAATTTAATTTAATTTCAATTTTATCAAAATATTCTGTTCACAATATATCTTGATTGCATACACTAGATATTAAAAATGATGTAATGAGAAAAATGGCAGTTTGATCATCTTTTTTAAAAAAGTTTTTAGGAGTTTTAATATGATGGGACTCTATGAGATCAGTAATATATGGTGTTACGAATAATTGTAAAATTCATTTCATGGCATTTTAAAACTTTATGGAATTGTTGCTTAAAAGCTAGTCAACTTTCTACAGTATTGAATAGACAGTTGTACAGGTATTTTGTTACAGCTGCTTACCTGTCCTCTGTGAATGCCAAGACACATTTGCATTGTTTTTTTGTAAGAATGTAATACTATTGTTATATTATGCATAAATATGAAATACTTTGTCATGTCACATATTGGGTACCAGGTTTTTGTAAAACGAGATCATTTAAAATTTCTTCTGTAAACCCTGAGGACCCTCCATTGCTTACCAGGCTGACACTCTCCACTAAAGGAGCGATGAGAAATTCTCTATACTGTATTGTGGTTATATTTCGCATAAATTATATTTTGTATGAGTTATATTTTGCATGTGTTATATTTTACACGAGTTATATTTTCACTTTATTTGTGAATTCTAAACATCAGTAAAATATTTAGCACGCGACCGATATTATTAAGTGAGAAGTGTCATAGTACCATATCATATCGGTGAATATATACTGTAAACATTGAAATTTATGCGAGAGGGAACTTACGCTACTTACGCGGACTCCTTTTGTTCGCGAAAATTTCCCCAACGCGTATTATTTTGATATCAATTTGCGTAATCTTGAACTACAAGTGAAAGTGGATCGATCGCAAAAATAACTCCCACGCGTATAGTTTACGTATTGAAATCGCGAAATTAACCCCCTGCAAAAATAATCATGTTTACAGTAACTCAACCTTATATAATTTATTAATATTAATTTAATTGAACTTCCAATAATATGTTCCGTAAACAAAACTGCGAAATATTCAATCTGCACAATTCAGTTGATAGGAAGCAGCTAGTATTTTACCAGGGTGGCCCTCAGTCTTTCCAGGAAAGTCCTAGAGCTTTCTAGACATATAGGCTATAGAAGAGATTCTAGTAGGACAAGAATGAGTATATCAGTCAATATTTCTACATTCCTATACGGGTGTATATTTATACCGTATATATATATCACTGTAACAAATTAGGTTATTAAATTATAAATATTTCAAGGACTCCGGCAGGGATCGAACCCAGGCCCTCTGATTTACTAGTGTGATGCTCTGACAAATGAAATGAAAGAAATTCTTCCTAGCTGAGTCAGAAGGAAGTAGCTTGTAACACAATCTAAAAAGAATGCAGAAAATTTCAGGATAGCATGATTTTCAATTGCATATTATTTCAAGGATAGAATTTTCACGATTTAATTTTTTTGTATCTCCATGATCTGGTAAATTGTCAAAATCATCCTCTTGTAACAAAATATCCAGTCATACAGTATAACTAATGAGATCAAATAAAGACCTAAACCCAGCTATTCAAAGTTCAGGTCTCTTAGATAACATCTCCATATTGCATAAACCCTTTTCCTAATTAAAAGTTTCTCTCTCCTTATATGGATAAAAACCTTCAATAAATCTCAATATAGAGTCAAAACCTTTGAATGAATTAAAATTTCACTCTCTTGATATTTCCAAAAAATCAGTTTATAAAATCAATTTTGGCTATTGTAATGCTGAAACTATAACATGGTGCTTTAACTCTTAATTTAGTCTAGAGCACATTTTTATTCAATATCTCTAACAATTACCTTTGGCTATCAATGGGAATGTCTTTTTGTTCAACTTGCATCCTATTAGACTAACTACACACTGTACTTAATAATTATGTACATTCTTCATGCAGAGAAAATAAATCTGACAATGTTATCACCAATATTGTGGAAAATGGGAAAGACTCGGAATCACATAAATAATCATTTCTGATCAGTCTTTTAAATTTATTTCCCCATATAAAAAATAAAAATAAAATAAATTTCTAATCCACCTGAAAAGAAGTATTTTTTTTTCAGAACAACAAAAGTCATCAATTAACCAGTTTAATTACACTTGTTAATTCTGATCAACATCAAAAGTGTGTTGTGTGGTTCGTTTCTGCCACTCCAGCATCTAGGCTGTCTTGTCCTGAGGTCCAGCTGCTGCGATCACCTCCTTTGTCAGATGTGCCTGGTTGCGGTGAGCCCAGGGGTGATTCAAGTTCATCAACGTCACCTCCATCATTGCTATTGTTACTGTTTGTCTGATTGGACATGGACAGACGGACGGCATGGACACGGAAATGTAATCGTGACTCCAGCAGATAGCCTTTGTACTTGTTCCTGTTAGTACAAAACAAACATGACATGACGGTAACTATACAATATAATAGTACCGACATTATACCAGTAGTATCTACAAATCAGACAATAATCATTACTGTTTTTATTTCACTTAAAAACCCGCAGAACATTTGTGAAGCATGTATGCAAGTACATGTAGTTATACCCTGTAAAATATTTAACAAAAAAAAAATAAAAAAATCATGTAAATTTGGCAAAATATTTTTTTTAATTGCATTTATTTGTAGACAACAGATGGACAAAGTGTAACACTATGCCTTTGACCACTTTATGATGGCGACAAAAAAACTACTGGAAAAATAAAATAAGATCAAAAATATAAAGTCCGTAATAAAATTAGACATCTAAAACCTGACTGAATTACACCTACTTTGCTTTCTCCAGAAGTAATTTGACTTCATTCCAGTTCTCTTCTGCCAGATTCAGGATGGCCAACTCGACTACTGCATAGGGAACCAGGAAAGTGTCTTTCTTGATGTTCTTCTCACTTTATTGGGTAAAAAGGTCAAAGTTCAACATATCATCAGGTCAGAGTTCAAAGTCAAGACAATATCAAATTAAAAGATAAAATGCATGTATATCAACCTATAAATAAACAATGTTAGATTGATCTCAACACATTACTTAATCTAATTATGATTGAAAATTACATATAACTAGAGGTGGGTCCAAGAGGGAAAATGAGTCAAAAAAAAAAAAGAAAAAAGAAAAAAGAAAATCCAATCATTGATGACCATTTCGAAAAGGCCAGAAATTTCTGAAAGTGTTCGTAAATCTTTGGTTTCGTAAATTTTTGTAATGTTAATTACCTTCAATTTAGAAAACTGATATCAAAATTGATAATCGATCAATTTCAAGTTTCCAATTATCAATTCTGAAAGTGAAACCGATTCCAATCGATACATGTAACAATATTCCTTTTCTAAATCATTAATACATATTGAATGAAAACTTCACTCAAGCCCATGAACCTTGTTTGTTTAAAATCCAAACACATTTAACAGTTAAAAAAACCCACTTCCGTTTGGTAATTTCAAGCGACAAGTTTAAAAGAAAAAAAAACATCACAGTAATTTCTTAAAGAAACGGTAAAATTGGCAATTTGCTCGGGGTGGAATTTTCTTCTCACTATGACAGACAATCAATAATACCAAGGAAACTCTTACTTTGCCACAATTTCAGTGAAGCACTGCCGTGCCTGGAAATACTGTGATCTGTGTTTTAGGCACACTCCCTTCAGTAGCAGAGCAAGGCAGTAGTCGTCCATGAAACAGGGGTGGGAATCTGAGGGCAGAATGTAAGGCTTATTACAAATCTAGGTACAAAACTCTGGGTGGGAATCTGAGGGTTTATAAAACTCTGGGTGGGAATCTGAGGGTTTATAGAACTTTGGGGGGGGGGATCTGAGGGTTTATAGAACTCTGGGTGGGAATCTGAGGGTTTATCAAACTGTCGACGGGAATCTGAGGGTTTATAAAACTCTGGGTGGGAATCTGAGGGTTTATAGAACTTTGGGGGGGATCTGAGGGTTTTTAAAACTCTGGGTGGGAATCTGAGGGTTTATTAAACTCTGGGTGGGAATTTGAGGGTTTATCAAACTGTCAACGGGAATCTGAGGGTTTATAGAACTTTGGGGGGGGGGGGGGGGGGGGTATCTGAGGGTTTATAAAACTCTGGGTGGGAATCTGAGGGTTTATAGAACTTTGGGTGGGAATGTGAGGGTTTATAAAACTGTGGACGGGAATCTGAGGGTTTATAGAACTGTGGACGGGAATCTGAGGGTTTATAGAACTGTGGGCGGGAATCTGACGGTTTGTAAAACTCTGGGTAAGAATCTGAGGGTTTATAGAACTTTGTGTGGGAATCTGAGGGTTTATAAAACTCTGTGTGGGAATCTGAGGGTTTATAGAACTTGGGGGGGGGGGATCTGAGGGTTAATAAAACTCTGGGTGGGGATCTGAGGGTTTATAGAACTTGGGGGGGGGGGGGATCTGAGGGTTTATAAAACTTGGGGGGGGGGGGGGATCTGAGGTATTACTTACTACAGCATACAGTAATCAAATGGTAAAATGCAATTGGTAACTTAAAGTCAAATGAATGAATGATGTTTAGAATGACAGGTTTTCACATCATATCCACTGCATGATCCCTACACTCTGGTAAACAAATAGGGGCAGACGGATCAATATCGCAATTATGATTAATTATATAATTTATTAACAATCAGAAACAGAAAATGTTCAAGCTTTCCGAAGATTATCAGGAGAAGGCAGAGAAAATCTTCTTGAATGTATACTCTACCTTTCTTCTCCACAATCTCATTGATTGTCCTCTCAGTAATCAACAGGAATGGTTCAAGTAGAGGATCATTTTTACTGAGGATGTTGAAACCATTTAGCAGATACACCATTTCCTGAAGAAAAAAATTACCAAAAGTTATTTTCTAATTACTGCAGTCATCTTAAATTAAAAAAGAAAATTATTCATTTAATACAATTAACTATTTTGAAAAAAAAAAGAAAAAACTTAAGTTCTACTCTTGTGGATTTTTTCTAAGTAATAATACTAGAACTGTTGACAGGACGACTGACGAATCCCCCCTCCCCCACCCTGTCCCAATCCACTCTGATTACCACTCTGCCCCAGAACACTTGTTATCTAAGGTGAAAAAGGTCAAAATTATCAAGATTTTGTAAGCATATAAAGGCAAAAGGGCATAACTAGTACTGCCGTAATAAAAATGGTCATATCAAAAACAAGATGGACGAAAGCAGTGTGTGCAAACTATATCAGTGATAGTTGGACTGACAAATCCAGCCCCCCCCCCCCATCCCGTCCCAATCCGAGTTCAAGATTTTTGTAAACAAATAAAGGTAAGGCGTAACTAGTACTGTCGTAATAAAAAATGGTCATATCAGGTCGACAAACACAGTGTGTGCTAACTATAACAGTGACGTTTGGAATAGTTTGGATAGAAACTGGAGTTGTGAAGACACATAATATGTAACTGCCATTAAAATAGCTAGGTGGATCCTAAAAATAAGTCCAGGTGAAAATTTCAGTGTATGATGACTTCCTTCACAGGTTTCACGAAAACTATAGAGTTGTACGGACAAGATCCTGTACACTGACAGATGGACAGACAACCTTATTCCAATATACCCTCTAACTTTGCTGTGGGGGTATAACATGGAGACAACCTCACCAGAGCTGGCAGGAGAAGATGGTTCCCTTCCTCCTGGAAGCGTTTGGCTTTGTGAACAGCAAATTTTTCTAATGGAATGGACTTCCCTGCAATTCTTTGTTTCAGCTTCGGTACCTCCCTGGAAATATAACAAGAAATTGTCAATAAAGCTTTACCAGTCTCGGGAAAAATTCCTTCTCTGTGATAAAATTCTGGAGCTACGTTAATGTAACCATGGACAATGTAATTTTTCATTCCTACCAGATTCTAACACTAGATATATAGTATAATCCTAAAACATATATGACCAGTTTTGATTAAAATCTTGGTAAACGTAAATCTCGTCACTCAAAAACATGTCGAAATCTGATGAAGAAAACCTCTTTTACTTCACAGCATTGATATTTAACCTTTAAATAACTTTCAAGCAAAATATCAGCATCCTTTCATTATAAATGCCCCCGTTTCCCATTTAATTTGTCCCCCACAAATGGCCTAAAATCTTCTAGAAGGCTCTATTGTGGCAGTAATGGAATGAAAGGCAGAATCATGACAAAACAGTATGCCTAATTTGTAAAGGGGCATACAAAATATTTTGATGGAACAGCATTGATGTCAGACCTTGAAAGAACTTTCATGGGAATTATCAGCATCCCAACACTGTTTACGACAAACGAACAGCGACAAATTTTGTCCCGGCCACTTTGTAGAAATAAAGAGTCTGTAGATCTCAAAAATAAGCTCGTCCTAAAACCCTCTTCTGTAGAATTACTGTTGTAATGTATCAACCTGGCTATAAGGTTGTTCGCCTGTTTTGAGAGTTCATCAATAAACAATGTAGAGAAATACTGTTTGTAGTAAACCTAAGGCGATTTTCCAGGTGGTGGATGTGTTATATTTCCTACCCGAACAGATAGACAAGGTGATCTTGTGTCTCCTGTGAACGATCTTCACACATCAGTAGGAAGCAAGCTTTCAGGTAAGTATATGTCGCCTTGCTCCAGCGACTCTCCTTGCATAGCTTCTCCGCATACTTCATAGCCATCAACCAATCAGATTTAAAACTGAAAAAAGAATATCCAATCAATGTTCAGATTTAAAACATGAATCAATTAAGTATCTAATTCATGTTTTCAAATAAATATTCAAGTCCCAATGCAAATTTTTACATGGTCTGAAGAATATTTTTTTCAGGATTTTTCAGAATGGAGCCACAATCACGCTTCCTATTATGAACAAAACATACCAGCAACACCACATGTGGCCCCTAAATCTGATCTATACATACCAGTAACACCACATGTGGCCCCTATATTTGATCTGTAACATCACATGTGGCCCCTATATTTGACCTATACATACCAGTAACACCACATGTGGCCCCTATATCTGATCTATACATACCAGTAACACCACATGTGGCCCCTTTATTTGATCTATACATACCAGTAACACCACATGTGGCCCCTATATTTGATCTGTTACATCACATGTGGCCCCTATATTTGACCTATACATACCAGTAACACCACATGTGGCCCCTATATCTGATCTATACATACCAGTAACACCACATGTGGCCCCTATATTTGATCTATACATACCAGTAACACCACATGTGGCCCCTTTATTTGATCTATACATACCATTAACACCAAATTAGGCCCCTATATTTGACATATACATATCAGTAACACCACATGTGGCCCCTATATTTGACCTATACATACCATTAACACCAAATTAGGCCCCTATATTTGATCTATACATACCAGTAACACCACATGTGGCCCCTATATTTGATCTATACATACCAGTAACACCACGTGTGGCCCCTATATTTGACATATACATACCAGTAACACCACATGTGGCCCCTATATTTGACATATACATACCAGTTACACCACACATGGCCCTATATTTGACATATACATACCAGTAACACCACATGTGGCCCCTCTATTTGATCTTTACATACCAGTTACACCACATGTGGCCCCTATATTTGACATATACATACCAGTAACACCACATGTGGCCCCTATATTCGACATATACATACCAGTAACACCACATTAGTTCCCAGAAACAAAGATGGTGGAACTGTCTCCACTCCTGTTGGCATTCTATAGACTCTTCAAATTTGCATATTGCCTGAATGAGTGGAGAAAAAACAGTTAAAAAGAACATGGATGGAACACTGACACAGAAGTATAATTCATTCAAAAAGTGATGAGATATTATACAGTACAATACAGTACATATGTGATATAATAAAATACAACACAGTTCATAAGTCATTCTATCATAGTACCCCTTGATAATTACAATGTCATTTCAGTACAATAAATGTGACATACTTACAGTATCAATATTTCCTCTTACTTCAGCGATTCGCCCAGCAAAAAATAAAAACAAAGCACCCTGAAAATAAATTATGAATAAACGATAAGGTAATTTCATAAACCTTTGTATTTTATGTGCAACTGTTAACACTAAAACACTTCACATAAAACCTTCAGAGAGATTTACTAACCAAAGACTACCCGTCTTCAATAACAAAAGGCCCAGTGGGCCTGCATACTACCGCTCACCTGCTACTCACTAAGACTATGTCTTCAATAACAAGAGGCCCAAAGGGTCTACACAATCTTACTCGATGGTACTCACTAAGGTTAACTGTCTTCAATAACAAGAGGCCCAATGGGCCCGCAGAATATTACTCACTGGTACTCACTAAGGTCACCTGCCTTCAATAACAAGAGGCCTAATGGGCCTGCATGATATTGCTCACCTACTACTCACTAAGGCAACCTGCCTTCAATAACAAGAGGCCTAATGGGCCTGTATCATATTGCTCACCTGTGACCAGCTACTACTTATAACTAAAGGTGGCCTGTCTTCAATAATAAATAGCTGCCAACATGAACCTGATGTTCATACAGCTCGTAAAACTTGTTCTTAATTAGTCATTTCAACATTTAATAGACTAAAAGTAAGTGCTGATATTATTTTTAAAAATATCTGAAGACATGCTAGACAAATAAACGTTTGATACCAGGATGTTTCCTCTTTAATATCAATATTCCCAAACACATTTCTCGTGTCTCGTTGCTATGGTCACTTTGTATTAAGTTGTATAGAATATTTTCACTGATTATTTTCTTAATAACCACATGTATTTTCAAACAGTAAACTAACTTTTGGAAATCGTTTTAAACAATTTTGTAGAAGTTCATCCGCCAGACCAACATCTCCATCTGCTAAACCTGAAATGTGAAAAAGATCTTATTAATAAACTTTCTCTCCTATTTTCTCTTAGTTCTGCTAAAAATACATATTCGTCTTTTGTAAAATATATTTTTTCCTTTCAGTAAAGTGAATAATTAAGTTATGACTAATTTTATTATATTTATTATTATTTTATTAGATAAATTGAGTTTAAAACAAATAAAACTGCATTACACAGCTGTATGATGTATTTCACATTATTTTACCGTTTTAAAATTTAAGTAAATGTAAAAAAGGGAAAAAACTGTTAAAACTGTTTACAGGATCAAAGAAGGGACCACTGTAACATTTGTATTAATACATTTCAATTTTCCTCTAAAATACAAACCTAATACAAAACAGACTACAGTGTGGTAGGCTATAAGGATGATGGAACACAGTGGTCCTCGTAGACTCGACAGTACCTCTGTACCCTTCTGCAACTCACTTAGTCCAACTTTCTGAAACAATAAATAGCATAATCAATTGTCTAAATGTAAAAATATCACAAAACACTACAATATCTGATAAAATTATCAGTCCAAAAAATTTCAAAAATTTGTTTTTTTCCCAAAAAATATTTTAGTCTGACTCTGGCAGAGGATAGTTTAACCCCCACAGGGACCATATTACATAAATTACTATGCCTTTCAAAACTTGAACCAAAAACTTAACATTTGAAAAACAAACGCTGACACCAGAGTGACAACATAAGCTCTCCCTCTTCTTCGAAGAGACGAGCTAAAAATGGGTTGTCGATAGCTCATTCAGTTAGAGCACAAGTCACATGACCTCAGGTGAAGATCTGAGGTCCGTGGTTTGACGCTCGCTCCCTTGACCTTTGTTGGTTTGTGTTTCTCGGGAAAGCTGAAAATGGGCCAGTATGTGCTGTCGTGGTTGTGTGCTTGGGAAAGACACTTTACCCTAACAGCCCTGGATAGCATGCAACAGGCCTCCCGTATGTTGTTCAGTGAGGTAGTCACCAACTACTACAAGGAGGCCCAGCCTTAAAATGACCCTGACTGTTCACAGGGCGATAAACCAAGCAAAACAAAACAAATTTGAAGTACTTTTAAAAATAATTTTTGAGAGTAATTTTGTTGTCTTGTTTATAATAAACAACAGGTTGTCTACATGACTGAGATTAATGCCAGCGAGTAAACTGTGTACTGTTGATCAGTCTGTGATAAAAATGTTGCCTTTGTGACTATACTGACCTTACTGCCTGAGAATCCTACAAACTCTAGTAGTTTCAATACTTTACCAGGAAGCAAAGAGATCATCTGAAAAAAAAATAATAAAAAAATTATGAGAAATAAATTTTATGACAAATAATTTTCTTATCAATTGTCAATTTTCTATTACTCACTGACCACCAATTTCATCAAAGAAAACATGGAAACAAATTTTATAAGCGCTCGCATGTGTAAAACGTCCCTGTGAATAAATTTCAATAGTTTCAGTAAAATCTCAGATTTCTGTGTTGATATATCACTAAGTCTGTGGTTTGAAGCGAATGTTTTGAAGTCAGCCATATTGGATTGAAAATGGAAGTAGGTGGTGCATGGTGAAAAAGTCGCCAAATATGGGCATACACAGCAATTCTACTCTGGATTATAATAAATGAACATTAATGTTAGTTAAAAATTTAGTAATCAAATCAGCATGATGGGTATTGCTAAAGCAATGCATGTCCCCTACTGGCCCTCAGCAAAAATAGTAACAGTGACCTTGACCTTTACCAAAAAGTTCTAAACTTGAACTTGATCTGTACCTACTCATACTGAAGTTACATACCACCTTTCACCAACAAACCGTGAAGCATGGCTGAGAAAAACGCAAAAAACCGAGTGGACAGACTGACAGACGGACAGGGAGGAAATCTTAGTCTCCCACAGTTTCACCGATAGCGGGCTAATAAGGCACATTTCTAATTAATTTGCTTATCCTCTATCAGGGATTGTACCTGAATGTTTTCATATTTGTTGGTGTTTAGCATTCTGATTAGTCAAAGACTGATTATGACATAATGTATAGAGATATATGTCATAATCAATCTTGGACTACTGAGTGTGCTAAACAGTTGTGGTATTTATACAAAAAATCCTTTTTAGATGAAAATGGATTGTTTCTGTTTAATTTGAAATGGTTTCATTTTCATTTTCTAAGTTTCAAAAGGCTATTGGGACCCCAATGACTTCAGATAACAATATAACTCCGAGATATCCCACATAATCAACTGAAGGTAACCTTGCAAGTATATTTTATGTAGAACTTTTCCTGTCGGAACCTAGCTAGATTACTTTGAGTTAGTCAAGGTAACCGAGTATATATTATGCAGAATTTTGTTTGCAGAAACTAACGTAACTTTGAGGTAAGCAGTATTTGAGTTACCAGAGTTTGAGATAACAAACTTTGGACTGTATTAATGTATGAATTTAAACTTTTAACTTTTAATTACATAGGCTTAATACTGAACTTAATAACTTTTAAAAAACAGTAATGACCTTTTCCTGCATTTCTTCCTTTCAGATAGAAAATTTGAAGATCAATATTATGTGACTTTCGATTTGATTTTAGAATCTTATCAAAATATACACTTCTGCTGGATGCAGATTTTTTTCATTAAAGATGAGCTGATATAAGGACCTTATGAAGAATGTCGATGAACAGACTTACCAAATTAAACCCACCGACACCCATTCTCACACCACTCTCAAAGTGTATTTTCTCTTCTTTAAATGTCCGGTGTTTAAGCATTTTATTGCACTCTCTGAAAGATAAATGAAAAAATATGATTGAGAATCTGAAAAAAAAACTAGAAAATGTCTGTAAGACATAAATGCCCCCGCTGCCACTTGATACCCTGAAACACAGTTTTGGTGAGGATCACATCAGCAGTTCTTGAGATTAGCTAGTTGCATTGCAACGAGACGACCTAAGGCACAGACATTGGAAACATTACCCCAAAAAAAACCATTCATCACGGGGGATAAAAATGCTTACACATGAAATGACCATTGCCATGCTCTTGCTGTGATGGAAATGGAAAAGAAAGTAAAGCCTGGCCAAAGTGTGGTGGGGAGAGGGGCACAGTAGTCATCACATCAACAACAAAAGATAGTTGGCCTAATTTTGTAGTTTGCTTGATAGAAATAACAATGAAAAGTTTGATCAAGGGAGATAACTCACTTGTAGACTTTGTAGCACTCCCTAATTTTGAGTCCTCCTTTAACGAAACTGATGAGATTTTCATCCTGTACAAACGTTAGGAGTGCCCTGATCATCAGACATTCTGCATAGCAAAGTTCTGCATGGATCTCAACTGAAAAGGGAACAATATAATGCGTTAGTATTGTAATGGGAAGGAGTACTGGCCGTACTAGGAACCAGCGACATCTCCCTCCGAATGTACATCCTCCAACTAGGCTAAAGGGAAATTCAAACAAGCATGAGCTATAATAGTTTATTAATAAACTTAAGGAGACCTAACATACTTTCTTCTTTTACAGTAGCCAGTGTATACAAAATCTGTCTGTCTTTTATACAGATTCTAGACCATTATATATGTCCGTTCATCCACCTCACCCATTAATATGTTATATTGTAATATCTGTCCGTTCATCCACCTAAACCATTAATATGTTATATTGTATTATCTGTCCATTCATCCATCCAACCCATTAATGTTATATTGTATTATCTGTCTATTCATCCACCTCACCCATTAATATGTTATATTGTATTATCTGTCCATTCATCCACCTCACCCATTAATATGTTATATTGTATTATCTGTCCATTCATCCACCTCACCCATTAATATGTTATATTGTATTATCTGTCCATTCATCCACCTCACCCATTAATATGTTATATTGTATTATCTGTCCATTCATCCACCTCACACATTAATATGTTATATTGTAATATCTGTCCATTCATCCATCCCACCCATTAATATGTTATATTGTATTATCTGCCCATTCATCCATCCCACCCATTAATATGTTATATTGTAATATCTGTCCATTCATCCACCTCACCAATTAATATGTTATATTGTAATATCTGTCCATTCATCCACCTCACCCATTAATATGTTATATTGTATTATCTGTCCATTCATCCATCTCACCCATTAATATGTTATATTGTATTATCTGTCTATTCATCCACCTCATCCATTAATATGTTATATTGTATTATCTGTCCATTCATCCATCCCACCCATTAATATACAATTATCAAATGGGTATGAGGGCGATAGTAATTTTATCAGCCCCGAAGCAACAACTATTGCATGAGGGCTTTAGCCCGAGGGCAACCGTTGTTGATGAGGGGCTGACAAAATTACTATGGCCCGAATTACCCCATTTGATAACTGTTTTATTATACCTTTACGTTCTTTTCTCTATATAGATGTTCGTGTTGGTATGAAAATCTGCTATATAGTCTTCCATTAACTTGACAGACGTTTGTATGACCCTTTTAGTGTTTTGGCTATCTCTGTCCGTTAATAATGACTCGATCTCTACGTCTGTGGCGTTTTGAAAACATGTGTGTTGATCCATGTTTGACAGTTTCGTGAGAGAAAACAAAATGTTAGGCTATCGTCTGCAACAACAAACAATCTGTGTCAATTAAGCGCTTGCATGTCATTGTGTCTTTCAAACGTTCTGACTACGTTACAACAGGGGTGTGACAGTTTGCCGTGTGACAGTTTGCCGTGTGACAGTTTTTTCGTGATAGTCCTGGAAACACATGCGCAATCCTCTCGAGGCCGATAGTCAAATTATCACATTACTTTTATATAGAGAAAAACGTAAAGGTATAATAAATTGTATTATCTGTCCATTCATCCATCCCACCCACTGTATTATCTGTCCGTTCATCCACCTCACCCATTGTATTATCTGTTCATTCATCTACCCTAGCTACCTGAAATATTATTATATAATCACTCTGTATCTATGTGCCTTAGAGGTCTTTCTGTAAAGTACTGTCTATCTGTCCATCTGTCATTCTGTCTATCTGTCTATCGGTCTGTCTGTCCCCTTACTTACCTTCTGAGAGATCATTGTAGTTGTTACGACTAGAGCTGCGCGTGATTGCCTCCAACATGGAGACTTTCCGTCGATATTTATTGCACACTACCAGTGACGACTTTATTGTCTGAATGGCGACCTCGATGTCATTCTGTAAACAACAATACATGTATACAATAAACACACACTGAGTATATACAACTGGATCGCCTTTACTCTGATAAGATACTTATCAAATCTTAGATCTCAAATGTTTTCTTCAGAAATTAAACTTACCATGTCAAAAGTCATGATAGCTTGCAGGTACATAATGGTACCATATCCCAGAGAATGGTACATACTCCAATCCACACTGTAAATAGATAATTGTCCATATATTAAATACTTACCAACATCTCTCACACCTACCACCTCCCACACCAACTCCCCTAGGCATCCCCTCCTACACCAACTCCCCTAGCCACCCCCTCCTACACCAACTCCCCTAGCCATCCCCTCCTACACCAACTCCCCTAGCCATGCCCTCCTACACCAACTCCCCTAGCCACCCCCTCCTACACCAACTCCCCTAGCCACCCCCTCCTACACCAACTCCCCTAGCCATCCCCTCCTACACCAACTCCCCTAGCCATCCCCTCCTACACCAACTCCCCTAGCCACCCCCTCCTACACCAACTCCCCTAGCCATCCCCTCCTACACCAACTCCCCTAGCCATCCCCTCCCACACCAACTCCCCTAGCCATCCCCTCCTACACCAACTCCCCTAGCCATCCCCTCCTACACCAACTCCCCTAGCCATCCCCTCCCACACCAACTCCCCTAGCCACCCCCTCCTACACCAACTCCCCTAGCCATCCCCTCCTACACCAACTCCCCTAGCCATGCCCTCCTACACCAACTCCCCTAGCCACCCCCTCCTACACCAACTCCCTTAGCCATCCCCTCCTACACCAACTCCCTTAGCCATCCCCCCCCTACACCAACTCCCCTAGCCACCCCCTCCCACACCAACTCCCCTAGCCACCGCCTCCCACACCAACTCCCCTAGCCACCCCCTCCCACACCAACTCCCCTAGCCACCCCCTCCCACACCAACTCCCCTAGCCACCCCCTCCTACACCAACTCCCCTAGCCACCCCTCCTACACCAACTCCCTAGCCACTCCCTTCAACTCCCCCATCCCAGAGAATAGTACTCCTGTTAACACTGTAAACTATATGAATTGATTCCGTATAATATATAGTTACCAACAACTCTCGCACTAATCCCCTCTACACACAGTTTCCTCCCCTGACATACTGTAACAGGAGTTTTCTCTCCTGACATACCTAAACAGAAGGAGTTTCCTCCCCTTACAAACCCCAACAGAAGGAGTTTCCTCCCCTTACATACCCCAACAGACAGAGTTTCCTCCCCTTACATACCCCAACAGAAGGAGTTTCCTCCCCTTACATACCCCAACAGAAGGAGTTTCCTCCCCTTACAAACCCCAACAGAAGGAGTTTCCTCCCCTTACATACCCCAACAGAAGGAGTTTCTTCCCCTTACAAACCCCAACAGAAGGAGTTTCTTCCCCTTACATACCCCAACAGAAGGAGTTTCTTCCCCTTACAAACCCCCACAGAAGGAGTTTCCTCCCCTTACATACCCCAACAGAAGGAGTTTCTTCCCCTTACATACCCCAACAGAAGGAGTTTCCTCCCCTTACATACCCCAACAGACAGAGTTTCCTCCCCTTACATACCCCAACAGAAGGAGTTTCATCCCCTGACAAACCCCAACAGAAGGAGTTTCCTCCCCTTACATACCGTAATGGAAGGAGTTTCCTCCCCTTACATACCCCAACAGAAGGAGTTTCCTCCCCTGACAAACCCCAACAGAAGGAGTTTCCTCCCCTTACATACCCCAACAGAAGGAGTTTCCTCCCCTTACATACCGTAATAGAAGGAGTTTCCTCCCCTGACATACCCCAACAGAAGGAGTTTCTTCCCCTTACAAACCCCAACAGACAGAGTGTCCTCCCCTTACATACCCCAACAGAAGGAGTTTCCTCCCCCGACATACCGCAACAGAAGGAGTGTCCTCCCTTGACAAACCCCAACAGAAGGAGTTTCTTCCCCTTACATACCCCAACAGAAGGAGTTTCCTCCCCTTACATACCCCAACAGAAGGAGTTTCCTCCCCTTACATACCCCAACAGAAGGAGTTTCTTCCCCTTACATACCCCAACAGAAGGAGTTTCCTCCCCTTACATACCCAACAGAAGGAGTTTCCTCCCCTTACATACCCCAACAGAAGGAGTTTCCTCCCCTTACAAACCCCAACAGAAGGAGTTTCCTCCCCTTATATACCCCAACAGCAGGAGTTTCCTCCCCTTACATACCCCAACAGAAGGAGTTTCCTCCCCTTACAAACCCCAACAGAAGGAGTTTCCTCCCCTTACAAACCCCAACAGAAGGAGTTTCCTCCCCTTATATACCCCAACAGCAGGAGTTTCCTCCCCTTACATACCCCAACAGAAGGAGTTTCCTCCCCTTACAAACCCCAACAGAAGGAGTTTCCTCCCCTTACAAACCCCAACAGAAGGAGTTTCCTCCCCTTACATACCCCAACAGACAGAGTTTCCTCCCCTTACAAACCCCAACAGAAGGATTTTCTTCCCCTGACATAACCCAACAGAAGGAGTGTCCTCCCCTTACATACCCCAACAGAAGGAGTTTCCTCCCCTTACATACCCCAACAGAAGGAGTTTCCTCCCCTTACATACCCCAACAGACAGAGTTTCTTCCCCTTACATACCCCAAACAGACAGAGTTTCCTCCCCTTACAAACCCCAACAGAAGGAGTTTCTGCCCCTTACAAACCCCAACAGAAGGATTTTCTTCCCCTTACATACCCCAACAGAAGGAGTTTCTTCCCCTTACATACCCCAACAGAAGGATTTTCTTCCCGTTACATACCCCAACAGAAGGAGTTTCTGCCCCTTACATACCCCAACAGAAGGATTTTCTTCCCCTTACATACCCCAACAGAAGGAGTTTCTGCCCCTTACATACCTAAACAGAAGGATTTTCTTCCCCTTACATACCCCAACAGAAGGAGTTTCTGCCCGTTACATACCTAAACAGAAGGAGTTTCTGCCCCTTACATACCCCAACAGAAGGATTTTCTGCCCCTTACATACCCCAACAGAAGGAGTTTCCTCCCCTTACATACCCCAACAGAAGGAGTTTTTTCCCCTTACATACCCCAACAGAAGGAGTTTCTTCCCCTTACATACCCCAACAGAAGGAGTTTCTTCCCCTTACATACTCCAACAGAAGGAGTTTCCTCCCCTGACAAACCCCAACAGAAGGAGTTTCCTCCCCTGACAAACCCCAACAGAAGGAGTTTCTGCCCCTTACATACCCCAACAGAAGGAGTTTCCTCCCCTTACATACCCCAACAGAAGGAGTTTCTTCCCCTTTACAAACCCCAACAGACAGAGTGTCCTCCCCTTACATACCCCAACAGAAGGAGTTTCCTCCCCTGACATACCGCAACAGAAGGAGTGTCCTCCCCTTACATACCCCAACAGAAGGAGTTTCCTCCCCTTACATACCCCAACAGAAGGAGTTTCCTCCCCTTACATACCCCAACAGAAGGAGTTTCCTCCCCTTATATACCCCAACAGAAGGAGTTTCTTCCCCTTACATACCCCAACAGAAGGAGTTTCCTCCCATTACATACCCAATAAGAAGGAGTTTCCTCCCCCGACATACCCCAACAGAAGAGTTTCCTCCCCTGACATAACCCAACAGAAGGAGTGTCCTCCCCTTACAAACCCCAACAGAAGGAGTTTCTTCCCCTTACATACCCCAACAGAAGGAGTTTCCTCCCCTTACATACCCCAACAGAAGGAGTTTCCTCCCCTTACATACCCCAACAGACAGAGTTTCCTCCCCTTACATACCCCAACAGAAGGAGTTTCCTCCCCTTACAAACCCCAACAGAAGGAGTTTCTTCCCCTTACATACCCCAACAGAAGGAGTTTCCTCCCCTTACATACCCCAACAGACAGAGTTTCTTCCCCTTTCATACCCCAACAGAAGGAGTTTCCTCCCCTTACTAACCCCAACAGAAGGAGTTTCCTCCCCTTACATACCCCAACAGACAGAGTTTCCTCCCCTTACAAACCCCAACAGAAAGAGTTTCTTTTCCCTGACATACTGACTGAAGGAGTTTCCTCCCAGGAAATACTTTAAAAGGAGTTACTTCCCCTGTCATACAAGAAAGAGTTTCCTCCATTTACTTACCATGGCTGAAGTAGTTCCCTGGCTTGAGAAAATTTGTTGTTGAAAAACAGAGTGAGCGCAAGGTTTGCTTGTTCCAGGCAAGAAGCCAGGTCCTGGGGTGTAGGTCTGCAATGTACAATATCACTGACATCTTAGCTGAATTTAAGTAAATTGTCATTTATCAAAGATGTACTAACAAGGTTCTACTGTAGACACAACCCAAAGTGTCCAGACTATCAAGGTTCTACTGTACACACAAACCAAAGTGTCCAGACTAACAAGGTTCTACTATACACACAAACCAAAGTGTCCAGACTAACAAGGTTCTACTGTATACACAAACCAAAGTGTAAAGACTAACAAGGTTCTACTGTAGACACAACCCAAAGTGTCCAGACTAACAAGGTTCTACTGTATACACAAACCAAAGTGTCCAGACTAACAAGGTTCTACTGTACACACAAACCAAAGTGTCCAGACTAACAAGGTTCTACTGTACACACAAACTAAAGTGTCCAGACTAACACGGTTCTACTGTACACACAAACCAAAGTGTCCAGACTAACAAGGTTCTACTGTACACACAAACCAAAGTGTCCAGACTAACAAGGTTCTACTGTACACACAAACTAATGTGTCCAGACTAACAAGGTTCTACTGTACACACAAACCAAAGTGTCCAGACTAACAAGGTTCTACTGTACACACAAACTAAAGTGTCCAGACTAACAAGGTTCTACTGTACACACAAACCAAAGTGTCCAGACTAACAAGGTTCTACTGTACACACAAACCAAAGTGTCCAGACTAACAAGGTTCTACTCTACACACAAACCAAAGTGTCCAGACTAACAAAGTGCTACTGTACACACAAACCAAAGTGTCCAGACTAACAAGGTTCTACTGCACACACAACCCTGACTAACAAGGTTCTACTGTACACACAAACCAAAGTGTCCAGACTAACAAGGTTCTACTGTACACAAACCAAAGTGTCCAGACTAACAAGGTTCTACTGTACACACAACCCTGACTAACAAGGTTCTACTGTACACACAAACTAAAGTGTCCAGACTTACAAGGTTCTACTGTACACACAAGCCAAGGTGTCCAGACTAACAAGGTTCTACTGTACACACAAACCAGTGTCCAGACTAACAAGGTTCTACTGTACACACAAACCAGTGTCCAGACTAACAAGGTTCTACTGTACACACAAACCAGTGTCCAGACTAACAAGGTTTTGAATTGTACTGATTATAATACTCTCTTCCTAACCTTCGTGTTTATCCATTACAGCAGAGATACATCACGATCACTTGTCAAATTATACACTGATCTAGCAATTTGCAACCCATATCGTAAAACAGGTTTCCCAAAGCCATACAATTTGACTTAACGACATGATTGATACGACACAGAAAGTCTCGTTAGTGCTAAAAGCAGTGTCAGGAACAGCCAAACAGACAGCCATTGCCTTGTCAGTATAACTCTGTACACTAAATCCATTTCAAACAGATTTTAGCTTTTCTCTGAAGTTTTACATTATACTTGTTCCCACATTAGTGTGACAGGTGTGAATACACTGAATTTGAACAGTACCATCATTAAATCCAGTTGTTTAATATATAAAGTGATCTATCACATTCCCGCTGTAAGAACTTAGTCTTCTGGGCTCTCAAAATGTTCTGCTGTCTGTGCATATAGGGGCCACTTTTATATCATGATAATCTAATATCCTTTTTGTGGACGTAACGGATAAATATCATTATACTGGTAATCATAACAAACATTTTCCAAGTAATTTTTCTTGTTGACAGGTTAAGTGATGCTCAAATGGAATACACATGTAATATGTATACAGGTTTAAACCACGTACACTCAATGTTTTCTAGTGAGGTGGAAACATTATTCTGCAAATCTGCAAAACTTTGAGGACACATGATTTGTTCAGCTATGTGTATGCTTGAATATCATTTGATTCCATAAGAACAATTTTTAATTAAACTTAAATTACCATGTTTGAGATACTGCAGGATATTTTGAATGGCTTTTGAGTATAAATATTCTGCTTTATTACATCATTAGCCTTGACGAGTTGGGACGTTGTCACCCCATTACTGAGAATATTTTCGCTTCTGATCATATAATATGCATACTATGTAAAAATGGTTTAATTATTGATGGGGAACTCTCTTAATTTTCAAAATATCAAGAAAATACAAACTGAAAAGCCTGCTACATGTATGTACACCAAAAATTGCTTTAATACATATGCAGTTTTCTGGAGTCATCTTGATTGGATTCTGAACTATGCTTCAGACAGTTATGATACTACATTCATATAGTTACATAAATGTACAAGTATATAATTCTTGAAATTTTACTACAGGAAATTTGGCATGTTAAAATTCTTAGACCTAAGAACAATACATATATGGACCTCCTTAAGTTTCAAACTTACAAATTATATTATTGTGCTGTTCCTTCTTCTGCACTAAATAAATCTTACAACAAGATGATTCAACGAATTAGTCCCCCACCAGATGTCAAATTATATGCATAGATGATGAATTTATAATAAACAATCTTGTTCCACGAGATACTGTATTGTATATAGTACTGACAAACTTGTTCTTTAATTTTGATCAAGGTCAAAATACAGGTCAGTATGAACATGTGATAGAACTTTGATGTAGGTCAAATGTCAAAATATAGGTCAGTGTGAATATGTGATAGACCATCAAAAAAAAATTGTTTGATGTAGGCAAAATTTAAGGTCAAAATGTAGCTCAGAGTAACCTACTTTTGACACATAAAACATCACCTCACCTAAGTAAACTCAAGCCACAAGCATGACATTCTCGTGTAGACTAGTGTAGATGATTTAGCCAAATTTGCCCATGATCTAGGTCAATAGTCAAAATGAAGGACAGAATGACCTAATTTTGACACACAACACACCACCTCACCTAGGGGAACACATGCCCGAAGTTTGATGTTCTAGAGTCAAGTAATGCGTAGGAGATATAGCGCCATGATACAATCTTTGTCGTACCAGGTCAAAGGTCAAAATTTAGGTCAGGGTGACCTACTCTTAACACTTACCATCACCTCACTTCGGTGACCCAAGCCACAACCATGAAAGTTTCAGTGTTAAGTAGTGAAAGGAAATAGAACCAGGAAATTGTGGTGTAGGTCAAAGATCAAAATGTAGGCCATGAAACTGTGTGCTTTTCAGCTAGTTGTTTCCATGGTAAAAAGAAAATGTCTGAAAATCAGTTACGTAACACCATATTTACTTAGTTATCTAGAAAATCAAATTACAGTATCAAAATGGACACCTCCTGTCCAATGAGACATCTTACAATACCTATACTTGGACACAAAATGACATACTACACTGCATACTTAGCATTTCTTTCTTTCACTAACACTAAACAGACTACTGTTGTGGAAAAGCGTTTCTTGGACAGCGTCCAAGCCTAAGAATAAAATGTTCCCATTAACTTTCCTGTAAGTCAATAGTTTTTATTCTCCTGGGTATATGATGTGTATATAATTGTATTCACAGCTCTCAATAGAAGTTTGGATGTGTGGGCAGTGTTTGGTGGGCCTAGGATTGGGTTAATATAATATACCTTTATTGAGAACTGTCAAAGAACATAATCTTAAAAGCACTATTCACACAATCAATTCCAATGTAAATATAATCTGTACAGTTAAAAATCAATTTCTTCTTCTATGAGTGGATTGGTTATAAACATTGGCAGAACCCAATAAAAAATACATAGATTGACTTAAGCAATATTTCTATTGGTTAACCTTGGCAAGTTACATCTGTAGCCAATACATGATCAGGGCCTGATGGATTATATAAACAGCAATACATTATCAGGGCCAATAATAATGGATTATAAACAGTAATACACTGTCTGGGCAAATACTGTTGGATTATTTTATATTACAGCAATACATTATCAGGGCCAGAAGGATTACATACAGAAATACATTATCAGGGACAATACTGATGGGCTATGCACAGCAATATATGATCAGGGCCAATACTGATGGTCTATACACAGCATTACATGATCATGGTTAATAATGCATGATGGGCTATACACAGCAATACATGATCAGGGCCAATACTGATGGGCTATACACAGCAATATATGATCAGGGCCAATACTGATGGGCTATACACAGCAATATATGATCAGGGCCAATACATATACTGATGGGCTTTACACAGAAATACATGATCAGGGCTTAAATACTGCATGATGGGCTATACACAGCAATACATGATCAGGGCCAATACTGATGGGCTATACACAGCAATACATGTTCAGGGCCAATACTGATGGGCTATACACAGCAATACATGTTCAGGGCCAATCCTGAGGGTTATACACAGCAATACATGTTCAGGGCCTATACTTATAGGCTATACACACCAATACATGATCAGGGCAAATAGTGATGAATGATATACAGCAATACATCATCATGGCCAAAACCGATGACTTTATAATTATATCATTGCATGGTGAAACGGCCAATATAAATGAATTATACATGATCAGGACCAGTACTGATGAATTATATACAGCAATACATGATCAAGGCCAACACTGATGGATTAGTTATACATGATCAGGGCCAGACATGTTGATTCACGTGTACAGTAGATAAGGACACTCTTGGCTAATCTACGAGTTATCTTTGCAAGGACTCAACTCACTTTTTCATGAATTTAAAAGGTCAAGCATAAATATTTCTAAAAAATGTTTTCTGATATCAAATTACTGCAAATTTAACATGACATCCTTTTTCAACTGTTGAAATGCCATCATATAAATGGGAAATGAAGATTGCACACACGTGAACACTCAGTCATACCTCCTAAAACATTCAGAGACCACAACCATAATTTTGGTTGTCATATGCCGTCTGTGTTTGATCAATTCCCTCCAACTGCCAAAAGTAATAAAAATAACATTTGTGTGGAGAGTTAAGTCCCCTGGGAAACATTTCCGTATTGACTGAACATCCCGCACCAAGACTGTAAGATCTATAGCCTGTCTGGTACGTTCAGGATAAATGTATTGAACCAATATTCTTCAAAGGTTTTTTCAGTCTGTTCGTTTAAGATTTTGTCCCTGGAATTTCCATATACCTATACCTACGTTTGTATAAGTATGAGTATGAGTCATGATAGGAAAACTGGAGGTTTTCAGTTTAACGTAAAACCATTCAAAATTGGTTATGCTTGTTTTCATTTTTGTCTCTCAAACGTCTGATTACAACATCAGCTCAAAGGATAGAACACATTAGATTAAATTAGGGAAAATTTTAAAATAAATTCATTTTATTATTTTATATCTCCATGCAGTCCGAGATTGGATATTGCTAGATTTACTAGAATAAACAGATGGCCAGTCGTGATAGGTATGAATATCCAGATTACATTATACCGTATATCGTTTTTTTTTTAGCAAGTGTCTAATTTTCGCTATTTTCGCGACCAGACTCGGTCGCGAATTATAAGATATCGCTAAAATTGGTCACATTTTACAGTAAGAGTTAGCTCCCTTGTAGGGGTGTTGTCATGAACTGATCACCTGTTTACACATGCCGTATACAGGTGTGCTTAATTGGCCATGACTCGACTGAACACCCTTTGACCATATGTTTTGTCGTTTGTATAGATCTATTTGAAATTATAACGAAAGTGGCATTGCCAAGTGAAACATGGCCATGCTACGATTTGTAACCGTTACACGGAAGGACAAAGAAAATCCGGTCAGGGACAGACCTGAGTTTGCTGAAGCAAACAAACACGTAGACAAATTATTATTACTGTACTTCTTCGTTTTTGTTGTATATGAAACATATGTACGCTAAAATTCGAATTACACGTTGTGAAAAACGCTAAAAATAAAATGTGTCATTTTGTACAGAAAACAAATTTTTTTTGGCATACGCTAAAAAAAAAACGATATACGGTATACTGGTAATCAAAACTCAGTATGACTTTGTCGGGTTTCAATATAATATTTTGCTGAGATTTTTCATAGCTAACTTAACCTAATAGATACAGTGTTAACAAAAACACAAAAGGGTGCTCTTAAATAAAACTGTGTACAAGGAAAAGTTTCCTAATCTGGGTGAAAAAATAAAGAATTTTTTTTCACATTTACATATGTTTGAGTCTATGGTTTATAAAAGTGTATAAGGTCACTAGATCAGGCTAGAAGGAATTTCCCTCAGACCTAATGGTAGGATGTCTGTTCAGAGGACAAGCGAAAGATCGTGAGTTCTAATGCCCATCACAAGCTGAAGCAGGGTATTTTTCGATACTGCTGCTCAAATGACAAAGCAGTATCAACCTTGACCTTTGGAATATTTAATTCCCTGTCACACAACTGCACAGCACAGCACTGTTTATCACAAAATGACATTTAAGAAAAATGACCTTCTTGACACTAGTGGTAATCTTCAGAAATTATTTTAGTGCTGACAGTCGACAGACGGATTCCAAAAACACGACTTTAAAAACCTGCCATTCACATTTCCTTGCAGGGCTATTAATATCTTTAAAAACCTGCCATTCACATTTCCTTGCAGGGCTATTAATATCTTTAAAAACCTGCCATTCACATTTCCTTGCAGGGCTATTAATATCTTTAAAAACCTGCCATTCACATTTCCTTGCAGGGCTATTAATATTATATCAGCGTGAATAATTGTTAGCTGGTTAGATATACATGCCATTACTTTCAGGAGACCAATAAGGTAACTTAATGGAAACGTAATGTACACTAACTATACAGTGACTACAGCACAGGGGCTTGACACATTCCTTAGAATGACCCAGAATGAGAACAACCCCTCAGGGTCTAACCCCTATAGATCACTTAATTATTACTCATATGGGACATAAAGTGATCAATGGATCAGATACTGGAATAAATTTTTCATTCTTGGTCATAGGAACGTGTCAAGCCCCTGTGAACTACACTACACAGTAACTAGCTTTGTAAGATCTGATGTTAGCTGTGACCTTGCATGTAAGAAATGATCAATATAACCAGCAACCATAAAAATACCTCATTTACACTTCCAACAGATACACCTCTTCCATAATGGAACAGTATCTTTCTGAAGTGTGCAGAGTGAAATCTAATTTAAGAGACAGGTTTCTGAACCTAAACTTTGATTGATCTTCGTAGAAAATGCAATGATGTAACTTGAAACCGAGACAGAAGGTTATTTCTCCCAGAGAATGAATAAAAAATTCTCCTTACTGTCCGAAATAAAATGATGGCAGGAAAGAGCTATACACATGCGTGCCAAATAAGAATAGAAATATGGAAATCCATTTTGTGATCAACAACTCTCGGGATAGAAATTCAATCAATTCTGGCAGAAAAAGGCGGCTGTTGGAGAAGTAGTTTCTGTAACCTTTCCACCCTTCACACAAAAGTGGACAGTGCTACATCAATAGATGGGACAGTCCATTCAGGTTAAACAGGGGGGTAAAAGGCACATTAATTTTTATCCAACCATCAATATATATATATATTAGCCAAGTAGATAACTTTTATACACTAACATCTCAGGAAAACAATCTTTATCATAATGATAATGGACCATTACAATTTTGACCACCGTCTGGGCAAGCACATCAGTTAACAATACATCATTTATCCGCCAATACACCCATGCCTGGTTATAAGCCCACCAAAACTGTTCAATGAAACAAGAGATCCCAGAGGGATCTTGGCGCCCACCATTGAATGATCTTCATAGGTTCCATGTCAGATTGATCTTTTCTCTACTTTTCCCTTCATTTTACTAATCTGTGCAAATTGAGACATCCCTCCAGTACTTTTCAAACAAGGGAATCCTAGCTATATAAGAAACTTGAGATTTAACGATAATGGCTGTTTGTTTGCCAGGTTGTTTTTCAGGACAGACTGGTCCAAAAATGCAATACAAGGGACCAAGGGGAACCTACTTATGAAATTTGAGAAAGATCCATTCAGTACTTTGAGAAATAGAGATAACAAACTTCAATTGTCAAAATCCAAGATGGCGGTCTGTCGGCCATATTGTTTTCCAATTGATCTCAAAATGCAATTAGCATAAGGAGACACCAAGGGGAACCTCCATATGAAATTTGAGAAAGATCCATTCAGTACTTTCTCAGAAATAGCGATAACAAACTTCAATTGTCAAAATCCAAGATGGCTGCCTGTCGGCCATGTTGTTTTCTGATTGGTCTCAAAACGCAATATGCATAACTAGGCACCAAGAGAAACCTACAAATGAAATTTCAGAAAGATCCATTCAGTACTTTCTCAGAAATAGTGATAACAAACTTCAATTGTCAAAATCCAAGATGGCTGCCTGTCGGCCATGTTGTTTTCAGATTGGTCTCAAAACACAACATGCATAACTAGGCACCAAGGGAAACTTACATATGCAATTTGAGAAAGATCCATTCAGTACATTCTCAGAAATAGCGATAACAAACTTCAATTGTCAAAATCCAAGATGGCTGCCTGTCAGCCATGTTGTTTTCGGATTGGTCTCAAAACGCAATATGCATAACTAGGCACCAAGGGAAACCTATATATGAAATTTCAGAAAGATCCATTCAGTACTTTCTCAGAAATAGTGATAACAAACTTCAATTGTCAAAATCCAAGATGGCTGCCTGTCGGCCATGTTGTTTTCTGATTGGTCTCAAAACGCAATATGCATAACTAGGCACCAAGGGAAACCTACATATGCAATTTCAGAAAGATCCCTTCAGTACTTTCTCAGAAATAGCGATAACAAACTTCAATTGTCAAAATCCAAGATGGCTGCCTATCGGCCATTTTGTTTTCGGATTGGTCTCAAAACGCAATATGCATAACTAGGCACCAAGGGGAACCTACATATGAAATTTGAGAAAGATCCCTTCAGTACTTTCTGAGAAATAGCGATAACAAAAATTGTTTACGGACGGATGATGGTGGGCTAAAAACTAATAAATATACCATATTAACCCTGACCCCTTAAATGGAACATAGTTTTTGTGTGGCCTCCCGGGGTGTTTAACAGAGTAAGTACAGTAAAATTAAACTCCATTACATCCTGTATATCTTTACCAAAAGATAAAGTTCATTCAAAGTTAGCTTTAACAATGAAGAGTGCTGATTCGTTACTCTAACTTAAAGTGGAGTTCATTCCCATTTTAAGTTTTATGTACATGTATACAGCCACACACTGACCTACTCAATCAGCTGAGTGGCAGAGACATTATTTACATTATGTACAAGTCACACACAGACCTGCTTAATCAGCTGAGTTACAGCTAGAGACTGTATTTAAAACTATGTACAAGCCACACTGACCCCCTCAATCAGCTGAGTGACTGTATTTAACATTATAAGCTGAATGACATAGACTGTATATAACACTATGTACAAGTCACACAAACAGCTGAGTGACAGAGACTGTATTTAACACAATGTACAAGTCACAAAAACAACTGAGTGACAGAGACCGTATTTAACACAATGTACAAGTCACATCAACAGCTGAGTGACAGAGACTGTATTTAATACAATGTACAAGTCACAAAAACAACTGAGTGACAGAGACCGTATTTAACACAATGTACAAGTCACATCAACAGCTGAGTGACAGAGACTGTATTTAATACAATGTACAAGTCACACCAACAGCTGAGTGACAGAGACTGTATTTAACACTATGTACTAGTCGCACAGACAGCTGAGTAACAGAGACTGTATTTAACACTATGTACTCACACAGACAGCTGAGTGACAGAGACTGTATTTAACACAATGTACAAGTCACACTGACAGCGGAGTGACAGAGACTGTATTTAACACTATGTACAAGTCACACCACGGCTGAGTGACAGAGACTGTATTTAACACTATGTACTAGTCACACAGACAGCTGAGTGACAGAGGCCGTATTTAACACTATGTAAAGGTCATACCGACAGCTGAGTGACAGAGACTGTATTTAACATTATGTACAAGTCACACTGACAGCTGAGTGACAGAGACCGTATTGAATACTATGTACAAGTCACACCAACAGCTGAGTGACAGAGACCGTATTTAACACAATGTACAAGTAACACCGACAGCTGAGTGACAGAGACCGTATTTAACACTATGTACAAGTCACACCAACAGCTGAGTGACAGAGACTGTATTTAATACAATGTACAAGTCACAAAAACAACTGAGTGACAGAGACCGTATTTAATACAATGTACAAGTCACACTGACAGCTGAGTGACAGAGACTGTATTTAACACTATGTACAAGTCAAACCAACACCTGTATTTAACACAATGTACAAGTCACATCGACAGCTGAGTGACAGAGACAGTATTTAACACTATGTACAAGTCACATCGACAGCTGAGTGACAGAGACTGTATTTAACACTATGTACAAGTCAAACCAACACCTGTATTTAACACAATGTACAAGTCACATCGACAGCTGAGTGACAGAGACTGTATTTAATACTATGTACAAGTCACACTGACAGCTGAGTGACAGAGACCGTATTTAACACAATGTACAAGTCACATCAACAGCTGAGTGACAGAGACTGTATTTAATACTATGTACAAGCCACATCGACAGTTCAGTGACAGAGATTATATTTAATACTACATACAACCCATATTGACCTTCTCATTTTACTCTACTCCCAGGTTTCCTGGAGATTTCAGCTTGTAGATGTCAATTACACATCAATATATGTCCAATTAGTCACACATGTACACTGCTTCACCTGGAGACTTTCTGTGAAGAAAGGTCAAAAGTGAGATCCATACCATCTGACCTTTCCAGTTTTTGAGGTATGTATATATAATTATAGAAACACGGTTTTAAGATGCAAAAATACCCTGACAAATTTCCTATCAATATGCCTAAGGGTATTAAGTGGTTCCCCTGACAATAGAAAATTGTCTATTTCACTTAGTTTTTTTTCTTTGAAGAACAGAAATAAATGTAATATGAAGATAATGGTCACCTTAAATGCCACTTCCTATGTACATTACACAATAGGTCATATAATTATGACTATCATTACAGGGCTATAAATACCATCTCACCAACAGTACACCAACTAACATTATAGGTATTCTTCAATATGAAGGCACTCCTTACCCTTTAATAGAACTGACATTTTTAGTCTAAAGAGGCATTAACATAAACTTCACAAAGTTGAAAAAAAAATATTTGTGAAATACTTATTTTCCTTACAGTCAAACCTGTCATATGTGACCTTCAGAGGCAATGAAAAAAGTCAAATATGACAGGTGGTCGCTTAATCTAGGTCAGTTAAGTAGTATTATAGTAGACAATAATGGGAGTGATAAATATGGTCAAATACACATATGGCAGGAATCACTTAATCCAGGTGGTCGCTAAGGCAGATTTGACTGTATTATAATCTATCAACATGACCTGGGTTGACCTTAAATGTCAAATTGTTACCTTGTAACCTTGACTTTGATTTTCTACTTGTGACCTTGACCTTCAGCCTCTAAAATCCTTTTTTTTAGGTATATATGTATTCATTGTATTGAGTGTGTTCATACTCCTTTGATTGGAACCCTTCGGACATTTTTAAAATGTGTATCACAGCACATTTTTTTTAATATCGTGTGGATTTTCAGAATGTTTGGCTTTCTGGTTGGGCCTTGTATGATGTATTTTGACAGTACATGTATATACATCTGATTCTAATTTAAGTAAATGAAATGTTTTAAATTAGAAAACCTTATTCTGGTCTGAAAAGCTATCCCAAGTAAGCATTTTTTAATCACTCTACAAAGACTGAATGCAAATTGGCCCTGCACAGAATAAATCATCATTATGCATACAAACATTTTTCTCTATTAAAAGTAATAGTGACCTTGATCTTTGATCTCTGAACTTGAAAAATTATCATCCAAAGCAAGCACTTTCTGCACGAAGCACATACTGGATATAAACTGTATTGCAATTGACACAGAACTCGAAATATTACACAGAAACCAAGAATCAGACAGACAGATGGACAGGCAGGTTACTATAAGGTACCACATCTCGATTCAGGGCCCTAATTACAAACATACATGAGGAGAAATCAATGATAGATGATTGAGTGAACTTTGATATTAGTTACATACAAACACGACAAGAAATCAATATCTGGTAATCCAATATTGGATGTTAAGTACGAGATTCTATAGTCATCGTGTTTATATTAGGAACTGCCATAATTAGCATGATTGTTCAGAGAATTTTAATTACAAAGTGATATTAACAGAGCAAGATTTCCCACCATTTCTCAGCCAGTCAGCAACTCTAACAGATCATTAAGCTTACATTCACATCATTTTCGTTGAAATCAAAAGTTTTCAAATATCAACAATGCAATCTAAAATGATATCTACAGCCATCATAATACTCACATGACCCTAACATTTGACCATAAACTAACATTTGACCATAAGTCTCTCAACCTTCACTTTCATGACCCTCAGATCTGACCTTTGAACTCTTCCTCCTTCACTGTCATGAACCATATATTTGACCTTTGACATTTTCATCTCCTTTCATGACTAATATTTGACATCTGATCTCTCCTGATCCTTCTGTCATACAACCCTGACATCTGACCTCATGGGTCATGACCCTGATCTGATATTTGACCTTTAACCTTCCCATCGCTCACTCTCATAACCTTTAAATTTGACCTTTAGCCTCCCCAACCTTCTTTTCATGTCTTAAAGAACAACGCTGAGCAGGACATTGATTATTATAACATTGTCAGTTTGAGAGATGTACATTTGTATAAACAAAAGGAAAACTTAATGAAAACCAGTTTCCAAACACATGGATAAAACTTAATAGAACATATACATGAATGAGGTTTACCATTACCTGAGAGCTGTCTGGGACTGAGAAGAAGCCATACTGCCAGGGTTACACTGAAGATCCCACGACTACACAAAAGTCAATAACTCAGAGGAACACAAAAATGGCACAGAAATGTTGAGGACGTGAATAATCCATGGGCTGGAGTAACAGAGAGAACTTAATCCTTACTGAATGCCCCACTCATTATTATTATCTGAGAAGCAGCCATTTCACAACCCAAATGCAGTGGATCAGAAAATGAATATGTTGGCGATCAGAGAGTGCCCTGCAGCTCTATCTAAAGCTACATCCCGTCATTATTGATTGTCAAGTGTACTGTGTGGGCTATATACAATTCATTTCTACATTTAGCTTGTTGGCAGTCGGCTTTCTCTTGTTCCTAAGAATAACCGGTGGATTGTCTCAATTTCTTTTCCGCATTGTTTTAAAACCCAAGTTTCCCAAAACCTTTTTCTTTTTAATGAAAAAAAGTAACAAACCAGAATTCAGTGATTATTTCTTGTTTAGACTGGTACAAATAAACGTTTTTGCAGCCTCAACTAATCCAGGATTTCATGGGCACTGGTGGGGATTAGGAAAACCATTTCGTTTTCATTTCACAAAATCTTTTTTTAGTAATGGATTTAATTAAATGATACGCTATATATCACTTACTTTGGCCAGATAATTTGTTATTGCTTAATTAGGCCTGACAATTAGTTGTTCAGCTGTACTTCTCATGATAGTGTTCACTTCCCTAAGAGATATATATAGGTAAAGTGATAAATTATTTAGTTTAGGTCCAGTCGAAGCCAGGCGAAACATAAGTCGACAGTTATCTTCCCAAATAAACACAGAAACTGACAATCCAGGCTTAATTGTTGTATCCCACCACTTCCCTGATTAAAGTATTGAGTTTGTAACAGTTGCTTTACATGTACATGCCAATATAGCGAGGATTTTACACAAAAAAAAAAAATTCATATTAAAGAGTCTAAGAATTATTACAATTTTGTTGATGTAACCTTACAAAGTCAGTGGTGAGCAAGATTAAGGGACCAGTTTGTGACTCACTAGGTTTTGTTTTTATTAATTGAATTTGAAATCATGGAACTAGCTATTAAATCAATGTAAAATTCCTATTTTCAAATAACTGGTGTTAATTTTGAAAACATTCATAAAAATTGGTTTTTGTAGGACCAATATCAAATTTAAACCTCACCTCTTTCTTTTGTGATGCTTGTCACAATAAAACAATGGTAATCTACAACCAATCACTAAACACAATGGCCACCAACAGCCAATCACTACAAACAATGGTCACCTACAACCAATCACTACACAGAATGGCCACGTGCACCTACAGTCAATCACTACAAACAATGGCAACCTACAGCCAATCACTACAAACAATGGTCACCTACAGCCAATCACTACAAACAATGGTCACTTACAGCCAATCACTACAAACAATGGTCACCTACAACCAATCACTATAAACAATGGCCACCTACAGCCAATCACTACAAACAATGGCCACCTATAGCTAATCACTACAAACAATGGTCTCCTACAGCCAATCACTACAAACAATGGCCACCTACAGCCAATCACTACAAACAATGGCCACCTACAGCCAATCACTATAAACAATGGTATATAACCTATATAGCTACAGCCAATCACTACAAACAATTGTCACCTATAGCTAATCACTACAAACAATGGTCTCCTACAGCCAATCACTGTAAACAATGGTATATAACCTATATGGCTACAGCCAATCACTACAAACAATTGTCACCTATAGCTAATCATAGATACATGTAGGACTCATTACATAATATATATATATATGTAAGATTGACACAAAATGTGAAGTCATGCTCATCTTAAAGATATGTCCTGAGAAAAACACCAATCATGATTATTATTATTATTACCAGAAAAATTCATATTACCAATTCCTCACATACAGCTTTTTCATCACTTCTATATACATAAATATGTACATTCATATCCCTCATCCCAAATTTTCAAATGATCAAAGTTCTTATTATTTGATTGCACATTATGCATCCCCTAGCTAAGCAATGAAATATGAGTGTGCAGATTATATATATTATTATGTTTCAATCTGATCACAAATTACATATACCTTTACAAAATACAAGTGAGGTTTTTTTTAACAAGGACAAGTCTGGCCAGTACAAAACAGCCCACCATAACAGCCATCGCAATTAACTAAGCATCACACTGCTAGTCTGTAACCTCAACACATCAGTTATGTAAAACAGATCACAACCAAATTTCAATAAGTCCTAAGATAAAATGTGTTTTTCAAAACTAGAAAATGTCTGTAAGACATAAATGCCCCCGCTGCCACTTGACACCCCGAAACACAGTTTTTGTGAGGATCACATCAACAATTCCTGAGATTAGCTTGTTACATTGCATCAGGACGGGACGAGGCGGACATGGGTAACACTATTTTTCTTGTAAAATGGATGAGTGCAAATTAAATTATGGCAATACAATCTGATTCTGATATTTTTTGTGAACAGAGAAATGACATGGAATATCTATTTCTGAAACAAATTTTTTTATACAATTGATTTTTCTATTCCAACCATGATTTCTAATGGAAAAATCTTCCCTGAAAATGATTTTATGAAGTGCATCGCTTTTGTGACTGTTTGGGTGCATTAAGATGTATCTTTTTGTTTAAGGAATCATAAGCATATAGCCAATTAAAAATTTCTATAAGTATTTTCAAAACTCTTTTAGCTCCTTTTCCATATTATTAATTTTTTCCATTTTTTTTTCAAGCATTTTGGACTCAAAACTTCAATGGACTGCAGATAAAAACACATGCTTTGGAAACCTATAAACATTTTAAGACTTAATAAATCTGATACTTACATCTGCACCACATCCACTGCATCTTCAAATTCCTAGAAAACAGAGAGAAACATTTATACTGATATATATACAGCTACCGTAATATATGATCAGGATTCACCATAAACAACTGTTATTACCTTCTAGGTCCAAAATATAGTTGGTTTGGCGTAACCCGCCTGACCCAGAAAAAGTGTACCTACCTTTTTTATAGTGAAAAATAAAACTTTTTTTTTTTAATGACTTGACCTTTCTGGATATGTATGCCCAGAAGTTGCTTTGCAAGTTTGAAAATACGTCTCGCAAACCCAAATAAGCTTTGTGTGCATTTCTTTTGTTTAAGATTACAAAGTAAATAATGATTTCTAAATAGTTTATATTCTGGTCTGTTTTTGTATTGAAGGTTGAAAATCTGTTTTCAGAAATGAATGAAAAAAAGAAGGTCAGCACTACCTACCTACCCATATGTAAAACCCCCTGGTCGGGTTACAGAAAACCAGGATATTTTTAAAGATGGCCTAGCTTATTTAGTACTATTGATAAAAACTTACATATCAAAACACAAAAATATTTCATGTTTCAAGTCAAAAATAGCTCTATGGTTTAGAATCAGATCAACACCCTTTGATAATGATGTCCCATGACTCTACGATTAAAACAAACACTGGAGATGGGGAAAAGAGAACTTGAAGAGGCGGAGGGGTTAAATACATGTAACAGAGTGCATGATTAATTTAATTTAAATCACTGCCTCAACTAGGGATCGAACCCGGGACCCCTTGCTTACTAATCTAAGCTCAACCGATCAAACTAAAGAAAAGCTCTAGAGCGGTTAATCTAAGATTTAGGGAATACTACCTAACCATTATGAAATTTAGGGTAAATGAAAGGCTGTAGTGTCTTGAATTATTCTTTAAACTTTTGGAAATTTTACAGCTATTCTTTGCTATAATCCTTAAATATTTCATCAAAATTTGGGAGATTTCCCCTGTTTTGGAGAATTTTTCCTTGTTTTATGGGATTTTTTCAAAGGAGAAAAACACCATCAGTGGGAATGCTACCAAATTTTGGTAGTAAAAATGGTCTAGATTAACCTCTGCTCTAGCTGAGAGGTATATTGCAGCTAGTATTTTTCAAGGGTTACATCCTTCCGTTCCAGGAAAGAAGTTGTCCTCAAGTTTTTCTAGGGGTAACAGAGATGCTTATGGAGCAAGACTGAGAATTTTTTAGTCTCCCTACCAGTTATAATGCAGTTACTGTCTCCCCCGCCTATAACCCCTAATGGCATTGATGATTATGATATGTGGGGGAAAGGATAATGGCATTATGATTGGTATGGAGGATATGGAGTAATTGCATTATATTTGGAAGGAAGGGAGGAGGTAATTAAAGTATGATTGGAGGGAGGGGAGGAGGGTTATTGCATAATTACTATTGGTGAGGGAGGGGAGTCGAGACAAGAGGATATTATTCCATTATGATTGGATTGGTGGGGAAGGGGACAATCTAATTCCATTATGATTGGTAATTAGGGAGTGTAGAGGGGAGTGCATTATGATTGTGGGGGATGGGAGGAATGCGTGCAATATCATTAGTGGAGAAGAGAAGAGGGTAATTGCATTATGACTGGCTTAGGGGTGGGGGTCTGGGTGGGGTGGAGGAGGGGAGGGGGCAGATATTGAATATGTTATGATTGGTGTTAAGAGGAGGGATGAGTGCATCTGATCATTGATGGGGTTTGAATGTAGAATCTCTCGTAGCATACTTTACTGATTTATTTATATTCTCACAATGATATTCTCTATCATTTTAGGACTCAAACAACTAAATCAGCCAATCAGCTGGTGTTTCACCTTAACCAAGTCCCTGAGGAAAATATATGTTTCTTAGGTTTGTAGCTGTTTTCCTGAGTAAATAACACATGAAATGGATACTTTCTATATACAAGAATAAAGAGTAGGGTCTTGAGATCTGGAAAATCAAAAACATACACTCCTACTGAAAATAGAATGATGTAGGATTTGAGGTGTAGCATAGGCGGAAATTCCCCAGGTGGGGTTCCCCATACTCCTATAACATAAGAGGCCGCTGGTCGGCTCTTTTTTTTTATCGGATATGATTTTGCCGACTGCGACCTCTTATTTCCGAAGCACTAATTCTTTGATGCAGTTTCCGCCTGAAATCCGGGCGCAACGAAATATGCTTGAAAAAACCACTTAAAAGGTTGACAGGTCATTACAACGATGTCTACGCATCATGTATGTAATATATATCCCATATGCATGTCGCAGACACAAATATATAGTATATATAATCCGGTATAGAACACACAAAATACATGTCCATGCCGTGTTGCACTTTTCTAGTCGCTTTTAAAAATGGCTGCCTAAAGGTTGATACAAAATAGTTTTAGTTATTTCAAACGGAACGAAATGATACAGATTTTGTTGTATTCCGCTTGTAGGACATAGGTTGCAATCCATTTTTGTATTAACCGGCAAATCACGTGGTATTTCTAATATCACTACCGGCAGTATTGTCTGCTTGAGCTCTGCTTCGCTTCGGAAAAAGAAAACTTCATAATTTGTGTGTTTGCTATGAAATTATTCTCATTTAATCATGGGATTATGGAAAGAAATATATATTGGACCCTGTTGATCATTTAAATGTAAGTTGACACGATATATTTTTACAATATACGAACTTTGAAAATTTCATCGTCAGCATCGCGAAAATCAGCTATGGGCAGTAAGAGGTTATACACAGCGCCTGTCAAAAGTATCTCGCCGTGTAAAACCTCTTACATTGTTGGAGTAGAGTTCCCAAGTGCACTGTAAATGTCAGGGTTACTGTCCTTTGTACCCGTGTGCTCTTACATACTATTAAACCTATACTGCAGTAACATTACAATAACAACATTTATCTGATAGAAAAAACTTCAAACTTTAATTTGATATAAATTTCACATCATTTGAACTTCAAACGAACGAATGAAGGGACAGGGTCACTAGTAATAACATATCGTAAATCATTTAGCTGTTGAAGTCCTTTTATGTGTAAGTGACTGTCACTTTTTTTTTTGGCAACTTTTGTACTCTAAGTCCATATCCTGTCTTAACCTGTTACACATTACAAATGTATCCGATCGCGACCTGTTTAGTAACATTTACCAAGACTGAACGCGTAAACGGAAGTCACTACATCCAGTGAAGATAAAAGTGCTATGCGAGTTTGAAAAAGCGAGTGCCATACAGCAACCATGGATAAGATAAATAAAACCGACTGGCGCATTAGAATTGAATCCACACAAAAGTCGATAAGCTGTCAAACATTTACAAGCTGTCACCTGGCAAAACGTCAACACATCCAAATACATGTAACACAAGTTTCTATTTTTACTCTGAATGTCACTCAAAACCACCAGCCATCCATGTACAACAGCAAGTAATGAAATTCGATATCGAGATTAGAATAAAATGAAATTTGACAGGTGCTCAGAAACATTACCTCGTCGTCTTCTTCAGCCGATGTCGTTGAACTCACAACATTGGACGCCATGTTGCTTTTCCCGGTTGTGAGGGGGTGGTACTAAAGACCTTACCATACACTGTGACGGCCTAAATATTACGGATTTTACCTGATCGGAGTTACGTCCGATTTATACCGAAAGTAAATAAAAAAAAATTTGTAAGTAAACAATGACTTAAAACGTAATATGGTAACTTTAGATTACTGGTAAACAGTTAATTATTAAATCAGAATACCAGAACAGAAACTTTGAAACAACTACAGTAGCATATAGGTTTCTTGGTTTAATTAGATTATAGTAACTTTAGCAAATGAAAATGAACTTTTAAAAACGTCGTAACAATTGAGAGTACTTGGCACAGATACGCAAACCACGGTCCATAGTATCAGTATGCGTATCATATGTACCAATAAACAGCGTGTTGGAAATTTGCGTTAAGTCTTTATAGTTATTTTCGTGGCGGTTGTTTTAACAAAATGCGAAATTTTATAGTCCGATAATGCATATGCAATGTTCGCGAGTTGACGCAAATTTTCACAAACTAAAAACGAAATCTTTTAACGTTTCATGAAAATTAGAACTTGTAAAGTAAATATACGAGAATATAGATTTAGGAACATAATTATAATTTGAAATATCATGTGAAGCCATGCATCAATTGTGAGACATTGACCTGGTTCCCGTATTTTTAGTTTATCGATATTTCTAGAATTAAAAAGAGGATACCGATGGGTCAACGGAAATGATTTTAACGCAAAATCAATAAAACGAGAGAAACATAATAACACGAAGGTGTTCCGGAAGGCTAAGCGTCTTCTGCTCCTTCGACGAACGCACTAAGTAAAACCATAGGTCAAACCTAAGTAATGTCATGTTCTCAAAATGACAACGGAACCACGGGCATATCAACGAGCTTTGAACATGTCCAATTTAATTTAACAATGTAAGAGTTAGTTGTGTTTGCTTGTTTGTTTGTTTGTTACATGTTCGGTTTATCAATCCGTGAACTACCAGGGACATTTTGAGGCGGGGTCTGCTTGTAGTATTTGGTGGCTACTTCACTAAAGTACATACGACAGGCCCGTACGTCACATGCCATCTGGGGCAATTAGGGTAAAGTATCTTACCCAAGTATACAATCACGACAGTATAGACCAGGCCGTTTCTCAGCTTCCCGAGAATAACAAACCGCCATAGGCAGGGAGCGTCGCACCACGCACCTCGGACCTTCACATGAAATTACGTGGCCGGGTCTCTTAGCGGCTGAGCCCTAGCGGCCCCCACAGTAATGTTTGGTTTGTTTGTTGTTGTTTAACGTCCTATTAACAGCCAGGGTCATTCAAGGACGTGCCAGGTTTTGGAGGTAGAGGAAAGCCGGAGTACCCGGAGAAAAACCATCGGCCTACGGTCAGCACCTGGCAACTGCCCCACGTAGGTTTCGAACTCGCAACCCAGAGGTGGAGGGCTAGTGTTAAAGTGTCGGGACACCTTAACCACTCGGCCACCGCGGCCCCGTCCACAGTAATGAAAAATACATCGTGCCCTACCCGGATAAGTCTTCGAACGAGCGACCTCCCGCTCTCCAAGCGGACATCCTACAACTAGGCTAAAGGGAAATTTCCGCTAGCCCGAACTAGTGCGGTTACCTTATACTCTCCACTTTCACAAGAGAATAGACTACTTCGATCCCTATGTGATCATGATGGTGACTAGATTTGTTTTCAACGGTCTTCATCATCTTACTGCTCTTGAACTCATAAGTTGTAAGGATTTTTTTTGTCAGTAGTCGACATCTGAAACAGATCATTGTATTGGGAACAGACATGTAAAGATCATCGGTTGGGGAATCTGGTATGTTATCATCAAGAAATGGGAAAATAACTATTGCAAAAATAAAAGTTATTCGCTGTTCCTGCTGGTAATGTAAGAGTAAAGATCCTTGTTATCTATTCTGATATCTTCAATAAAGTTAGCCTCGTACGGAAAGAGAAATAAGTAGACGAAGAGAGACACAGCTTGTCACATGGGTATGCCAATAATTTGATCAAAGACTCCGCCACAATACTCGACAAAAATTTGTCAGCCACACATATGTCTTCCAGTCTCATCCATGCCAATGGAATAAGCTCATTAGTCATAAAAATAAGAAGAGTAGCTGTTTATTTTTTTACTTTTGACATTTTTATTAAGATTTTCCACATAAAGTAATTACATGATACAGAAAGAAACAAAGACAACTTTCACACACACACTTACATACACAGACTGTATATATATATAACTTGAATACATATGTAGCTTAGCTATAACTAATAGGTGAATAATACATGGGGAAAAAAACTTTCATGGAAGACAGCATATCGTATAAAATGATATGACAGAAGTGATGACAAAATGCATCAAACAATTATTTTCTGTCTATTGATCAAAATGATAACGAGAAGTCTCCATTTGTGAATGAACAAAGTGTACCTACCATTTATGGTTGATGTATATTTTCCCATATTGTAATAGTCCACAAGTATTCTCTTTACACTTTCAAACTTGAGTTGTTCCCCTTACACGCTGTTTATAGATATATTGTTTAACAATGAATATACACGTAATCAGGTTATGCATGTCATATTGTTTACCTACTTTTCCAAACAATATTTGTTTTTTGACAGATTTAGATATATAGAGTTTTTTTCAAATATCCAATTTTCAAGTAATATCCACAGCCTCTCAACGTGTTCACATTCATAAAACATATGTAAAAGTGTTTCAACTTCTTCTTTACAAAATGTACAAGACGGATCATCATATATATTTATCTTAGTAAGGAAGTCATTTGTTGCCAATATTCTATCTATAAGCCTTTATTGGAGCCATCTCAACGAGACATCATTCGCTGTTTTAAACACTGTTATTTTTATTTTTTTTAGTTCAATTTCACTAATTTCTAATATATTGGACCATTTTTCAATGACTTAGTATTAAATTGAGTCTAGAAATAAAAATGTCGTACATATCTCCACAGCCTTTCTTGTATTTTATAATAGCTTCCAAATAAATTGGAATAAAAGGATGTGCAAAGTCGACAAGGGTATGGTTTTGACTAAACTCACACCACATATTTCTAATAGCTTGTCTCAGCCCGTAAAAGAGTGTTTGAGGTGGGCAAAAATCACATATTCTGCAAAAATCTTCATATCATGGTTGTCATCCTATTGTTTCTGAAGCGTTGACAATTGTCCGTTTTATACCAGTATCAGTGCACAAAAGGTAACATGGTAACACATAACAAAGATAAGTGGGGATGAGAACTATGAAGCAATACATTTACAAATACTGAGATATTACACTAGGAAATGACAATTAATATCTGATGCATTTTTATGAAAAATGTAATAATTATGTGTGTACCGCTTACTTTGACGGATATAAAGCTAAATACAAAAGTTTACCAAAGTCCAAAAACACGAAAAAGGGAAGGGGTTGTTTTCCTATTTGAAATGCAGGCATTTGATGTTTGACCTCTAAAAGATCTTCCAGGCAAAACATCAGCATCTTATCAATATATATGTGCTCATTACGAACGCTGAAAAAAATATTAACCAAAATCACAACAAGATGATAACAGACCGCACTTTCAATAAAAAAACAAAACAAAACAAAAAACAAACAAAACAAAAACAAACAAAAAACCAGAATGTTTTTTCCATTTCAGCTGCAAACATCTTTGTTTGATTCAAATTATCTTCTCACAAAATGGAGACATTTTAAAACTTCAAGATAAAACTAGGACCATGTGTTTCGGAAGGTTAAGCGTTGGATTCGTCATTTAACATACGAGTTGTAGATTTTTGTTATAGTACATAATGTTCACACGGACAGAACACTATATATGGTCGGCGAGGACAAACCTTACAATAGGCAGAGTCTCGAACTGCATATCAAATCCAACCCTATTTTCTGAATTTTCAAAAATTGAAAATGGAAGAATTCTCGCGTTCCAAATCTGCGTATGTAGTTATCACACTTTTTTTTAAATTTTTGCTAGATTTTTTTTCGTTGTTTTGTTTGTTTTTTGTTTTTGTTTTTTTTTTGACAGAAAGTGCGGTCTCTTTCCGATTCATCCAACGAGTAAAGTACCGACTATTTCCGATTCACCCAACGCGGAAAGTACCGTCTGTCACCATCTAACCCAAGACAATGTAATCACAATATATGTCAATATCACTCACTCTAGTATTGCAATAGCCTAACGCGGTCACGATTGAACACACCAGACACTATATCTTCCCTGCTGACACTAACAGCCCAAGTGGTGTACTTGTCTCTGTGCAAGATCCTGACAAATTCACCGCGTCCATGGAGGAGCAGAATTCTCTTGTTGTTGTGGTCCCCGATGATGAGATTCCCTTGCCTGTCAAACGCAATCCCGTAGCAGACGAAAGGAAGTGATTCTGACTCGGCATTGTGCTGACAGGAAGTCGGTATCTCTCCACGGAAGCGAAACAGTTCCCGGAACTCAGTATCCATGACAACGACATTTCGTTTCCCTTCGCCGCCGTGCTCTTTAAAGTCCTCATCAATCACTGCGACGTTGTGGGTAACAGGGCACTCTGAGATTCTCAGAGGTGTACATACTAATGAGTTCTTGGTACTTGCAGCCAGTGCGGTAAGCACTACTTTGCCTTTTGTGGTAAATTTGGTGACGTTTTTTGCCATTCCAACGATCACATGGTTACTTGCCGTAACACACAGACACAACGGCTCCTTCTTGGTGTCGAATCTCCTCTCCAATTTTTCCGACACCAGCTCCATAATTCTTTTGTCCTGAGTATGACACGTCCAAAGGGCGTCTGTTACAGGTGACACACTGATGTCTTTAATGTTGACATTATGCCTTAGAACACCCTTTGCGGCTCCAGTTCTGTCTAATAAAGTTACTGAACCACTGTTGAAATAGCTGACCCACCTCTGGCTGTCAGTAGTATGACAAATCGAGGAAATAAAACGAGGAGACTTGAACTCCTTCACCACACTGACCTGTGGCAATAGCTCCGACTGTGAAAGGTGACTCGAGACGGATTCATCACTTCCATCCGATTCACGCCGGACACGGAAAGCGTAAGCATAAGGTGAAGATGACTTATTGTCATGCTCACCTGTTGACCATCTGTCCTGCTCCCCTGTTGACCGCCTGTCCTGATCACCTCTTGGTTGTCTGTCCTGATCACCTGTTGACCGTCTGTCCTGATCACCTGTTGACCGTCTGTCCTGATCACCTGTTGACCGTCTGTCCTGATCACCTGTTGACCGTCTATCCCGATCACCTTTTGACCGTGTGTCCTGATCACCTGTTGACCGTCTGTCCTGATCACCTCTTGGTTGTCTGTCCTGATCACCTGTTGACCGTCTGTCCCGATCACCTGTTGACCGTGTGTCTTGCTCGACTGCTGGACGTTCGTCCTGCTCATCGGAGCTTTGGTTCCGGCCTGTGCTCACGTCACCCAGAGCATGTTTCAAGGAGGCCAGATAATTAACATTTGCTGTGAAAGTGGCAGTTTGAAGAGTGGGCTTAAATGGGAGGAGTTCATCGTAGTGAGTCTTGCAACCCAAATAATAGATTTCCAGATGCGTTCCCTCACGAAGCAAAGTATCGCATTCTAATACTTGCTGCTTTATCTGTTCTTCATAAATTTCCAAGTCCTGTTTATAAGTTTGCAAAAGCCTTGTGTTTTCTTCCTTCATCTGGCTATATATAGAAAGTGTCTGGGCGGAGAGAAAATCTAACTCTTCCTTCAATTTGATTGTCTGAGTTTCCAACTTCGAAGTAAGTTTTTCAAAATTACTTGCATTGTCCACAAGTTGTTTCTCTGTTGAAGTGATGTAGTCATGAACTACCACAAGATCAGTTTTCTTTGTTCTTTCAATGAAGTTTTGAATGTCTCGCTTCTTTTCAGGAATTATTTCATCAATATCACAAACAGAGTGAGCCTTGTGACATGTCGACAAACACTCATTACAGCAAAGGTCTTCACATTTTCTGCAGTAAAGTTTGAGTTGCCACTTTTGATGAAGTCTACATGTTGTCTGCTCGTTCTTTCGGAGGTGCCGACCCTCAATACGCGAGTAGGTAGATGTCTGTGCCATTTTGATACAAGAAGGTATGAACAAATCGACGAGCTATTGATTTATAAGTTTACGTAATTGTATATTCCATAGTCATTCTCTATCCTATGAAAATTAAATTTCTATTTCAACATCCCTTAAAATTGTAAAAACGTCCACATAAACGAATTAAGTCACATTTCTCTAAGACACACTTTTATACTGTGCCGTTCACATTCAACTCCTTCACATAAAATACTTCCTTGTTAGATCGCTTGTAGCCTCATGTCTAAAAATTATATATTCAGAGATTGTATATCATATACGGTTCAAGACGCAGGAATATGTACTGAACATGTACGCCGTGCACATTTAGAAAAGGCAATAACCTGAATATAGCCTCTGACTTAATACCTGTATTTACTTAGTGTGAAAACATCTTCAGGTATCTGCATGGCTAAACGAACGATATTGTAGTATAATATTACATTAAAAAAAAATCTAAAAATAACTATTGTATAGAATTTTACTTCCTGGATGACCATGCGTGTCGCTAGGTTTACTAAATATCTATAGTGTTGTGATTGCGGATACATGTATATTTTCTCTTTAATGGGCATACATGAAATATTATTTATGCTTTGAATGAAAGTTTCAATTTCTAAATAGATTTAATTCCGTATCATATCTATTTTGAATTAGAATTCTTTTCGTCATAACTTAAAACACATTTATGCAACACATGCGCTTTTAATGACAATCCGATGAAATGTGTGTGTGAGAGAGAGAGAGCAAAATATATACATGAGATTTGAGATACTTTTGTGTTTAGGTGTACTAGTTGGGAAGGAATCCAGCACAAACATACCGGCCTCATGTTACAGTTGTAGTTCAAGAGACAAAGATGAATCACGTTTCTAATGTAGTACCAGACACAGCACATGCCGAAAAATGAAGCTGTTTCATTCTTCTGACACGTCAGTGAAGCTAGGGACAAAAGTATACAAATCCAGGAAGTTTGGAAAATCAAACTAGACAGATCATATTCGATAGAATTATGGTCAATATTGTTTTTATTTATTCATTTCATTTATTTATCTATTCATTACTTAAAAACTACACAACGTCAATTTAGGAAGGTCCTTGTTATCTGTTCTGATAATATTTTCCATAAAGTCAGCGTCGTATGGAAACAGAGACAAGTTGGCAAAGAGGGGGACATAGTTTCTTTAAAGACCTTGTCTCAGTTATCCAGTAAAACACTCTTTGGTATATTTCACAATCAAATTTTGCAATGGTGATCGCCTTTTTATGGAAAAGGACCCATGTCTATAAAAAAAAAAACCCAAGTAGATGTTTACAGATATAAATTCTGTATATTACAAGTAGTTATCATCCTACTTGACTTTATAAACTTTTGTTTGTACATATATGGTACCAACTGGAGAGGACTTACATAGGTTTGCCTGTCGTCAAATCCAATTGTTTTCTAAAAAGATGAAATTTGATTAATTAAAAAATTAGAAAAGAATATCATAATCTATGCCCCCTATCGACCCTGCTCATTATCCCACCAGGATGACGGAACTTGAAAACTGTATCCCATTCACCAAAGGATCTGCCAGATTACACAATAAAATGCAGTTTTTCTCATAATTTGCGCCGTTTTAAAGCCGTACGGACGAACGACGGACACTTTACCTTCAAATAAGCTTTTTAACCGGATATAGTTATAAAAAGAAGCGTAGCCGTTTTATTTATTTTCATTTTTTATAATCATTCTTTAAAGATGCGTCAGAAGTGAACTTAAAGTTATCGCTTTGTTGTTTGTGAAGCGTTGAAATTGTACGTTTTATACAAGCATCATCGTACACAAGGCAACATGGTAACACATAACAAAGAAAAGAGGAGATGGGAAATATGAAGCAATACATTTACAAATAATGAGATATTACATCAGTAAATGACAATTAATACGTGATGTATGTTTATGAAAAACGTTTAAAAAACCTTAAATCAAGAGGCCCATGCGGTCTGTATCGCTCACCTGGTTGGATTTGACCAAACGTCAAAATAATGGTCAGGTTTAATTCGTTAATACGTAGCTCTATTTGTCAATCTCGAGCAATGTTATATATGGTTATAGTGTGGGATCCTAACTGCTTTAAAGCAATAACGAAGTCCATACTCTCTAAGAACGTGAAAAAACCTCAGGGTTGTTTTTACAGCATGATTGTGTTTAAAGAAACTGAGTCCCTTAGGGTGGGGAAAAACCCTTGGGCCTATTTTTACATCAGAATTGTGTTATCCCTTAACGTCCAGCGATGCTATTCATGGTTATGGGATTTAGGGACACAGCAACCATTTATGCAAAATCTATTCCCCTTTCCCCAAGGATGCTTCTGGGTTCAAATTCATTCATAACTTTATGACAAGTAGCGATTTAAAGGAATTACCTCTATTTCCCCTATTGGGCCCCGCCACTTCAGACCCTTGGGGTCAGCGTCACCGTTTACGCAAACTATGTTCCCCTTCTCCCAAGGATGTTTCTGACCATAATATATTCATAACTTTATGGCTAGTAGCGATTAAAAGGAAATTACCTCTATTTCCACTATTGAGCCCCACCCCTCTGGCCCCTTGGGAGTCAGAGTCACCTTTTATGCAAGATCTATTCCCCTTCAACCAAGGATGTTTCTGAGCAAATTAAGTTAAAATCCATCCATAACTTGATTACTAGTAACGATTTAAAGAAATTACATCTATTTCCCCCATTGGCCCCCGTCCCTCTGGCTCTTTAGGGGTCAGAATTGTCATTAATGCAAAATTTGTTCCCCTTTCCCCAAGGATGTTTCTGTTCAAAATGGGTTCAAAACCATTCATAACTTTATGACTAGTAGCGATTTAAATGCATTAACTCTATATCCCCTATTGGACCCCGCCCCTTTGCGTCAGCGTTTATGCAAAATCTGTTCCATTTCCCCCAAGGATGTTTCTGACCGAATTAAGTTCAAATCCATTCACAACTTTATGCCTAGTAGCGATTTAAAGGAATTGCCTCAATTTCCCCTATTTGGCCCCGCCCCTCCGGCCCCTTAGGGGTCATAGTCACCATTTATGCAAATCTGATCCCCTTCTGCAAAGGATGTTTCTAACCAAATTTCGCTAAAATCCAACCAGAACTTTTTGAATAGTAGCGATTTGAAGCAAATGTTGACGGATTGACGGGCGGGCGGACGGACGGACGCCGCGTCATGACATAAACTCACCGGACCTTCGGCCCAGGTCGGTCCAGGTGAGCTAAAAACTGTGTCGTTTTCCAATTTAAACTACACGCAGTTTATGTTTAACACATTGTTGCAAAGGTATCAGCATCTCATCAATATCAATGTGCTCAATACGAACATTGCAAAGATAAACAGAATCCCAATACGATCAAAACATGTAAAATTCAAAAATAAATGCCGTCTATTTCAACACAATTCATCCAGCACGAAAAGCACCGACTATTTCTAATTAACCCAACACAGAAATTACAATACAATGTATATGTAAATATCTCTCACTCTAGTATTTCAATAGCCTAACGCGGTCACGGTTGAACACACCAAACACTATATCTTCTCTGCTGACACTTACAGCCCAAGTGGTGTACTTGTCTCTGTGCAAGATCCGGACAAATTCACCGCGTCCATTGAGGAGCAGAATTCTCTTGTTGTTGTGGTCCCCGATGATAAGGTTTCCTTGCCTGTCAAACACAATACCGTAGCAGATGAACGGAAGTGATTCTGACTCGGCACTGTGCTGACAAGAAGTCGGTATCTCTCCACGGTATCGAAAAAGTTCTCGGAACTCAGTATCCATGACAACGACATTTCGTTTCCCTTCGCCGCCGTGCTCTCTAAAGTCCTCATCGATTACTGCGACGTTTTGGGTAACAGGACACTCGGAGATTCTCAGAGGTGTACATACTAATGACTTCTTGGTACTTGCAGCCAGTGCGGTTAGCACTATTTTACCTTTTGTGGTAAATTTAGTGACGTTTTTTGCCATCCCAACGATCACATGGTTACTTGCCGTTACACACAGACACATCGGCTCCTTCTTGGTGCCGAATCTACTCTCGAATTTTTCCGACACCAGCTCCATAATTCTTTTGTCCTGAGTATGACACGTCCAAAGGGCGTCTGTTACAGGTGACACACTGATGTCTTTAATGTTGACTTTGTGCTTTAGGACTTCCTTCACGATTCCAGTTCTGTCCAAAAAAGCTACAGAACCACTGTTGAAATAGCTGACCCATCTCTGATCGTCAGAAGTATGGCATATCGAGGATATCAAACGTGGAGACTTGAATTCCTTCACCACACTGATATGTTGGATGGATTCATCGCTTCCATCCGTTTCACGCCTAATACGGAACGCGTAAGAATAAGGTGATGTTGAACGTTTGTCCTCCTCACCTGTTGACCATGTGCACCTGTCCTGCTCGCCTGTTGACCGTTCGTCTTGCTCACTGTTACTTTGGTTCCGACCTGTGCTTATGTTACCCAGAGCCTGTTTCAAGGAGGCCAGATAATTAACATTTGCTGTGAAAGAGGCAGTTTGAAGAGTGGGCTTAAATGGGAGGAGTTCATCGTAGTGACTCTTGCATCCCAAATAATAAATTTCCAGATTTGTTCCCTCTCGAAGCAAAGTATCGCATTCTAATAATTGCTGCTTTGTCTTTTCTTCATAAATTTCCAGGTCCTGTTTATAAGTTTGCAAAAGCCTTGTGTTTTCTTCCTTCATCTGGCTATATATAGAAAGTGTCTGGGCGGAGAGAAAATCTAACTCTTCTTTCAATTTGATTGTCTGAGTTTCCAACTCCGAAGCAAGTTTTTCAAAATTACTTGCATTGTCCACAAGTTGTTTCTCGGTTGAAGTGATGTAGTCATGAACTACCACAAGATCAGTTTTCTTTGTTCTTTCAATGAAGTTTTGAATGTCTCGCTTCTTTTCAGGAATTATTTCATCAAGATCACAAACGCAGTGAGCCTTGTGACATGTCGACAAACACTCATTACAGCAAAGGTCTGCACATTTTCTGCAGTAAAAGTCGAGTGGCCGTTTTTGGTGAAGTCTACATGTTGTCTGCTCGTTCTTTCGGAGGTGCCGACCCTCAATACGTGAGTAGGTGGTATCTTTCTGTGCCATTTTGTTACATGAAGATATTAAGACATCAACGAGCTCTTGATCAATAAATTGATATACATGTATCTCTCATCGTCATTCTCTAATCTAAGGAAATTCACTTTCTGTTTCAGATCCCTTAAACTTGTAAAATCGTCGACATAACCGAATCAATTACACCAAATTTCCTCTATAACACACTTTTATACTGTCCTGTTCACATTTATCTCCTTCACATAAAATACCTCCTTGTTGTTACATCGCTTGTAGCCTCATGTCTAAAATTTATATATTCGTAGATTGTATATAATATGCATTTCAAGACGCAGAAAATGTACTGAACATGAACGCCCCCTACATTTAGCAAAGGTGATAACGTGAACATGGCCGCCGACTTACAAGTAATGCCCGTATTTAACTTAGTGTGAAAACATCTTCAGGTATCTACACGGCTAGACGAACGAGAGTATAGTATAATATTACATTCAGCAACAATCTAAAAATAACTATTGTATAGAATTTTACTTCCTGAATAACCATGCGTGTCGCTAGGTTTGCTAAACATCCATAGATTGTGAATGCGGGTACAAGTCTATATTCTCTCAGGCAATCTTTACTGGACCTACACAAAATATGATTTAGGCTTTAAAATAAAATTTAAATTTCTAAATGGATTTCACTCTGTCACACATTTATTTGAATTGATATCACTTCGTCATCAGTTTAAAACATTATGCAACATAGACACCTTGAATGACAATGCGACGAAATGTGTGTGTGAGAGAGAGAGAGCAAAATATATGCATGGAATTTGAGATATTTTTGTGTTTAGAAGCACTAGCTGCGAAAGAATCCAACACCATACACCGGTCTCATGTTACAGCTGAAGTTTGAGCTGTAGACAAAGACACGAACACGAATCACGTTTCTAGTTTATTACCAGACAGAGTACATGCCAAAAATGAAGCTGTTTCATTCTTCTGACACGTCAGCGATGACAGGGACAAAAGTAAAGCAATCCAGGAAGTTTGGAAAATCAAACTGGACAGATCATATCCGATAAACTTATGCTCAATATTGCTTTGATTTATGTATTCATTTCATTTATTTATCTATTCATTACTTCAAGACTACACAAAGTCAATTTAGCAAGGTCCTCGTTATCTGTTCTAAAAATATCGTCCTTAAAGTCAGCGTCGTCAAGAAACATTGTTTACAGACCTTGCCACCATACTTAACAAGGATTTGTCAGCCAGATATTTATCTTCCAGTTTCCATCCTCGGTTATCAAGTAAAATACTCTTTGGTATATTTCACAATCAAATATTATAATGGTGATCGCTTTTTATGGAAAAGAACGCACGTTTGTATAAACTCGGGTAGATATTTACAGAATTCATAAAAAAAAAATCTGTAAATTACAAGTCGTTATCATCCTATTTTACTTTATTCACTTTGGTTTGTACATACATGTATGTGGTACTTATTGGAGAGGAATACCATAGGCTTGCCTGTCGTCGAATCCAATTGATTTCTAAATAATACAATTTCATGAATTATAGAAATTAGAAAAGAAAATCATAACCTATTCTCCATATCAACCCTGCTCATTGCCCATCCGGGATATCGGAACTTGAAAACTCTATCCCCTTCACCAAACGATCTGCCAGATTACTCAATAAAATCCAGTTTTTCTCATCATTTGCGCCGTTATCAAGCCGAACGGACGAACGACGGACACCTTACTTTGAAAAAAAAGCTCACTTGTCTTTTTGACCGGATATAGTTATAAAAAGAAGCCAAGCTGTTTTATTTTTATTTCATTTCTTAAATTATTCTTTTAAGATGCGTCAGACATGAGCTTAAAGTTATCGCTTTGTTGTTTGTGAAGCGTTGAAATTGTCCGTTTTATACCAGCATCATCATACACAAGGTAACATGGTAACACATAACGAAGAAAAGTATGGACGGAAATATGAAGCAATACATTTACAAATAATGAGATATTACATCAGTAAATGACAATTTATACCTAAGGTATGTTTATGAAAAACGTATAGCTGTCCGTCCAACTAATTCGGACGGAAATATAGCTGAATTGTAAGTTTAACCAAGTCCAAAACACCTAACAATCTTTGTGCCATTTCCAATTTAAAATACAAGCACTTTTATGTTTAACACATCAAAGAACTTCTATGCAAAGTTATCAGCATCTCATCAATATAAACGTACGCAAAACGAACGCTTCAAAGATGACCTGAATCCAAAAACGATTGAAACATGTAGAAATTCAAAAATAAATGCTGTCTATTTCAACGCAATTTACCCAATACGGAAAGTGTCGTCTGCTACCAAATAACCCAGCACAGTAATCACAATACAATGTTTATGTAAATTTCACTCACTCTAGTATTTCAATAGCCTAACGCGGTCACGTAAGAATAAGGTGATGTTGAACGTTTGTCCTCCTGGTCTGTTGACCACCTGTCCAGCTCATCGGTGCTTTGGCCCCGACCCGTGCTCGTGTCACCCAGAGCCTGTTTCAATGAGGCGTGATAATTAACATTGGCTGTGAAAGTGGCAGTTTGAAGGGTGGGTTTTAACGGAAGGATTTCATCGTAGTGGGTCTTGCAACCCAAATAAAAGATTTCCAGATGCGTTCCCTCACGTAGCAAAGTATCGCTTTCTAGTAATTGCTGCTTTATCTTTTCTTCATAAGTTTCCAGGTCCTGTTTATAAGTTTGCAAGAGCCTTGTGTTTTCTTCCTTCATCTGGCTATATATAGAAAGTGTTTGGGCGGAGAGAAGATCTAACTCTTCCTTCAGTTTGATTGTCTGAGTTTCCAACTCCGAAGCAAGTTTTTCAAAATTACTTGCATTGTCAACAAGTTGTTTCTCTGTTGAAGTGATGTAGTCATGAACTACCACAAGATCAGTTTTCTTTGTTCTGTCCATGAAGTTTTGAATGTCTCGCTTCTTTTCAGGAATTATTTCATCAATATCATAAACGGAGTGAGCCTTGTGACATGTCGACAAACACTCATTACAGCAAAGGTCTTCACATTTTCTGCAGTAAAATTCGAGTTGCCACTTTTGGTGAAGTCTACATGTTGTCTGCTCGTTATTTCGGACGTGCCGACCCTTAGTACGCGAGTAGGTAGCTGTCTGTGCCATTTTGATACATGAAGATATTTAGACATCAACGAGCTCTTGATCAATAAATTGATTTACATGTATATCTCATCGTCATTCTCTTATCTAAGGAAATTCTCTTTCTATTTCAACATCCCTTAGAATTGTAAAAACGTCCACATAACCGAATTAAGCCGCATTTCCTCTACGACATACTTTTATACTGTCCTGTTCACATTCATTTCCTTCACATAAAATACTTCCTTGTTGTGTTGCTTGTAGCTTCATGTCCAAGATTAACATAATCGTAGATTGTATATGACATGCAGTTCGATAAACAATAATTATATAATAAACATGTCTGCCCTGCACATTTTAAAGAATAGAGTGATTTGCGGCTGTCTTTATAATCGAATTAATCAAAGTTTGTATACATGGCTAGACGATCAATCACGAAGGATTTGTATAGAATCATACCTCCTAGTTGAATAAGTGCGTCTCTAGATTTACCATTAATCTAGAGTATTGTACGCGGTTACATATATATATATTCACACACAAACTTTCCAGAGCATTGATAAAATAATGTTTATGCTGCTGCCGATATATTAATGATATCTTCTTTTTTGTAGAATATTATATACAAAACTATAGATATACAAGAAAACCTTGATGCTAAAGCATCAAATCGGTCAGAAAGATTTAGGAAGCTAACAATTCACATGGGAGGTTTTTCCATTGAAAGCAAATGCGCAACTTGAAATGAAAAACGAAGAGTCATTCATATAGACTAAGTCATTTATTAACCTGGTAACAACATTTAAATTACAAATCAATACTGTTCATGAGGAAGTTTTGGCACATTATCATTTGTAGAGGTATACAATATCTTTGATATGATAAGTTTTTAAAAAATCCCATTGAAATAGTAATTATATTTTTATAAAAGAAACCTGAACGAAAATATTCATACCGTATAGTGGAATGCATGTTTGAATAACAAATACAATTCTGTGTTATCAAGAAAAGGGAATGGAGACTATATTGTAATCAATTAAAGACAAAGACAAAGATTAATAGTAATTAAAAATATTAACTTTAAAAACACATATACCAATATTATGCATGACTAGTATTGCATACATATATGGAGATGTCGCAATCAGTAATATAATGATTATCATGCATGGTCATGATATTATGGCTAAAAAATACAAAATAACATGTGAAGTAATAAACTTGAAAATAAAATGCTTTGAAAACAAATACATGTATACCAATATTATAAATGACTAGTATTGGATATATGGAGATATCATGATCAGAAATGTAATATAATGACAATCTTGATGAAAAAGATCAGGCAAAAATTCTCAATAACAACTTTTATTGCAAACATGTTTTACAGAGCCCCACTCGATTTGCACTCTTCTCGGAAGAGAAGACTTCTAAGAAGATCGTATTACGTTATATGTGAATCGAGTAAACCGGAAGAAAATAACCCAAAACAAACAAGTTTTTAAATTTTCTCAAACACTATGACACAAACATGTGCATGTATGTGTCATAAATCCTTCTCTAATGAAACTCAGCACACTTAAGCATGGTCGCCGCCATCTTGGAAGATAAATCTTCCAGCTTCGAGACGGAAGAAGTAGAAGATCTTCCAGAAGCAGAAGAGCTACAAATCGAGTGACCGGAAGATATATTCTATAAGGAGAAGAGTGCAAATCGAATAGGCCTCTGGAAACACCTCGTTAAAAAGAAGGAATGTAATGTTTCTTGTACAGTGTATTTGTAATTGTTAGTTTAGACCAAAGGGACAGATCGTTATCCATTTATAAAAAAAAAAACAAATTATTATCTCGCCATGACTATTAAATTCACGATTTTACCTCAGATACACAACTGTTTTTTATATTAAAACACCAGCAAGAATATAAATGGTTAAATTTATATCAAACTCGTGAAAACAATGCATATATCAACATACATAACAAACCGCTCCCTTTACAGACGGCCGATAATTATCGTTTACTTGTATAACATCCGAATTATCTGTAACATATATATATATATATAAGCATCACACTACAACTACGACAGGAAATAGTTGTACTGTGATGAATATTTATATGTGTACAATTCGCATCCATGTATGTAAATACATTGCGATCCAGGTATACATATCTAATAGGCGACTTCCACTATGATCATGTCAGGGTATCGGGCCGACGTTCACTGCACCATTGAAACGTTCTTTTAAGAACGCCGATGTGGCGCAGCGGTGTAAGCTGCCGATATTTCCGGCTCGGCGATTGGGTACCGTAGATCGTAGTTCGAGGCCCAGTCAGGGCACGAGTCATACAGTTGGCTTCCTTCCTCAATTTTGTTACTCGTACATTATATATATAATGATAATAATAACAAGTGCAATCAATGATTGCGAAGGCTCACCGACGGCAGCAATCACACTTTGCATTCATTTTTTATGTATGTATAAGCATGTCATTTTGAAATTGTACGTCACATAGTATCGCTCCTAGACCTCTAATGGATGTATAAACTAAATAAGAAGGGTGTGGACTTACAAGCTTTCCAAAAACTTACCCCAAAAACTTTAAAGTTGATTTTGGTGCTAAATGTCTGTCTTCGGCAGTATGCTTCAGTGAGGAGGCACTATAAATCGGCCAAATTTCCGGCCTATCACAAGGAGATTTAACATAAACATACCACAGCCTCCCAAAACACGCATACACACTCACCACACGCATGCATATCGCACGCACGGGAGGCCGTCCTTAGATGACCTTAGCTGTTGATAGGACGTTAAGCAAATACAACCAAACCAAACCAAGCTCCTCAGGTTATGATTATGAATGATAGATATATCTTTAATATTGAAATTTTCAAAGTCTAAACGAACTTCATTCCGTAATATATCTACTATTAAATAAGATATGTGTTTCGTCATAAACTAATAACTATTGATGAAAAAGGCGCTTTTAATGGCAGTGCGATGAAACGTGGGTCAGGTTGTAAAATATATGAATGGAATTTTAGATACTTTTAAGAAGAATGAGCTACGAGGGAATACCGTAACACAAACCGGCCTCGCGTTTCAACCTTAGCTAACAAACAAAGATTAATTAAATCACTAATGAAGGAACAGATTCAACACATACCTGAAGAAGAATACAAAAATTGCATCATATAGCTGTTCTTTTGTCATATCATTTATGCTAGGGTCAAATGTATGGAAATCCAGATTGGACAAAACACGAAGGCAGGGACAATCAATATGGACCTAGTTTTTTTCATTTAAATTTATTTTTTTAAATGAAGCAAACAATTTTTGGCAAATCGATTTTATCACAATGTATGTATATATATTTGTGTAACATTGCATTACAAATACATTATTTCAAATAGTTTCATTCACAGAAACTTGCAATAAGATACGATTTATTATTTTTATTTTTCCCCAATTTTTTAAGCATTCATTTGAAAATTTCAAACGGGGCAACATTGGTTGATGTGAAAATCCATAATTGATGTGAATACCCTGACGCAGGCAACACAAGAATAAAAAAAAGAAAAGAACAAAAACAAAAGAACAAAAGATGGAAAATAACAATAATTTTACTGGTGGCACTGTAAACTGCTACTGACGTTGTACACATTTCCCGGTTGTGATGATTTCGGCTCAAATGGTAACAACAAAAGTACAGAACGTGGACCTACATCAAACTTTCCTTATGACAGTTAAATGTGATATACTTGTAAAATATTATTGAATGAGTACACTCTACACTAATCAAAAGATGTACACTAATTAACATCGATAGTAGTTATTTTATTCCTTAGCATAACTATTTTTGTCCTGCTAGTGTGAATACACATCTCCTATGACTATCAGAACCGCCATGAGATGCTGGTGTGAATGACATACAATTCTTTCCTGTTACTATCAGAACCGCCAAGAACAGCTCGGATGACAATTCCTCATTGTGGTTAGAAGGCTGACAAAGAAACTCGGGCTGGTTTGAGGTTAGATTAGAAATCACTCTGTTTAACTTTCAATATTGTACGACATATTTGTGTGACAAATCTTTCTTTGACTAGCAGTTTTTCACGAATGTTTTGAGTAATTTGTGTATATCAAATTCAATAAAATTTCTTCTTCTGTTCTCGTTGTTTGAGAAGGTAAGCACGATAGTAGAAATTACCAAACAGAACGATGAGAGAAATGGAGTAAAGGAAAACGGCGATGTTGAATCCCTGAGGAAAATCACAGTCGATCACCAAATTGTATCCCGTATGTATGACGAAGGCCACGAACTGGATCTGTAAAAACAAAAATAAAACTACCTTCTATGAACCAAATGATCGGTACAAACAAACTACATATCGTTTGAACGAAAGTGTTAGTACCCTGTCACCCTATGAAACTCCACAAATAAGATCTTTAACATTGAAGATCTCCTAAACGGTCTTTGCTCTAAATTGAAGTACCAATCATTTAACGAAATACCACTGAAATGCAAATTGATTGTCTATTTCATTTTTTTTTTTTTTTTTTTTTTGATAGATCTTTTATTTATTATATTCATCTACTACAGTACATAGCAAATAAACATTAAAAAAGCTTAAATCGAGAGTTGACCATTGCCAATAACCGTAAACTTTTACAGGAAACCGAAAATGCATTGGCAGATCATTTCTATCAATATTGTTTCAATTAGCTTAAAGATATTGTCTTTTCTTGATACAGAGCATGCTATTTAAGTAAGAAGTACACTGAAAAATAATTCAGAAACAGGTGATAGACATTCAAATAAATCTATCTCCTTAATTAAACATTAATTAACAGTTCATAAGTCGAACCTGGTTATCGAAGTCAACTGGATTATAGAAAATAGAGATATCCCGAGTATTCAGATGTCCGGAGTATTCTAGCCAGCTTAAGTATGTTTTATATTGATTTTTACCGTTGGAACTGAATTTCACTTTAGTTTAGCAGGGTCTTCGAGCTATAACAGTTCAAGATATAGGTTTGACTGATATGAAAAGACTCTGAGGGAGGGAGGGATTCATATTGACAGTTCAGGGTAGATATATACCGCGGTAGATATATGACAGTTCAGACCAAGACTGAAACTTGGATATTGCAGTATTGCGCTTTGAATGTTCAGCAAAATCCTGATTGGAGCCAGATAAATATTTGTTAGTCTAATGAATGCTCAGCAAAATCCTGATTGGAGTCAGATAAATGTATGTTAGTCTAGTAAATCGGTTTCTGATCAGGGGTTAATAAATCAGGTACAGGAAAAGCCAAAATTCCACGTGATGTTCAAATAGTTTTCTATATTATTATATTTAAACATATTAACGTGATAATAAATTGGTACACCAACATTACTTACATAAGAAAACAATATATGAAGAGAACACTAAAGGACGGTATTCCCTGTGTGCGAGAGGCATGCATGTGGTGTGGTGTGTGTTTTGGGAGGCAGTGGTATATATTGTCTCATTGTGATAGCGCGGAACTGATGCCGATTTTATAGTGCTACCTCACTGAAGCATACTGCCAAGGACACCCAACAGGACACCCCACCAGGTCACATTATACTGACAACAGGTCAACCAGTAGTTTTAGCATACTGCTGAGACACCCAACAGGACACCCAACAGGACACCCCACCAGGTCACATTATACTGACAACAGGTGAACCAGTCTTTTTACTGCTAAAATTTGTATAGACTTCGTGTCAATGATTTTTAGCAACACTAAGTTTCAGATCAAGTTGAATGTATGCTTAATTATATCTCTATGATAATCAGCGCTAGTAATAATCAACCATTCACAATTTCAAATATTTAATAGTTTTTAATGTCAGATGTGAATTTTCCCACTCATAGTTTTCATTAGTATCGGTTATAATGAATGCCGTCAAACACCGAGAGTTACTCACCAACTGCAGTCGTGTGAGGTAGCGTTTCCACCAGAGGTATTTCTGCATATGTGGCCCAATACCGGACAGGAAGTAGTAGGAGTACATGATGATATGTACAAATGAGTTCAACATCCCGATGAAAAATGCTGTAAAAAAAACTAATTTATTTTAGCTTCAATACTATTTATGAAAAATGGCCGACAAGATCAAATGGCGACACATTGACGTTTATGATGGTAATAAACGCAATAAATGACACTTTCTGATATGTTAATGTTTTGGTTATGGACATCTTATATATTGATGTAAAAGTATCTAATTCGACTCAACAATTTTGTGACCTTACTTCGACCTCTGATTTTGCTATCCATGACCCAGAACAATTTTATGATCTGACCTTGACCCGTATCAGTCTGTGACTTTTATTTGACCCGTATCAATTTGTGACCTCACCTTGACTGCTTCCAGATTGTGACCTCATGCTGACACCAAACAGTTTTGTGATCTAACCTTGACACCTGACAATTTTGTCATCTTACCTTGGCCCCTACCAGTTCGTGACCTTACCTTGACCCCCAGCGATGTACTTGACCCCCATCCACCAGTTGATGATCATGGTACAGTGATGATACACGTGCAAGAATGATACTTGGTCAAACTTCTTCCTCATGATGAAAAACACCTGTAATTTACCAAAATCATGTTGATTGAAAGTGTGAAATAAATAAATCATTGTTTGAACCGATAGAGGTGAATACGAAAGGTACTTCGGAGTTTTGGTGAAACTTTGAAATTGGGTTACTGGTAAATTAAGAAACATTCCATTCTAATCCAGTCCTTCCCACCGAAATAGTACTATTTCGAGACTGCCTAATTACAGGAACAGCTTTACAAAGAGATTGAACTGTTTCCTTATATACAGAATGTGTCTCATTCGACTGGATCGGTAGACAACCAAATTACTGACAGCCATATTCATACGACTAGATAGAAGGACAAGCTGGAAATGTGGTGACAGTTTAACGAATGTGAACAGTCGGACAACAAGACAAATGACGGATTAAAGAGTCTGGATCGAGTGTCAATCGGATCATTATATCTGGATAAACGAGTCTAGGTAGCAGGGACAACAGGATCAGGTATTGCTGGATTAACGATACTGCATCATTTTCATTGTTGTCCGTGCATCCTGATAATATATAACAGACAGTATAATTACGAGGGATGATTGATTAGTTGTGAGCCTCGTATTGAAGGAGACACTCAAGGATGTTCTTTTTAAGTCAAACAATCTATGACTATATAGGGCCTTGTACCCAAGGACTGGTCTCTTTTGGTTAGTTTATATCGACGAGGTAGCACTCTAAATTAAACAAGACAGTCGGCTTTTGCAAAAAAGACAAAATCAGTCAGGGTTAGGTTAGGGTGAAAGAGTCTGTCATTGCCATGGCTGCCATTCACGATTGCGGCTTTAAATTGATTGAGCATCCGCCTTATTCACCTGATCACGCTCCATCATACTTTAATCTACAATTAAAAAAAATGTATTCCAAAACTGAAAACAGCTTTTTCAGGCACCCTAACCCTTACCCAAACCCTAACCATAACAAGCAGTGGATGACTTTCTGAAAAGCCAAGAAAACGCGTTCTATAAAAGTGTCATTTAGACCCTTAAACACCGCTGACATATATGTGTATAGATACTGAAGGGGATTATGTTGAAAAGTAATACAAGTACATTACGTCCGGCACAATTCAAATCTTTCAATACGAGGCTCACAACTTATCAATAAGCCCACGTAATACTCACCGTGTCTAAAAGTTCGATTACTTTGGAGAAGAAAAACCACCAACAAACATTAGCCATCTGAAAACCCAGAAACAAAGAAGACAATTGAATTGATACACACATCTGCTTTAAATGAATTTTAGTTCCGCCATTTTCTGTAGTTCCATTCAACCATTCAACCATAGATAGAAACAATCTAGAGTCGGGAATATTTACAAATATTTATTTTTTTCCATCATCCATTTTGATATGAAACTGTCATTATAAGCGAGGACCAATCATTAGACTTAGGTATTTCACAGCCTATCACCAATCACTATTACTTCACCAGATAAATGAATTGCTTATTTTTTTTTTATTTTTTTTTAATTCCGGAAGGGGGTGTAACCGAATCGACTTATACGCTGTTAGCCAACTCGGTACATCATAATTTAAGTTGAGACGAAATGACCTGTCGATTTGGTTACAATCTCGTACATTAAACTCCTCAGTGTATATAGTGTAGTCACTGAATCGTCATACCTGACACACCAATTTCACATACATACTTAAGTAACAATAAGAATATATTTCCGACCACTCACCCTCATAGCTAGTGGACTGTTACTATAATCGACGGGCTGACACAGGTAACTGTAGTTTGACAGGAGCGAAGTAACAAGGAACTGCAAAAGAATAGGACATGGTAATTATTGTACAAGCGCGTGGGCGCGCGCGAGGGGACAAACAACTTTTAATTGTGCAAGATAAGGAACCCAACTGCACCAAGATCTTCTAGTTCGGTAAATGTATTTATCAAAAGCACAGGGTAAAAAATTTTAACCTACGGTCTACATTAAATATAATGTATCATGTAATACATATACATGGACTATCGGTTGTGTTTTGAGCCAATTCCCTGTGGTTTTTACGCCTGAAAACTAGTTCATACTGTTTATGATAACAACTTTGAGGCACTGCATGTTATTGGTGTCATTTTTACAGGTTATAGGGAGGATAACCCCAATGAACGAAAACCGCTTGTGTCCTTTGGACCATCCCGGTCCGCATTTGTGAACCAAATATAACCTAGAAAAGGATTCTACCTTTCCCAGGAAATGTACGAAAGCAGATTGGACTCATTTTCGTAGTGGAAAAAAATCCATGGTTTCGCGTCGTACACGTTATTGCGCAAAAACATTTTTTCTCTTGCGTAATTTCACCCAAGCGGCTTTCGTAGACAAATTTAGTTTGTCGAATATTGTCATTTCAAAAAAGCCGTTTTTAAGGTACATGGGTTCCGATCACAATATGGAGAAGAGAGAGAATATAATTTACCTCGTAAAACATGTAAGATGCGAGACAAACGCAGAAAAAATTGTAAGGAAGCAGAACCCATTTGAGAGGCACGGGTTGTTTATCCCTCATCAGGGCGGGGCCAGCAAGGACGACGATGAGATAGGAAAGGAATATGATCGAAATGATCGCCGGGTTTCCCATCAGCAGCCAGTTCTCTACTCTCTTGTCTGAAAAAAAATTAATTTGAGCAAAGGTTTTAAAAAAAAATCTCACCTAGCCTGAAGTACCGCATATAACCTTGTACCTTAATTCATTTCCCCTTACATGAGGTCTTTGTTACGGCACATTTTAGTGACATGATACCTTTAAAATTCCCCTGTATTGAACACATTATCTCCCTTTGGTTAACATATTACCTCCCCTCGCCATGGACGAGTTGTAAAAGTCTTGAACTTGTTCCATGAATGTTTCCCCCATCTTGTCTTCTCAAATTCAGCTGAAACAGACATAATGTTCATATAAATTATTATTATTTTGTTGAATGTCCCGTGCGACAACACAACATGTGATTAATGGATAAATCATGGTTTAATAAGGTATAAAATGTCGGTATCCGAACTCGGGACCTACGAACTCTAGATTATGTTATAACTAAACCTGGCTACATATTTGTACTTTAAGGGGGTCTAGACAATAAAGATGGTAAACACATCAGATATATGGTTTGTATAACAACTACTTGTATCAAAGTTTAGCAAATCTACAACATACAGGCCTAAACGTATAAACATGTAAACAAAATGTCCTAAGTCACTGATTGTTCTTAACAGAGACCTATAATAGATAGTTATATATAGATCTAGGTCTACGTTCTAAATTCGTCAAGATATTTTCCCTTACCATCTATATCCTATCACATAAACTTCACAGTACGTTGCAGCCTGTGGCACTCGATGAAACCGAAAGTGGTATTGAAAGAAGAAAAATTGATAATAGCAGAGATGCATAATGATATATACATCTCTGATAAGAGTAATCAACTGGTGTTTCACTTTTCATGAGAAGCTGAGAAGCCTGTTTCTAGCATCGTTGGATACATCTACGATCGATTGCAATCTCATTGGCTAAAAGTCCTTAAGGAAACTGTGACGGAGCCAATCAAACGGTCTCTATTTAAACTTTTTTTTTTTTTTTTTTTTTTTTAGGGGGGGAGGGGGGGGGGGGGGTGTTTGTTTATATAATTATTGTTGGGTTTTTTTGTTTTTTTTTTTAGCTGACCCACGGCCAAGTGACATATGAACCGTGGGTATCCGACGATGACTCGTCCATTAATAGGGCTACGGTATTTAACGCGTTAAACTTGGCTGTATATCGCCTTGAAATATGATTTACGTGTGTTTTTATACGTTAGAATCTAAATGCTAACGCGTTCGTTTATCTCGTTTTTAGCCATTTTTTTCTGTCTAAACTACGTAAGATTTCAATTTACAAATGGAGTTTGATTTTTCTCTATATATTGAATAAGAGGACATTTTTAGTACCCGAAACTTCAATCATTATAGAGAATATATTCTGGAATTTAAATTAACGAAGACGATTTTTTTTACATGCCTCACAACTCAATGTCCTGTCACATTATGGTATTTAATTATTGAATTGATTATCGATAAAATATCTAATACATGCACACATGATTGGATCTATATATCGTGCGAAAATTACGTAACTTCTACGCTAAAGACACCACGTTTAATATCTCGGGGTTTCCTTATTACGTGCCCGACCTTTCTATACCCGCTGAAATCCGGAACATGAATAACGTCTACCACGTTGGTATTTAGTTTATTACACCCCAAACGTTTTTTGCACACTTTACAACATTTTCCATATATCTTTTAAACATCATGAACATGAGCATCTGCTAACTTGCCTGAATCTCAGAAACAAAGATGACGTGTCAATGTGTTTGGAGCCTCAAACACAGACAAATAACGATGATCCGTGCGTAGAGAACTCCGTCAATAATAGCTTCATCTGTTGTCTAATCGTTGTTGTCGGTCTAAGGGAAATAACTCTTTATTAGTCCAAAGTCCGGGGTATTTGTATAAGGGGTATTTACCAACACCGGTTATCTAGGTCCAACGAGAGATAAGTCTGATCACGTGATCACATTAGCCGCATATAGGTCTCTCATATCTGCATATATTTAGTTGTCCCTTATGGATTCCATGTGCATGGGTAACCAAAATGGAAAAATAACGACCTTATTATATCTAGTGATAAAGACATTGTAGTGGACCCGTCTAATATATACAAAAATAACAATTTTATAATCACGTACTTTAATATTGCACAGTTAATTACTAAAATTTGCTTTTAAATTCATAATCAAAAATCGTCATACTGACATTCTAATCATAAAAGTTACTGATATTTGGAGTGGAAACAATGTCCTACGGAAGATTATTCCAGGTTTTGGATAGTTGTGAGTTACAACAACCCACCCACACACACACCCCACATACACACCCTCATACACACCTCGACACACTTCATGTTAACATGGCAGAGCTTATGCTGGCGTCGAGTCATAATTGTAAATGTTTAAAGTAAAGCCCATAAATTATATTTCTCTTTTTATGATCTGTGTAGATACAGTTTTACAGCAATGATTTTCACATGGGTTCTCACATCGGTTTTGACGTGCTACCCGAACGCTCACAACTTAATTCTGTATCGTATCACAGAAAATTAACTCGAGAAAGAATTAACTTCCTTCCGGGTTAATTCGATAATTAAATAATCTCACAAATATAAGTAACTTTAACCTCAAATGATATGTCTGTGGCAAATACTTGCATATCTAGCTTTACACTGTATAATTTTAGCCGAGTAGTAGGACATCCACTACGGAGAGCGAAATGTCGCACACACAATACCGTCCTAAGGTGGATCATGACACTTTCACTCCTCAGGTGATACCGTCCTAAGGTGGATCATGACACTTTCACTCCTCAGGCGAGACCGTCCTAAGGTGGATCATGACACTTTTACTCCTCAGGCGATACCGTCCTAAGGTGGATCATGACACTCACTCCTCAGGCGAGACCGTCCTAAGGTGGATCATGACACTCACTCCTCAGGCGAGACCGTCCTAAGGTGGATCATGACACTTTTACTCCTCAGGCGATACCGTCCTAAGGTGGATCATGACACTTTTACTCCTCAGGCGAGACCGTCCTAAGGTGGATCATGACACTCACTCCTCAGGCGATACCGTCCTAAGGTGGATCATGACACTTTTACTCCTCAGGCGAGACCGTCCTAAGGTGGATCATGACACTCACTCCTCAGGCGATACCGTCCTAAGGTGGATCATGACACTTTCACTCCTCAGGCGAGACCATCCTAAGGTGGATCATGACACTTTCACTCCTCAGGCGAGACCGTCCTAAGGTGGATCATAACACTCACTACTCAGGCGATACCGTCCTAAGGTGGATCATGACACTTTTACTCCTCAGGCGAGACCGTCCTAAGGTGGATCATGACACTTTCACTCCTCAGGCGAGCCCGTCCTAAGGTGGATCATTACACTTTCACTCCTCAGGCGAGACCGTCCTAAGGTGGATCATGACACTTTCACTCCTCAGGTGAGACCGTCCTAAGGTGGATCATGACACTTTTACTCCTCAGGTGATACCGTCCTAAGGTGGATCATGACACTTTCACGCCTCAGGCGAGACCGTCCTAAGGTGGATCATGACACTTTAACTCCTCAGGCGAGACCGGCCTAAGGTGGATCATGACACTTTTACTCCTCAGGCGATACCGTACTGAGGTGGATCATGACACTCACTCCTCAGGCGAGACCTTCCTAAGGTGGATCATGACACTTTCACGCCTCAGGCGAGACCGTCCTAAGGTGGATCATGACACTTTCACGCCTCAGGCGAGACCGTCCTAAGGTGGATCATGACACTTTAACTCCTCAGACGAGACCGTCCTAAGGTGGATCATGACACTTTTACTCCTCAGGCGATACCGTACTGAGGTGGATCATGACACTCACTCCTCAGGCGATACCGTCCTAAGGTGGATCATGACACTTTCACTCCTCAGGTGATACCGTCCTAAGGTGGATCATGACACTCACGCCTCAGGCGATACCGTCCTAAGGTGGATCATGACACTCACTCCTCAGGCGAGACCGTCCTAAGGTGGATCATGACACTTTCACGCCTCAGGCGAGACCGTCCTAAGGTGGATCATGACACTCACCCCTCAGGCGAGACCGTCCTAAGGTGGATCATGACACTCACTCCTCAGGCGAGACCGTCCTAAGGTGGATCATGACACTCACTCCTCAGGCGAGACCGTCCTAAGGTAGATCATGACACTTTCACTCCTCAGGCGAGACCGTCCTAAGGTAGATCATGACACTCACTCCTCAGGCGAGACCGTCCTAAGGTGGATCATGACACTTTCACTCCTCAGGCGATACCGTCCTAAGGTGGATCATGACACTTTTACTCCTCAGGCGATACCGTCCTAAGGTGGATCATGACACTTTCACTCCTCAGGTGATACCGTCCTAAGGTGGATCATGACGCTTTCACGCCTCAGGCGAGACCGTCCTAAGGTGGATCATGACACTTTCACGCCTCAGGCGAGACCGTCCTAAGGTGGATCATGACACTTTTACTCCTCAGGCGAGACCGTCCTAAGGTCGATCATGACACTTTTACTCCTTAATATCATCAAATATAATAACATAATCATAAAAAGAGTATATAGTCGATTTATTTATTTCAACTAGTTAATATATTTGGCAAAAAAAACCTTGTCTTTGAAAATTTGAGACGTTTGGTCTCAATGTCAACGCACGTGGACAGGTAGCCGGGTCCACACCTGGAATAAGTCTACACGTGTTATAGCAAAACGCTTACATATGTCTGGGTTTTTTTTTTTTTTTTTTTTATTTATTTACTTATTTATTTTGCAAAAAAGCAGCGTGAAAAGGCTCAAATTAGACAGTTTATATGAATATTTATAGACGTTTTTATCATGAAAATTATTAATAAAACACTATTTTGATCATTTGAACAAAAACAAGCCTGGCACGACATAGATAAACACTGATACAATGATTTTTAATGTATACCCAATCAAAACATTTGTGGAGGGGGGGGGGGGGGGGGGGGGGGGGGGGGGGGGGGGGGGGGGGGGGGCATTATTGATAACAGGGTGTTTGGTTATGTACTGAAGCACGTTAAAACGTTGTGAGTGAAACGTGTTTGGCTTCAACTTTATATGGTGGCTGATTTCGGCCATCTGGCCCGCGCCAAACGAAGAACGTCAATGCGACAGAAACATGTCGTGATGTCGCTCTCTGCACGAGGAGGTGCGACATGGCCGAAATCAGCTACCATAATTTTACGCCATATTAAATTCACAAATATCCTTAAGTAAAAAATCACAAACACAACAGATTTTTTAATTGACATTTAATTATAAAAAGACATCAAACATTTGGTACCTATTACAAAAAATGAATTTTATAAAATCTTGGATTTAATCCTAAACACAAATAAAAACGCATTCTCGACATAAAGAAAGTTGTCTGGATCTGAGTGATCACGTGACATTGTGTTATATGTATTAAAATAATTTGAATGCTAATAAAGTGAATATGGGGATTCCACGGGTGCCTATGCTCTGGAACCTGTATATAATAGTATAGATAAAAAGATCCCCGTATTATACTTAGTTTTGATTTAAAAGATTTTTAAAATCATATAAAAATAGGTTCCAGGCACCTGTAGTATTTAGCACAAAACAATTATCTTCAAATTGCTTACAATATACAAAATTCACAATTTAAATAAATACTTTGTTGACCCGAATTTTTCCGTAATCTTGTTCACCCAGACTCTTTTTTTTGTAATATCGTTGAAATCGAGAGTATTGTCAGGACTTGATTCAGCTAAAACAGGAATATAGCTCCACACTTTGATTTGATATATGTTTTACTTATTCGTCCAATGACTAGATAATGTGACTATATCTCTTCTAGGACTCGCACAACTAAATCAGTCAATCAGCTGGTTCACCATGAACCAAGCCCCTGAAGAAAATGTGTTTCTTAGGTTTGTAGCTGTTTTCCTGAGTAAATAACATATGAAATGGGTACTTTCTATATACGAGAATAAAGAGCATTGTCTTGAAATTTGGAAAATAAAAAAATATACACTCCTACTGAAAATAGAATGACGTAGGATTTTATTTGTAAAAGGCGGGAATTCCCCAGGTGGGGGTTCCCCAGTACACTGTAAATGCCAGTGTCACCGTCTTTCAGGTACTAGTGTGCTCTTTTTTGCCATCAAACCTAAAAATCGTATACAATAACAACATTTATCCGGAAGCGAAAACTTCAAACTTCAATTTGACATTAATTTCAAATTGTTTGAACTTCAAATGAGCGAATGAAGGGATGGAGTCACAAGTAATAACATATAGTAAAATATTAAATTCGAATCGTAATACCTCTCTCTGACTCTCTGTTTCTCTCTCTCTCTCTCTCTCTCTCTCTCTCTCTCTCTCTCTCTCTCTCTCTCTCTCTCTCTCTCTCTCTCTCTCTCTCCTCTCTCTCTCTCTCTCTCTCTCTCTCTCTCTCTCTCTCTCTCTCTCCCCCCCCCCCCCCCCCCCCCCCCCCCAATATAATTGATAATATTTCAAATGTCATGTCATCTTGTATAAAAATTGTAAAAAATCATGATAATTGGGAAAGGGCTTCATATAAGTTTGAAAACTTGTGCCCAATTCTCTTGTATATACTGATACAAATAAAATATGTTTAAATCAAATTAAGTTGTGTGAGCCCTTCTAAGACTAGATAACTCTCTTTGGCTTATTGGTCATGACCATGTAGATTTTATCTTTGGTTTCTAAGTATCACGAACGTGACTTGGTATAGAATTATGGCTAATTTTCCTTTGTATCAATATATCCAGGTTCTATGTCATTTCAAAATATAACTTTATCTAATATCACTAATAATACAAATAAACTTGTTCTCTTTGGTTTTAGTCATAATCATAATCCGTTACCCACTTTAATCAATATCCATTGCTGTCAGTCGAATGTTGTTAATCTCTAACAAAATCTCGTTCGAGGCGAGATAAGCCGATCTCGAACCTGCACACCTAGAATATGAGTAATATATTTCTAAAGATAGTAATTGCATCAAAAATATCATCAAAACGATATATGAACTAGTATTATTTTCTGTAATCACTTAAATCGATTAAATTACCTCCCTTGTGGTTTCGTAAGATATGATGGTATTTCAATGATGACGTCACTTCTCGCCCATATTGTCGCTACAATAAAATATAGCCCAAGATAGTGAGTACGATTTCCGGTGACTGGGGCCGTTTTCGTTTTTGAGGTCCAAACGGTTAGACCACTTGGACCGGTGTTGTTCGTTTATGAAATAAAGACGGACCTGGTGATTTTATATTGTTTTCAGACGAGCCTTGACAAAGACTTCCAAGACCTGTATTAACATGTGCAGGTCCGTCAAGATATAGGTTTGAAATATTACATTTAAAAACTTATGAACCGGTTTGTCCGCATAAACTAACCGGCCCCAAGTTTGATAAATGTGAATTCGATTTCCGGTAGACAGGTTTAAAATGACTGGTCACTCGTCTGTGAATTGATTTGATCATCCCTCTCGGAGTTTGTTGTCTAATCCACCTTTGACTTGGTATAGGCGTTCTTGAAGAAGTTGGAGAATAAGAAAACAAGACTGATGGCGTATAGAAACACGGCGATGTTAAATCCATTAGGGAAAGCACAGTCTATCGTCATATTGTATCCGGTGTGGACAATCACGGCAAAAAACTGGCTCTGAGAAAAAAAAACCCACATCATTTAGGAACTTTAGGAACAGTTTGATATCCAGGTGTCAAACTGGCTTATTCCTCTGACTCGCAATTAAAACGGCGTTTTCAAGACTATTCTGAGTTGTTTTTTTCAGTGTCAGAGAGTATGTGAGTTGGTCTCAGAAAATATTCCGGAAATTAATTAGCTAACAGTATAGTATACATCCTTACATAGTTGTCAGTCTATCGGCCTTCAGGTTCCAATTCAGCTTAAAGACCTACGCAGAGATAGAGGCGGCAAACTCTCAGAACACGTTCACCAAAAAAGCCGGAGGGTACCGGTTTCAAGACCGAGATATTATGCTGATCTCCATACTTGATTTGCTGTATTAATTTCACCGGATTATAATATGCTTTTTCTTCTTCTTCATTTTTTTTTTTTTTTTTTTCTAAATTTTGACTTACCAACTGAAGTATTGTAAGGTAGCGCTTCCACCAAAGATATTTCTTCATGTGTGGGCCAAGGGCAGACAATCCATAATAGGAGTACATCACAATATGGACGAAAGAGTTTAGAGTAGCGAGAAACCAAGCTGGAACAAAGGTTTTAACGAATACTTTATAATTGATGTAATCCACGATTCAAAACAAAATCCACCCCATTGGTGCTTAATTTAGCTCCCTTTACTGTAAATTCCGGAATATAATTATGCGTCCGTTTAAAAAAATAATTTTGTATCCAGCTACACTGTTTTCTTATTTCCTTATTTCTTGGTCATAAAAGAAAAAAAATAGCTTTACCCATATATGTTAATGAAATAAACCTATTTACATACTTTTGGGAAAAGGCGTCCCAGAAACAAACAAATTACGATATGATCCCCACAATCTGAAAGACCGGAAGTCAAAACTGCTAGTACAAGTTGCAGACCGGAAATGACATCGCATGCTTCAAAAAGTTTGTTCCCGTTAACAGAAACATAGTTTCAACAAAAATGTGTCATAAAATTGCAAAATGCATTTTTTCCAAATAAATTCATATAGATGACAGATGTGCACACTAAAGAAGTACACTGTTCGACCTTGACCTTTCGTAACTAACCTTGACCTCCAGCCACGAACTTAACCCCTAGCCACCAATTGATAGGCATGGTGCTATGATGGTACACGTGGAGAAAAGTTACTTGGTCGTTTTTCTTTCTCAGAATGAAAAATGCCTGAAACAAAATAAAACATAGCCAAATCATTCTTGATAATACCGATTACGACAAGCGAAATTAATATTTTTGGATCGATTCGGCATCATTGTCTGGTGTATGATATCCTGTATTTGAAATTTTGCAAACTAATTCTTCTCAACCTCGTGGAATAAAAGCAGCTTTGCCCGGGTACTCCGGTTTTCTCCCACATTAAGACCCCTCGCGCGCTTCCATCCGAGCCAACAAACGTGATTAATATAAGTTGATATACAATGTAACGTGTTTCGTGTAATTGTTGTAAAATGAATAAATTTATATTTTTCTAAGTTACAACTATGTTAATGTTTCATTTACGTTACGTTAAATTTACGTATACCCCGGAATGTAAACGATTTCCATAATAGAACATTGCTGAATATTAATTTTCCTGATCCGGAATTATGAATGATAACCTAGGTTCGGAAGTCTGTGCGACATGATCGGAAGTACCATGGGTGGGACTGGATTCAGGAAGTAGTTATAATAAACATAGTTTGTACTTACAGTGTCTAAAAATTCTATTATTTTGGAGAAAAAATACCACCAGCAGACTTTCGCCATCTGTAAATAGAGAAAGATATCAAATTCAGCAAGACAGGAATAAAATCAAAATAATTTGAAGAAAAAAAATATATTCTCTCCGTTTTTTTATTCGAAATATCACACAGCGGGGCTCATTGTGGACCCATTATCAAATCCCTGTGATACACATTACATTCTAGATGCAATTAAAGATTTGAAAAGATCTTATTGACATTTTTTTTTTTTTTTTACAAACGACTGCTCTTCGCGCCTTACCCGCTTAGCCAAAGGCTCGTGAGAGTAGTCGACCGGCTGACATCTTAAGCTGTACCCGGACTGGACGCTGGTCACTAGGAACTGTAATCAAAATTCACGCGAAAAAAAGATCAGTTTTAGGAGGTTATTTTTGATGTCATAGCGTAGCGTCAGTGAAATGACTTTATTTTCAGGTAACTTTTTCGTCTCAGCACAATATTCAAATGTGCATGACTGGGGGTGATTTCTATGAGAGCCAGTATTGATGTCAAGATAAGTTCTTATCGACGAGACAAAACAGTGTCAATCTAAAACATATTAAATTTCTACCGTAACACAACGGATAATTAATAAATTACCATAGCGTCAAGGGAATATAATACGTGGAAGCAGCTTACTCGATCTATCAAATATATATAGAAAGGAAACCAACATATGAACATGTATAGCCATAAAGCCTACCTCGTAGAACATGTAGGCGGAGAGGCAGACCAACCCCAGGTTGTACCCGACCAGGGCGAATTTGAGGGAGACGGGTTGGTATGGGGCCATTGCCCGGGGGCCAAGGTACACCATAGCCAGGTAAAGTGCCACTAGAGTGAGGACAGGCCCTGGGGATTCCATCAGGAGCCAGGACTCGACCCGTTCGTCTGGCGGAAAACGGTTGTAATTAATGTATTAAAACATTAAGTAGACATTGTCGTTATATTATATAAGCATAATGTTATCACATACATGTACGTACACTCAATTTCTTTATTGACTGTAGGCCATACGGCCCATAAGTACATATTATAAACAAAACAATACATGATAATGGCATAGAACAGCAATGCTACAGTACAAATACAAAGTGGAGTACGGATTAAAGATATAAAGATCGGATTTTGTTTGCTTCAAATATAAATTTGCCTAAGCGACTTAATTCTTTGATATTTTGTACACTTAATAACTGTATCAATTTGAACATTGAAGGCTTTTGCCAATAGTATTTCTTAATGAGGCGTCTTCTTAAATTGGTATACTTATTACATATTAATACAAAATGGTATTCATCTTCTATCTCAGTCGTTGATTTACAAATTAAACAGTGTCTCATATTTCGATCAATATTGTTAAAGCGGCCAGTTTCGATTGCAAAGGAATGCGCAGACATGCGTAGTTTTGATAAACATATTCTGAATTTCATAGGTAGATACTTAGTTAAATAGAACTGAATAGAAAAATTATCCACAATATGTTTATATAAAACACATTTCGAGGACTTTTCTAATGCATCTCTCAAATACTGTTGGGCTTGGTCAAAAATTCTTTGTCGTATACAAGGTAAAATAGTTTCAGAGTTATTTGGTGATTGACAGAACCATATTTCGCCGAAACCTAAAGAGCATAATAACTCCTTTACACCGTGTACCCAATTAAAACATAAACCAGTGTTTTTACTTAATAAAAAATCATATGCAGTATTCAAAATACAGTTTTTTGTGTCGAGTAGTTTGAACCAATATTTAATAATTCTATATCTGCGTGTATATTCTAAGGGCAAACGACCAAGTTCCCAGTAAACTGTTACATTATTTGTTGATTTTTTTAACCTTAAGTAATTTCTTACAAAAAAGAACATGTACATTTTCAATATCTGGTCCTTTGGTCGAGCCCCCACACTTCACATGCATAAAACAGAATACTACTTACATAAGTATCAAACAAACTCATCATGGTTTTACAATTGAACTCATATTTGAACATTTAGAAAATAAAGCAAACATGGCTTTACGTCCTTGGTCCGCCATTTTTTTGTTGTAAATTCGTGAATTTATTGTTGTATCTAAGGTTTACACCAAGGTAAGAAAATTCGTCAACACTATCAAGTTTTTTCCCGTGGTAAGTCCACGATTCATTATTTCGAATTTTACCGCCTTTACGGAAAACCACAACTTCGCTAGCCAAGGGTGTTCAATACGATACTCTCCTATTCCTATGAATAGGAGAGTTATCGTATTGAACACCCTTGGCAAGCGAAGTTGGGAAAACCACAACTTTTGTTTTTTCACTATTCACAGTTAATTTCCATTGTGAGCAATAATCGTCCAGGTTATCTAGTAGGTTCTGTAGACCTTCGACAGATTCCGAAAACAGGACTAAATCATCAGCATATAACATAAGAAATAAACTAAACTCTTCAAAATCACTCAGTATATCAAAATAAAAACACTCGCTGTGCCGTAAAATTCTGTTAACATAATGTTATCACATACATACTCTCACTATACAAAATAATCAAACTCGCTTTGACGTAAAATTCTATTACATAATGTTATCACATACAAACACTCACTATACCAAAATCAAAAACACTTGCTGTACCGTAAAATTCTATTAACATAATGTTATCACTTAATATACTAGCCCGAGTTTCCTCTGGCCCCGACACCATGTCTGGTGTAGGCCAGAGGAACTCGGGCTATTAATATACATGTACATGTACCTCACATCCGTAAAATTCGATTATCATAATGTTATCACATACATGCCCTCACTATACCAAAATAATAACATTCACTGTACCGTAATATTCTATTATGGAGTGTCTGGAAAGTTTCTGCAAAAATATTGGGTGTGATGTGACTTACACTTTCATTTCATTTTGATACAGTACGATTTGTGAAACTCTGAATAGCAAATCAATGGCTCTTTCCATACATATAGAAAACAATGGGCATTATCTTGTGCCGTGGTACATACAAAATACGCTGTTTCGTTGGGGAAATACTTTGATGAAACCTATGCATCCAGTTTCTTTATTGTTCTTGAACAAGACAGACCCAAAATATGGCCAGGACTGTAGTCTATGATCTCGTTTGCTACTTCAAGGTCATCCCGTAGCATATCTTGGTCAGCTAAGAGAAGCTGTTGCAACTCTCTGAGTCTCCTTGGAGCCAGTAACATATTGTCCTTTGCTTCAGAATAAAGCTAACTGAATGTTAATTGCAAAACTACATCTGTATTTATACCAAAATCTCATGACATTCGTAATCATTCGCAATCAATCTCATCATAATCGCTAATTGTTGTAATTAATTGTAAACATGTCGCAATCTGTCTCAAACGATTGTAAGTGATCTTACACGCTGTCGCGTTTAGTTGTAAATGTGTCGTAAAAAAGTCGCGCCCGTGTCGCTAATAGGGTCGCTTACAATCGCTATCTGTCGCAAAAGATCGCCATGTTCGCAAAATATTCCTGGTGTAAAATTGTTTTTTCGTAAGAAGTTCGTCTATTTGTCGTCAAAGTGTTGCTAATAATTCTCAAAGAGGTTGCAAACGATATTTTAATTTAAAAGTTCGCAAGAGTTCGCTGTCGAAATTGATCGCAAATGCGTCGCCTCAATTCGCCGTTATGTGTGACTGGGGCTTAAGTCCAATACCTCTGATATTTACATAAGTAAAACATCATATCTAATTTATTGTAAAGACGGTTAAAATATTTAAATATACAGTATGTCTCAAGAAATCAAGGCTACTTACCTCCTTTAGACAACGCCGAATCATAACTTTCCTTCAACCATTGTAAAACATCCATGGCTTGTCTAGAAAATAGTAATACCAATGAAAATGGCGATGAAATGAAATTGATATTGAATTGCGAATACTTTTCTCACGTGCATGCATTCTAAGTACTATAAGCACGTCTGCCCCAGTCCCTGCTCCCCATATCTACATACCCCAACCCCTTCCCCTCCACCGCTACTGAACCTATTGAAACTCGTACACACCTACCCTACATACCCACAAACAGTACATGTGTGCACCTGGTAAAATTCCACCTATCTATATCTTTTTTTAAAGCTTTATAACACAGCCTAGCCGCGCCCAACCACACCTGCACCCAAAGGTGTACACACGTACTCGCCGTCAGTGACGTCACCACCTACCCTATAGATTCAGCAGTTAATGCCCGTTATTCCGTCCACGTGCTGAAGAGGGTCACCTTGTCCTGTGACCGTTACCCGGGGCCCCGCTGATCCTGTTCAATGACCCACTGTTCAGATATAGTGTATACCCTAATTACTAGGTATTATGTGTTGCATCAACGAACGCTTCATTATACAGCGAGTCGACACATGTGACATATATTATACAATAGGAGCAGGTACACGTGTACTGGGTAATTTGTCTCGTTATGTACAGACTGGGTAGCCACGTGTACCCGTCCTAGTTGTTATATTTTTGTATTGTACTTTGTCCATACAGTTTAATTATATATTGTGTGTATACCGTGGACTTTAAATAAACCCTATTATATGCCCTGGTGTATACAAACTAAAGACACGCTTTAAAATTTGTTTGCCTACTATAATCCTAAGCTCCTACATTGTACGGTAGTTTCCAAAGGACATCTCCGCTTTTAATACACATGATTTTCTGCGGAGTCATTATAATACATTTTGTACATCTATTATTAACGGAAGCTTCCATAGCATTGTAAAACACAATCTCTTACGTAAGGATTGCCGATTCTCAATACAAGGCTCAAAAGCAATAATAGTGGACGAAAAAGCAAATAAATAAATGAATGAATAAATAAATAAAATAAAATAAAATAAAATAAATAAATGAATAACATTAAATAAAATTAAAAAAAAAAAAACCCAAAAAACAGAAAAATAAATAAATATGAATACATGAATAAATAAAATATGTTTGAGAGCCATTAATCTACCAGGGACGTGTACTGCTAAATATATGAGGGATCTTCTCAATTTCCTAAATTTCAAGCATTTTTTGTTCACACGTTAAACAGTTAATTAGCATAACAATAGACAATGGAGTAAAGTATCATATCTTCACTGTTAAAGGGTTAACGGAAGTCCTGGAGGGACATTTAGTTATCACATATTTATTATTCTTTGTTTGTTATACATATGAAACTGTTTATAATTAATTTCTTATAAAGACTTAAAAATTCTGAAAGCCGTTTAAATATTCATTTAAAACACAATTCAAACGATTTAACCACCTTGAGGTAAAATTAATTTCTCTTTGATCACCTGTTACTATGACCTCTCATATAACGTCACGTGTTACAATGACTTTTCCTGTAATGTAACACCATATAATGACCTTTCCTGTAACGTTACGTGTTGCAATGACCTTTCCTGTAACGTTACGTGTTACAATGACATTTCCTTTAACGTCACAGGTTACATTGACCTTTCCTGTAACGTCACGTGTTACAATTACCTTTCCTGTAATGGCACGTGTTACAATGACATTTCCTGTAATGTCACGTGTTACAATGACCTTTCCTGTAACGTCACGTGTTACATCACGTGTTACAATGACCTTTCCTGTAACGTCACGTGTTACATTGACCTTTCCTGTAATGCCACGTGTTACAATGACCTTTCCTGTAATGGCACGTGTTATCAAGTTTAGCATGCCTTTTAAATACTTATATACTCATTCAGATATTTGCCAAGGAGGAACCTCTCGTGACTGTTTTTCGACATGGAAGAGGAGTAACGATACAACATGGAAGTTTGGTATCATGAATGACCCTCATGAATAACGGTATACGTGGCAGTCTCCCCGAGTTCATCTTAGTTACTTGTCAGACAGAAAATTTAAAAGTTCAAGTAAGCTCAGCTTTTTCCGAGCTAACAAAACATGTACAAGAGATGGGTGTCTCGCAGAGAGGTTTTCTGTCCGTCGCATTGTTTGGTTTAACAGTCAACAGTAAATTCAAATGTCTTAGACCCTCTATGGATTGGTCATTATTTGTAGACGATTTCTTGATTTGCTAATGATCGAAACATGTGCACACAACTGAATGGCAGTTACAGTAGTCCTTAAATAAAATTCAGACATGGTCAGATGAAAATATTTTCAGGTTTTCAAAATTCAAAACCGTCTGCATGCATTTCTGTCAAAAGCGGAAAAAGCATGACGGCCCATCCCTCTATCTGAACGGTAACCCAATACCTGTCGCCGAACAGACTCCGAACTCACATTCATACCACATGAAACGCATCAAAGGTAAATGTTCAAAGGCTCTGTAATATTTTGTGAGTTCCGTCTCATACAGATTGGAGTGCATACCGCGAAATGCTTTCGAGTCTACGTCACTCATCGTTTGCAAGCCAGTCTTAACCGAAGACACCAGACCGGGTCGAACGATTTACTCAAAAAACACCCAAAAACTACCCAAACACGCCCAAAAACATCTCACGTCAACACATTACATGAAAACATCATTAGAAATTGATATGTATACATTAACATATCAAATGCAGCTATTGATACCTTCATATCTTGCTAACTTGCAAACTATTGTATGACTGTTTGTAAGAGTTATCTCCCTCGCCGTCAAAACCCTACTCTCCGGTAAGTCAACAAAAAAAGGTATCAATAGCTGTATTTGATATGTTAATATATACATATCAATTTCTAATGATGTTTTCATGTAATGTGTTGATGTTGTGAGATGTTTTTGGGTAGTTTTGGGGTGTTTTGGGTGCTTTGGGGGAAATCGTTCTGCCGACCAGACTCAATAAAAGTCTCTTTGTGGTTGCAAATGAACCCTAGTTCCCCCGAAGACCGCAGAGCGAAATTTTCATACAATTTGAATCTTAACTTAAATACCACCAACCCTGCATACGATCTTGTATTCAATCCCAAATATGAAGATATTTTCTCTCAAAACGAAAATCTTATTTCAACATTTGGCATTCAGATTGCTAACTTCTCATTAATCTGATTATCGACCTTTCAAACATTTTACCCAGCGATCGACATGTCGAACATACCTCCGTGGATGATTACAAAATATTCATTTATCTTTACATGATCAAGGAAAGTCTTCTTATCTTCCTGAAGAATACAAAGCATTTATCTACACACTCCATTCTTACATCGACAGGTCGAAGTATGTTAAAGGGTTAGAGGTGCTGCTCACCCAACTCGACCATCTCCGTCCCACTCTCAGACGGTGCCTCAATAATTTCAAAGAAATATCACACTTGCTCTCATCTGGATATCGAGGAATTTCGGTTTCAGAGGAAATGAACGAGCCGACACTGCAGCAAAAAGTGTTATTAACCAGGCATCCCCAAGCGGAACGTTCCACCCAAAATTTGTTTAAGGCGAAAACCATGTTTAGTATTTTCTTTTCAATTTTAGTAGCTTTAAATCACAAATCAACTTTCATTCAAATCAATTTAATGTGTTGTGGTGCTTTCTTTTCTTGATATCGTCACACGTGTACTTGTTTTAGCTTATTATGGGAGATAATTTGTTGAGAAGTTTTAATAAGTACTAACCAATAAGAAATCCTCTGAAAAATTAGGTCAAACAGGATTCAGCACGAACACGACCTTTAGGGTGAACAATATTAAGCATGAAACTACCCTTGGGGCGAACGGGATTGAGCGCAATACGACCTCTAGGGTGAATGGGATTTAGCTCAAAATGACCTTTAGGGCAAATGGGATTTAGTGGGAAACGACCTCTAGGGCGAATGGAATTTAGCGCAAAACGACCTTTAGGGCGAACTGGATTCAGCGCGATACGACCGTTGGAGCAAACAGGATTAAGCATGAAACGACCATTAGGGCGTATGGAATTAAGCGCTAAACGACCTTTAGGGCAAATGGGATTTAGCACGAAACCGCCTTTACTGGGTGAATGGGATTCAGCATGAAACGACCGTTAGGGCGAACAGGATTTAGCGCAAAACAACGCTTAGGGTAAATGGGATTTAGTTTAACGTCTCATGTTACAATGACCTTTCCTGTAATGTCACGTTGTGTTACAATGACTTTCCCTGTAACATCATCAGATGCAGTGACCTTTCTTGTAAGTCAATTGTTGGATGCAATCCTGTTTCCAAGATTTACAGCGACAATGTAACAAATTTGTTGAATAATAAGAGTGATAACTGACTAAATGCTTTTATTGTTTCGTTAAAAATAGAATTACATTAAAAAGACAAAGTGATACAATAAAATGATTTGTATTAAGATGTACAGACAACACACAAGAACTTGCAAACAATTAAAATAAATGTCCATTCATGCTTACTTTTGTAAAATAAACAGAAAATATTTTTTCTCACATGTTCAATGAAAATTTTTCTAAAATCACACACTTAAAATCAATAAAATAAGGAATCATTCAAATAATATATTACATTTGTATATTGTTTAAAAGAATGACATGGAAATATTCTTCTCTTAACAAAAATTAAATCTGCACGAATTCCAAATACTCTGTGCCTAGAGGAAATTTCTTCTTGTCTTTTTTTACTAATATGCACCTTGAATACATATTACATTTATAAAATCATGAACAGTCTTTAAGTGAATAACAAAAACAAAAGTTACCCATCTGTGGAAAATCGCTAGTAACAGAAGAGAACTCTAATAACAGAAACCGGTGATGAAAAACAGAAGATATCCTCAGTCATTGTCAAATGATTGTCAACATTTCTTTTTTTCAAATTGAAAACTGTATATCAGGAAACTTTCATACAGAGGGAAATACTCACCTTCTAACAAAAATGTACTTATTCACTCTGTTTAAATTCATATTGACCCTATCGTATATAAACAGTAGGGAAAAGTGAAAATTTTATTAAATTGTTGAATTTGTCCTCCACTGCAAAAGTTAAGGAATGACTAAAGTTTCCTGGTAAACAAAATATTCAAACAAATCCTCTACATTTGCATAAATATGGTTTCAACAAGAAGATTTCAACATTTTTAGAAAATGATGTTCACATTGCTTCAAGAATGTGATGTTCATATTGCTTCAAGAATGTGATGCTCATATTGCTTCAAGAATGTGATGTTCACATTGCTTCAAGAAACAGTGATACAGACATTTGTCAAAAAAAAAACCAACATTGTCATAATATGATAATATTTCAAAAGAAATGATTTGGATCAGTATGAAATATTTATAATCACATAATTATTTAAATAAAAAGAGTTATTTTGGTTGTTGTTTACAGAAGGAATGGTACAATGCTCTTCCTGTTCCTTGGGTAGTCTTTGAACTCTTTCTTGTAATTCCTATGTTTACCCAGAGCCCACACTGCCATCTGATAAAACCCACAGGTGGTGAACAACAGGGCTGGAATATAAAGGTTTACATCATGCAGTAAACAGGAAGATCACATACACAATGCATCCTGGGAAATCTTAAATGTGAACTACACCTTTTTTACGAGCCAAATTTTTAAGTGCAAATAGATGAAGAAATTTACATTTCACTTCAGTTTGCTGCAGGATTTATTCCCCCACCCTCAACAGCCAGAGTCATTTTAAGGTGTGATCTCTGTGTAATAGCTGGTGGCTACCTCACTGAACAGCAGGCTAGGAGAGCGTTGCATCTTATCCAGAGCAAGTAGGATAAAGAATTTCATCCGAGGACAAAAACATGACAGCTCAAGACATAATTTCACATTGGTCGGACATTCTACCAATTCAAGAGTTATGGAATGTGTATTTATATCAAGTTCACTAGAAAAAGAATTCTGAAAGTGGTCAATATTTTGCCTACCTGGAAAACATTGTGTCATCACACTGAAGCTGATCCAAGACACCACCTCATATGTATAATTAGGACATGACACGAAGTTGAACATGGTAGTGAAGGGGTTAGAGGTCGCTCGGGGGATACGCCTCTCCTTTGTCCCTGTAACAATGGATATAAAACACTTTAAAAGAAAAGAGACACACAACAGGCTAGAACTAACTGGTCAACATCTCTGTCGGGAAACCTTGCATTTAGCTTAAGTCCTGCTTCCACTTTATTTTTTTAACAATTCACTGTTTCTTCTATGAGGTCAAAGGTCAACATTAAGGTCACACAAGGAGTAATCTACCTCTGGTATGGGCCTAGTCTGAAGATCCTTCATAATGATACTTGGCTGCAGAATCATGCTTTCAAGGTCAAAGGTCAAAATATAGATCACAGTAATCTACTTTTGGTATGTGACACTGTCTTCCTAAGAAGTACCCTCAAACAAACCTTGTAGTTACTTCACAAATTATTACAAAAAATATGCTCCAGAAATTAATTCATAAACAAACGAATAAATGTACGGATGGCCGTCATGAATACTTGAAAGACACCTTTTCAAAATGGGAAGAATAAATACAATTTTTTGAGAAAACTGTACCTGGTGGTCGGAGACTCCTGAACGCCATGTGTATAGAGAAGTTCCCAAGTTCACCAAACTGTAAACATTTAAATCAGAAAGGTATACATCTACTTTAATGGCAAATGATTAACTGTAACTAAATACACTATTATGTAAAATAATGTATGGATCACTGAAATTATTAACTATAACTAAATACAGTATTATATCAAATAATGTATTGATCACTGACAAATGATAAAAGACTAATTAAAAACACAATTCAATACAATCTCAGTACAACCATTGTTTTACAGTAGGAAAGATTTTATTTCAAAGGGACATAACTCCTGTTTTAAGATTAAAATATTATACTGATGTCACATGACCAGAGACAGACATTAGCTAAGCATAACCTTTAACCCCTGTGAAATCTTAATCCTGTTTCCTTGACAACAGAGATATGGTCTACAGAGGGTGTGCTTTTCTTTCATTTGATGAAAATTTTTGCTTTAAAAATACTTATACACTAGAACTAGAGATTTCACGGCGTACTCACAATAAAACCAGCAAGGGCACTGTATACCTGGGTATTACCGTAAGCTGCAAAGAAGAAAGAGCATCTTTGAAATTTTGGAAACACAGGGCATATAACACAAAATGTAACAATTACATCGCTGTATATTTCATATAATAATTTTTATATCTTCAAATGTATAGTGACAGACAGATAGTTAATTATGTTAAATATTAAAATAGTATTTTAACTTAACACTGAATGCTGAAGAAGCATGGTCAAAACTTTTTATTTGATCAGACGTTATAATGCTACAGTACAGTTACTGTGAACAGATATATTTTAGTGGTAACCTTATTTTCAAGTTCTGGAGGCTTTGCACTAATTGCACTGTTAATACCATTATATAAACGAATTTGCATATGCTATATTTATCATTGTTATAAACCTTTTAAAATGCACTAAAATATGGGTGCATCAAAATAAATGTTATTACAGTATTTCTTTTCATTAGGAAAATTTCTGGACAATGACAGAATTCTGATGCGGGTACTATTTACGACACTGGACTTACTCGGTAGGGTATATAGAGGATGATTGATGTAGTAACTGATAAATGCCGCAAATCCCCAGTAGTAGGTACTGTTCTGTAAATATAAAATCAATGTTACAATGACAAATATTACAGTATGAATACAACGGCAAATATAAGAGTATGAACACAAATCCCCAGTAGTAGGTACTGTTACATTAATACAAAATAAATGTTACAATGGCAAATATTACAGTATGAATACAACGGCAAATATAACAGTATAAATACAACAGCAAATATTACAGTATGAATACAACAGCAAATATAAAAGTATGAACACATGTACAAATTCCCAGTAGTAGGTACTGTTACATTAATATAAATTAATGTTACATGGCAAATATTACAGTATGAACAGAATCCTCTAAAGTTCCGATTCAAAAAATATCTAACAGAATTTTCCCCATTGCATGTAGTAACACTGAGCTATTATTAGTTTCGTCAAAGAAGGAAAATAGTCAATATCTACTGAATCTCTTTTATAGGTGAAACAACATTCAATTATACCTTGAAAATATTCATGATGGGCATGGTGGCATTGGAGAAGCGGTGGACAAAGACGGTCTCCAGGAGTCGTTTAACGTAGTGGAAGGAAAAACAGGCAGCAGCTAGGCTAAAATATTGGTGAAAAAGAAACATAAGATGTAGTCCAGATATATCTGTCATCAACAAAACAAACTGGTTATTGGTGAGAGAGTTGAATACTATCATGTCATAGTATTTTGTAGGATATGCATCTTAGCAGACTGGTTGTCACAATTTTGTTTACGACATCCAAGCAATTCCAACAAAACTTACAAGGATCTAAAATTCTAGGTAGAATTGTGACATTGTATGTCTTAAATAAAACAAAATAATGGAAGTTAAAAAGATGATAATCGGACAGCCATCTTTTTTCATTTACAGTAAAATTCAATTGTATGTTTTTAGGTTAGTTTTATTTTTGAAAAGTCAATATATCAATATTTAATACTGAAATCAAACTATTTGAATCAATGATACCAGCAAGATTTGTTTTAAAAAAACAAATACAGTAAATACTAACATCACATTAACAAAATAAGTGCAAAATATGATCGTATGGAGATTCTAGAAAAGATATGAGAACAAGACCAGGCATTCTGGAAGGATAAGCATCTTCTGCTTCAATGCCTTGTAAATCTATTAGGATCAAAAAGACAGGAAACAAAATTTCAGCATCAATGATTATTCGGGAAAGTTGGGGTTCAAAATACTTAAATACCAAAGTTAAAAAGATTTCCAATTAAACCGAATAACTAGTATCTTAATCTCTAAGGTAAAGGTTAGTGCTGCAATGATACGCTTCCCTCACGATACGATACGTATCGCGATACTTGTCTCACGGTACAATACGTATCACAGTACAATTAAACCAAGTTAGGATGTGGTATTTTAATCTCTAAGGTAAAGGTTTAAATTATGAGAAATTTTGCACTAGCCAATCTGGCAAGTAGTCACCAATATTTACTTGCTCAGAGAGCACCTAGGTTTTTTCTAGCCTTGGCCACAATGTCTACGATTTAGGTATTTGTACAGAAAGAAAACTTACTTGACTACCCATGACCTTGGCTGGGAAGCTGCAGCTCCGTATATGATGGCCGGGCGGGCGTAGAAGATAAGGTAAGCTATCAGAGGACCAGAGTATTCTGTCAAAAATACCTACAGAAAGCAAAACAAGATGAACCGTTATTTCAAGTTAATTGTTCATGTAAACATTAACCATTACATTTTGATGTTAAATGGATGATCAAAATAGTTTTTGTTGTAGCAAAGTATCTGCAATTTGTGGTTAAATTTTCGGCATCTTCCAAATCCAAGGGTTTCACAGTGCACTTGGAATATGTCACCGTATTAAAAGGTTGAAGACTTGTTGATATTGTTTTAGGTCATTTTTAATTTATCAATGAATGAACAAATCAATCGATGAAGGAATAAAGGAATTCCGAGGTTTAAAAGAACATCATTTTTTTAGCTTACATATGTACACTCTTACTGATTCTGATAATTGTGTTGGAAATAACAAATGTTCAACTGTACAACACAATTTAAACAATTAACAATTAGTACTGGGTAATTAATATACACATTCCAAGTGTTTTTTTTTTATTCCAACATCCAGACATACTAAAATTTATAAAATTATGAGGATTACGCACCTCCCTTTTTTTCTTTTACTTAGAACATTTGTTCAGGTCAATTTTTATTTTTCTGATATTCTATCAGGATTTTTACCCCTAGCATCACTGACAAGGAGTCCTTGACGACAAAACAACTTATTCATGCAGTTTTTATTCATTATTCAGAATTTTCTTCATCACTAAATTCTTATTCAAAGGTACAATCACTTGTGTGACTTTTGAGCAAACCTTTGTAGAAGGGCTCAGAGAATCTAGTGTTTTCAGATTGTTGTACTTACTGTGGTCCAGCCGACTTGCGGCCCGAGATCTTTGAAATATAAAGTTCCTGGCTTTGTGAAGTCTATACTGGTCAATCTCACATCATCTTTGAGTGTCTTTCCCTCTGTAACAGTATAATTGTTGTGAGGTTTTTGAGGTCAGAAATGGTCCAGTTTTGTCTCAAATATTTTTTTTTTTAATTTAGCATTGGTTCATTTCATTAATCAATTTTAGATCATTAACCCATTATTTGAATAAAGATATACAGAGTACAGAACACTCTGATTGTAAATTTTCAAAAAATCACTCCAGTTTCAGTGGAGATAGTGTAGTTGTTTGGAATGATGCAGCAGTGAGCCAGTGCCTTGTCATATTACTGATAGTTCAAGGTCGTTGTTTTGAATAAAAAAACTTACTAGGATCACTTTTAAATGCCTGACGGGTCGGGTAATACTTGGGAACTGAAAATAAAATGATAACTTTAGTACGATCAGGCTTCTTCAAAATTTTTTAAGGCAATGAAATGCTTGTTACCAGCAAATTAAATTACGTAACATGGAAATGTAACGAACAGAACTAATAGATTAAAACTGGCAATAGCTGTTTCTTTAATTAGCAAAAACTTATTTAAACCAAAACTAAAGAAACAGGAAGGCATACTACCAGATACAAGCCTACCAACTTTTCAAACAGACTGATAAGGCAATACCATTATATTTTTGCATTTTTAACTTTTAAGCATTTGCATGTCTGTAGATTTAATTTTCCACATTGAAATCCAACTTACATTTCTTCTCATACTCTCTTTTCACATCAGAAATACTGGACCCTGTGGAAATCTGGAATAAATAAATAAAGGATTCGTGAGTCTCCATCCTAAGAGATTTATAATACAAATTTAATGAAAAATGTATGACAAGATTTCCCAAGATCCAACTTTTAAAAATCTTAAATAATATTTGATTCTGTTTATCACATAACTACATGATTAGGGTTCAAATTTCCTCGATGAATATTTCAAAAAACAACTACTGATAATAGCAAATTTACAATGGCAATATTTAACACAATACAACATTTTTTTTGCATCACAATACAATACATGAAGTTAAAATGTTATCTACATTATATATTAGGAATTATGTAAATGGAGTTATAAGTGTATTTCGATTTGGAAAATCGCAAACAATTATCAGCTACATATATATATATATATATATATGAACAACTACAAATGTAATTATAAATTATGCAAATATCTTAATTTTCGATGCTACACAATTTTCTTTTCCATCAACTCTCTATTGCATATTCATCATATAGTATGACTTATTATTATATATATATAATTATTAGTTTTGAACCTATCTGGAAAATTTAAAAAATACACTTTTTCTGACTTCCTTAATACATGAGAAATAAATTTACAGTAAAATTTACTAATTACTTGTTATCATCCAAATTATCATAATAAAAGATTGACCAAACACTACTTGGATAGAGGAGGACCGATGATGAAAATAATTGAAAATTTGTCTCAATAAAAAGATCATAGATGATTATTTTGAAAAGGCAATTAACCAGAAATTTCTGAAAGTTTTTGTAAATCTTTGGCTTCATGTTTTTTTTATAATGTAATTACCAAACCAAAACTAGTTGATTGATCAATGATTCCATATTTTACAGATAATTTCCATTGGTCACTTACAAGCAATTAAGGAGATTTAAGTATATTAACAAATATTTAAATGCTTTGTGTTCAGTATAAAAAATATCACTATCAAAGGCTAATTAAGACGACAGAAGCAGAATTTTTTCATAGAATATTATTTAAAATATCACTGTATGAAATGATAAAATAATGAAACTGTACACTCCTGAGTTTTTATAATCATTATATAATATTACTGTATTATCTGGCATGAACCCTACTGCTATAACATAAGAGGCCGCTGGTCGGCTCTTTTTCTATCGGATATGATTTTGCCGACTGTGACGGCACCTGTCAAAAGTATCTCGCCGTGTAAAACCTCTAACATTGTTGAAGTAGCATGAACCCAAGGTCTACGGCACCCATCATATGCTCCATAAGAAATTCTCAATATTGCTATACAGTTGCCCTGCCCATCCCACACTTTGAGTCAAACTTTAAGCACAATATTTCGCTGCCTTATTAAAGAAAGAGTACACATATATAATACTCACATTGGTTAACGTGGCCAGGGTCTTCCCAGATCTTGGATGAAGTACTGTTATCTACAATTAAAGAAAGATACATATATAATCACACTGAATGATACATGTACAATTTTATTTCTTTTACATCAATGTTGAATTTGACACTTTTAGTCAGACATCCAGTGTAAGACTCACAATGTGCAGTCAAAAGAGATTCAATGCTTTACAGGATTTCAAGATTTTTCTTTTATTTTAAAATAATAATCTTTATCAAAGGTAAAATGATAGGGCTTTAATATAAAATTCTACTTTGAATTCACATAATTATTATTCCGGGAGGAACGATTTACCCAAAAACACCAAAAAACTACCCAAAAACACCCAAAAACTACCCAAAAACACCTTAAAACATCTCTCAACATCAACACATTATATGAAAACATCATTAGAAATTGATATGTATATGTTAACATATCAAATACAGCTATTGATACCTTCTTTTGTTGACTTATCGGCGAGTAGGGTTTTGACGGCGAGGGAGATAACTCTTACAAACAGTCATACAAAACCAACCACGTGGAAATAAGAAAGAACTATACGTATCAAGTTGATATCATCTTTATTAAGTACATAATATGCCACAACGCTGTCTTTTCACATGTGAACAGAACATTACCTGAATATTAATAAGAAACTAGCTGCAAATTACAACATCTATTTTATTTTAGTATGCAAAAGTTTTCATAAAGTACAGATATAGATATTATAGATATAGATACAGATATAGAATATAGATAGAGATCTATAGATATAGATATACAGATACAGATACAGATACAGATATAGAATATAGATATAGATATAGAAGGTAGCAAGATATGTATTTGATACCAACAAAGTCAGAGTGCAATAGCATATAGACACGTCACAATGTCAATCTTCATTTATTGTTTTGTGATTTCTCAGTATGTCTGCACAACCAACGGACATGTATATACATATTTGCTTCATCGAACAGCATATCCATGAGAAAACACATCAAATTCAAGCAATAGTAATAATTCAATCGTTAATAAGGTAAATGAAAAAAAAATGTCTGGAAGATAAATGTGCGTGAATCGACAAACTACGCTAGATAATTGTCTTGCCGGTTTTATTGTATGACTGTTTGTAAGAGTTATCTCCCTCGCCGTCAAAACCCTACTCGCCGATAAGTCAACAAAAGAAGGTATCAATAGCTGTATTTGATATGTTAACATATACTTATCAATTTCTAATGATGTTTTCATTTAATGTGTTGATGTTGTGAGATGTTTTATGGTGTTTTTGGGTAAATCGTTCTGCCGATTATTTTCAATAAAATGAATCTGGCTGAGACAGTGGGTATATAGGTCTATGATTATCCAACAATATACATGCTTTGTATTGTGATTAATTATTTGGGTGCTCATGATCAAGGTGCATTTCACCATGGCAACCAAAGACAGGATTCAACGAGAAAAGGTATTGGTTCATCACATGTGATGCCTGTCAACAAGGGTATTCTCCAAGTACATACTGCAGTACCAGTGCTCTCAAACAATATACCATCTGACATGCATGGACTCTATCCTGACCAGCTATCTCGTGATAGTTGTATACCTTATGTTGTACCAAGTAATTGATATGATTTTTCTTTGTTTCTTTTTTTCAATCAGTGAAATGTGCGCATGCCTACATATTCTTATTTCCAGGTCTAAGTCAGATGTTGATGTTAAACCTTATAAAATTGGTGTTATCAATGGTAAAAAATCCACAAAGTTAAAACCCTGATTTTTGGTTTCAGAATGTATTTAAATGAATACTTAATTCAAAGTGTTTTGGTTGTTAAATGATATCATATGTTACTCAAAATCCTAGCCCCTGTGCTTTTAGCTAAGTCCGCCATAAAATGGAATTAGTATTATCGTAATATTTGTCAAGTAGAGGTTATTGTCCTCGTTGATCCTTGCTTCTGTATCTTTGAAATATTACTATTTGTACGACTAAATGCTTTACTTTCTACAGAGAAATCCGACGATATTCACGACCATGAATGACTTTAATAAATCAGTGCTAGTGGCATAATATCAAGAGTAATGTTACTTCTAAAAGCAAAAACCTTCACATATATATTGCTAGCCCATGTACGCCAATGAAACTTTGCCCTCGGCCTCAGTAACCGAAATACTACAGTACAGTAGGCAGTTCACAGGTCGATCGTCGTGGGAAAATATCGAGTGCGTTATTTACACATTTATCAAATATGTAATAATAGCTCTGCATTTAGCGTTAGACAATCTAGAAATGTCAATTACCTCCATAATTCTGGTTTCTCTGTACTGCAAGCCAAAACAAGCACCTGCCCGGCGTCAGTTTCCAAAACAGAAAGGGTAGGTTACTCTGGTTGACTTATGTTACTGCAATCCGAACGTAGTCGAGGTGTTCCGATAGTTACTGACTTAAAATTTGGGAAACATCCAAGGGGTTCCGAAATCATTCATAATGGCGGCCTCCTCAGATGTAGATTTAGAGATGGAACCTTCTCTGAAGAATATTGTGGAACAGACAAGTTTAAAATGGATTTTTGTCGGTGGAAAAGGAGGTGTTGGGAAGACGACAACAAGGTAACTGTGTGAATTCTCAGGGAAAATAAGATGCTTTTAAAATAATGTGATTTTTTTCTCTGAACAGCTGAATCACCATCTGCCGGCCAGCTCTAGTACAACTGCCACAGTAGACTAGATCTGTATGCTGCAATCTTGTCAAAATGTAATAATTTTCAGATATCCATGTCTAACTTTAAGTACTGAAAAATACATGTAAATGAGAAGAAAATCGTTGTATTTGGCTGCTTGTTATTCTTAAAATAATCACTGATAAAATAAGAGAGAGAAAAAAAAAACAGATTAAAAAGAATGATTTTTTTTGGTAATATCAGATATGCTGTTTTTTTTAATTTTATACACTTTTTTATTTCCAGCTGTTCTTTATCAGTACAGCTTGCCAAGGTACGTGAAACAGTGCTGATCATATCGACAGATCCAGCTCACAATATTTCCGATGCCTTCAACCAGAAATTCTCAAAGGTGCCAACGCTGGTCAATGGTTTTCCAAACTTATATGCAATGGTAAGATAAAATTCTTTGTTACACTAGATAATAGAGAATTTAAAACAAGATTGAAAACTATCATTTTTTTAGACCATGGTAGATTGTCAGTGATAGCTATCTAATATTGTATTCATAATTGTGTACAAGGATCCATTGTTGGATTACGAGGGTCATTATTATACAATACTGTAGTTTGTTAAGTTGTCTCGCAAATTTGAGATGAACAAAAATTTATCATTTACATTGATGCTCATAGTCAAACTGAGATTCAAACTCTTTTGTTAATGTGTCAGCTTGAAAAATATTTCAAAGTCCATGCAGCTTTGCTTAAAATCTCGGTCCAAACTGTGTGATTGACCAATGAAGGATCAGTCTGGACCAGTAACCATTAAAATGAACCACTGTATCATTATTTGTTGAACCATTAATCCTAAAGATTAAGCAAAGGATCAAAGGTCAAATGAAAATGATTTTATAATGTTAGATTGTATTTTTGAAGTGTTTAATTACTTCATTTACCAAAACGTTAATTAATAAAAGGTAAATTTTTTGCATCAAAAGTCAAGAAGTTTTATTTAGCGTCACATATATAGATCTACATGTATGTTTTCTGAAAAGAAAAAAAAAATTCTTCCTCTTCAAAAATGAATGGCCACACAGGAAGTGATACGTATTGGTACACAAGTACAGGAAGTAATGGTGTACAATTGTGGGTGACACAGAAATGGCCTGGGGCAGACATGGTCTCGATCGAGCATATATACATATATATATCCTATCATATATTGCTTCATTTTACTGGAGGACTTGTTTACATCTTTACACATGTAAACAACATCTGAGGAAATAAAAATAAATAATTCAGGTCGTTATATGATTCCTATATTAAATTGAAGTTCACAAGAAAGTGAAAAGATTGTATAGTTTTATTGGATGTCATTTTTTTTTTCTTGTAGTGTTACCTATAGAAATAAGTGAATGTAAATAAAAGGAGTAGAATAAATGAATGTTCTTACATAAAATATCATACTGTCATTATACTTTTAAAAGAAAATGTTTGTGTCATTTACGAGAATGGTTACAGTCTATTGTCATTAGTAGATTAAGTCTTTGATATGAATTTTATTTATGACCAAAAAGTGCCTTTTTGTAAAAAAAAAATCAGCATTGTTTCCTTAGGTTTATGAAATCAGCTGATACATAACATTTAGTCATATGTTAGGAAACTGGGAAATGAACATACAATGTATTAATATTACAGAAACAATTTTCTAGTGAGAATATATTAGCCTTCATCTGATATTATGGAAGCGACATTCATTTGTTACATTTAGTAAAATTGAATAAGATATTATGTCATGCACATAAATATTTGTTGAACTCTTCTTATTTTTTTTTTCCAGGAAATAGATCCAAATTTGGGCTTCTCAGAACTCCCAGAAGAATATTTTGAGCAGCAAGGTTGGTTTTCGGCACATTTGTTTGGTGAACACACTTAAACACACCAGTCGTATCTAAAATGGTCATCTGATATCTATATTCAACTAGCTCTTGTTCTATATGGCACCAAATAATGCTAACTGCAACAAAATATAGTTTTCCGTTACAGGGCTTTTTCTGGGGGCTTTTTTGGTCATTAATGGGCCCCATTCCCAATTGAAATTATTTCATATTTAAGCCAAATTCCCAAAATTTTCAGTTTACTCTTGAAAAAATCTTTCCCAATTTACCAATTTTCTTTCTAAAATGATATAAAAAGGCCCTTTCCCAAATCACTGAGAAAAAGTCCTGCATTAATACTTTTGATGCACGGGTCTGATACAGAAAACGAAATGTCTATCAGACAGCCATCTTTGATTTTGATGGTTAAAAATTTGTTATTATTAGTTTCTTGAGATGTACTTTGGAGGAGCTTTTTCAAACTTTACATGTATGTTCCCCTTCGTCCTTAATTGTTGATTCTAGCCCAGGAAACAAAATGGCCACCAGGCACCATCTTTGATTTTGACAGTTGAAGTTTTGTTATTGCTATTAATTTTTCACCTAGCTTATTTGTTAATCTTCAATAATTTGCTAAAAAACACTACACTTAATGAAGTACTTGTAGGATGTATATATAAATATAACATAGTGATACAACTGATGAAGGAATATCTGTAGCTTTTATAATTACCACAGCGTCAAGTTGACATCCCTAGATAGAGATGTTTCCATTTCATACTGATAAAGAGCCTGCCCATATATACCTTGACATGACCATGGTGAAAATCATCTATTAGATGAAACATATATATATATATATAATATAAGCATGCTCACTACCTGTGCTAGCAAGCTTTTTCTTGGGTTTTATTTTACAAGTTTATGGTAGAAGAGAACAGCCAACTTGTATTTAATGAGTCTGCTGGGATGGCCCTGATTATGTAATACATAGATAAGTTTATGACTAATTTACATCCATTAGCTTAGATATTAATGTGAAAGCTGTTGGTTCTTCAAAGAATTTCCATCTTACCAGCATAAAAAGGATTGGCTTTAGGCCAAACAAAATATGAGTTTCAGGTAACATGCCAGAAAAAAAAATGTCAATTTTGTTTTCAGGAATTAATTAGTATCTTGTTTCATATCAGGTTTTGCAAAGCAATTCTGCTCATTAAAATAGCTATTAGACTATTAATATCAGGATCAAACTCCCAGAACAGAAAGAACATATATATATTATATAAATGGGCATTTGTGACTTTTTATTTCTGAATGAATTAATTTTGGATACAGCATTAAAAAAATAAATGTTGTAATGTTTACAGGAAAATCTAGGCTTGTGAAGGATACCTAAACAAACAGTCTTGCTGGTTTGGCCTTACAGAATTAATGATATGTAAATCTACAGGAGAATCTAGAGTAGGAAAGGTCACCTGAAACAAACAGTTTTGCTAGTTTGGCCTTGCAGAAAAAAATGTTTTATAAAATCTACAGGAGAATCTCGAGTAGGGAAGGATACTTAACAGTTTTGCTGGCTTGGCCTTACAGATAATAATGTGTAAAATCTACAAGAGAATCGAGAGTAGGAAAGGGTACCTGAAACAAACAGTTATAAATTTTCAGCCTGATAGGTAAAACTATTACCGGAAGCAAATATGGTTTTATTTTTTTTGGCCTTACAGATGTTATCAAAGGTTTACATGGACATTTTTCACATAAGGTTATCTCCCTTGCATCACAGATGAAAGAAAGTGGGGTTTGAAAGGTAAAAAATCAATAGACTAAAGATTATGAGGGTGATAAAAAATGAAGGGGAAGAGATAGAATCTGCTGCTTTGTATTAATGTGTGATTCTTTGTCAGACTCAGACTTAAGTTAACTTTCAGTGCACTGGATGCTAGATATGATGTTGAAAAATAATGCTGATCCAACCTAGATATTAATTTTCAGTCGTTGCTTGGTAACCAGGTTGTAACTTTTTAACATCCTATCAACACATTTTTATCAATGTCTGCTAGGCCTGGGGGTACGTAGGGTTAGTGAAATTTGACACCCCTCCCTGGAAGTACAAAAAAAAGAGGCTTCATGACCACTTGTAAATTTAAACCTACACAATAAACCAAACATTTACGATATTTCTTTACTTGATGAGATAATTAAGTGTTACAATATTCTATGTGATACCATATTAATTTTGTGAACAAGGTATATGGTGATCATCAAGAACAGAAAAGGGAGGTAATAAGGGCCGCAGGGATTGTTATTTTCCTGCTGTGAATTATACAATGAAAATTTCAAATTCTCAACAAAATTTTAAACTTTGTTTTCAAGTTATTTCATGTAAAACATCATCAATGACCCATTGTCTGCTCAATTTACACAAATATTATTGATGAAATCACAAAATTAACGGCACAAATTCATAGCCCTATTGATACATACAGTGTATACTGAATATAGACTTATAATGCTTCTCTATTGTGGTGATGCTACAGTTCATTTCAGGTCCTAGATAAAGATATATTTTATGGTCTAAATCTGAGTTTCAATTGAAATTTTCATTAAATTTTAACAATAGCCATTACATGCATTGTTCACTATTTCAGATGCTATGCACATGGGGAAGGCCATGGTTGGGGAACTCCTGAGTGCATTTCCTGGAATCGACGAAGCTATGAGTTTTGCCGAAGTCATGAAGTGAGTAATTCTGTTAATATGTTGATAAATTTAAACTGAAAGATTTCAGTTAATGAAACAATGATGAATTTAATAAATAAGTTCCGTTGGTTAGTGATTAGTTGATTATTGTTTATAATTGAAAATTTATAAAAGGTTGAAATGAAACTAATTGACTGGTGCCAAGTTGGAAAAGTCAGTTAATCGACTGAGTCAAAAAAAAACAGGACATTTTCTCATCTAAGAAAAGATAATTGTTTTTGAACTCTGGTTTTTCATGGGAAATTTTCAATTTGCAGACTGGGAAGGTTTTATTTCTATTATATACATATACAGTACAGTCAAACTTGTAATAGCGGACACCCTTATATAGCGGACACCTGTCCATAACGGACACTTCCAGAAATCCCCAATGAAAATCACTACATAAATATCATGTATATAGTGGACACCTTCCTTATGCGGACAGCGGACACTTATTTTTGTCCGTAAAGTTGTTAAAAATTCTGTATAACGGACACGTGAAACCATAACCGTGTTGATATTTGTGTGTAAAACGTTTAAATAACAAGCAGAGCATTAATTACTCAACTCCCCTGGCAGCAATGCTAACTTAGGAAGCCACTTCATCAGTCACTAATTGTCCTGTTACCTGTAAGTTGCTGTAACAATGGGCAGTAATTACAAGAGAGTGACCGATCGCCATCGGCAGAGGTGTTTGTTTACTCAACCCCACCGGTGACAGCTAAGCTTAGCCATTCAACCATAGCCTAGACAACAAGAATGGATAAGGGACATAACTCGTTGAACCTCTATATAAAGGACACCTCTCTATAAAGGACACTTTTGTCTTGTCCCTTAGGTGTCCTTTATAGACAGGTTCGACTGTATATGCATTTCTGTTCAGTATTCAAAGCTTCCAAATACCGTCATATAATTTTCTTCTCAAGGTCATAGATATGTGTTCCTTGATCTGACATGACATTTAAGAACAATCTCTTATTTTCAGACTGGTAAATGGGATGAACTTTTCGTGTGTAGTGTTTGACACAGCCCCCACAGGTCACACCCTCCGTCTCTTGTCGTTTCCGTCCGTCATAGAGAAGGGGCTCGGCAAGATCCTCCGGCTCAAAAATCAAGTGGGACCATTTATATCACAGGTGAGAAACAGATCATCAAACTCTTCATTCACTGAAATCTAGATCTTATGTTTCTTATGTGGATGCTCTTACTTGTTTTTATATGGCATCTCAAATTCTACAAACTTTTAATACTTATTGTTATACTTGAGGAGGGGTTATTCGAGGATAAATATGGCGTCTGGATAAAATGGATGTGCACAGAACAAAAGAAAATATTTTTTACAAATTGCCTTTCTTGGAAAAGAAAGAAAGCTGGCATCACAAGATAACGAAAGGGAACACTGTTCCCTTTCGTTATCTTGTGATGCCAGCTTTCTAACAGGGAATGGCAGTGTAAAGAGTACAAAACCTGTAAATTTTTTAGGTCACCTGAGACATTGTTCAAGTGAATGACCTTGAACTTCTTCAAGGTCACAGGGGTCAAATATGCTAAAAGAAAGAGGCACAGGGAACTGATATTGGGCCTAGCATGCTAGTTTAAAGGGCTATGAATATTGATCAAATGAATGAACTTGACCTTCGTTCAAGGTCACTGGGGTCAAATATGCTAAACTCATTAAATGACTTCTTAATAACCAAGAGGCTTAGAGACCTAATATTGGACTTATAGCATGCTGGAGTGAAGGGCTATCAATTGTTGTTCAAATGAATAACCTTGACATTCATTCAAGGTCACAGGGGTCAAATACAGGTATGCATCAATATAACACACGCGATGCTGATAACTTAAATAATGTATTCTGTAAAACGAACTTCTACAAAAACTCTTTTCTCCCTTCTTCTATTGACCTGTGGAATTCACTACCCCCAGATATTAAAAATAGCCCCTCCCTTAGTAACCTGAAAAAATACCTACACAGACACTCACCGACAGTCCCTCCTTATTATAGTTATGGGAAACGTTCTGATCAGGTTCATCATGCTAGATTGAGGATGAATTGCAGCTCTCTAAATGCCCATCTATTTAGTCGTAATCTTATCGACAGCCCTGTATGTTCATGTAGACAAGCGCATGAAACCACTGAACACTTTCTATTGTCTTGTCCAAACTATACCATTGTAAGAAACGAATGTTTTGTAGATCTACCAATAGACTACACTTTTGATATGCCCCTATACGGAGATCCAAATCTATCGATTACAGAGAATGAAAATATTTTCCATTGCATCCAACTTTATATTTTAAAAACCAAATGTTTTTTAAATTAATAGTGCCATTTTACGAGTCCCAAGAGGTCACTAGTGCTGTATATTTACATTATATTACTATGTTTTATTATGTCATTTTGCTTATGTAGTACCTATAGTATCACTAGGTCCCATTACATCTCTCTCTCTCTCTCTCTCTCTCTCTCTCTCTCTCTCTCTCTCTCTCTCTCAATAGTTTTGTTTTTAAGTTATACTATTTGACTAATAAATGGCTATACAGTGTTGTCACCCGCCAATCTATTATTTAAGGAGACAGATTTAAATAAGTATTTTCATACTTTTTTCTGAATCCTTTTATTATTATGTATCATATATATGACATGTAAATATTGAATAAAATATTGTTTAAACTAAAATATTTAAACGGCTACTTCTCATTAAGCAAGAGGCCCAGAGACCTGATATTTGACTTATAGAATGCTAAGGTAAATGACATTGACAAAAAATTCAAGGTCATTGGAATCAAATCTGCTGAAATTGATCAAACTCAAGGGAGCATTAAGGCTGATGGGCCTCTTGTTTTATAATTGTCTTGGTCATGTTTCCTTATGGCAGTTGCCAGGGTGTGTTGCCATCTGAGAAATATACTTTCATTCTAAAGCAACTAAAATTGTTTCATGGTTGTCTCCCTTTGTTTAACAGATGGCTGGTATGATCGGAATGCAGGATATGAACGCTGACGACATGTCAACCAAACTCCAGGACATGCTGACAACCATTAGACACGTCAATGCTCAGTTTAAAAATGCTGTGAGTACCCAGCACCAGTTCTGACACAGTTTTAATAGGCTGTGTATACTTTGGTTGAGACAGTCCGAGTCGCACAGAATGGTTCTTCAATAAACAAACACCTGCCAAAAGTGCAAATACAATTTGATCACATATTTCCAAAGTTTCATGATAAATAAATTCATGTACAATGTATTGATTAAATGAAAACTTAAGTAAATCTACCAACAAAATGACTGAAAATTCATAGGGATATTGCAAATTGAATCAGCCTTTGTTTATAATTTGGTAAAAGGCATTCAACTATAGGATTCCTGTGTTCTATAGGAATATGATGATTTAAGAGTAAAATATAATTCAAATCTTGATATATTGTCTTATCAGCTGCAACACTGCTTTACTGTAATAGTTTTATCACAGCTGTCACACACTGCTGTACTGTAATAGTTTATCACAGCTGTCACATACTGCTGTACTGTAATAGTTTATCACAGCTGTCACACACTGCTGTACTGTAGTAGTTTGATCACAGCTGTCACATACTGCTGTACTGTGATAGTTTTATCACAGCTGTCACATACTGTTGTACTGTAGTAGTTTGATCAAAGCTGTCACACACTGCTGTACTGTGATAGTTTTATCACAGCTGTCACATACTTCTGTACTGTAATAGTTTTATCAAAGCTGTCACATACTGCTGTACTGTAGTAGTTTTATCACAGCTGTCACACACTGCTGTACTGTAGTAGTTTTATCACAGCTGTCACATACTGCTGTACTGTAGTAGTTTTATCACAGCTGTCACATACTGCTGTACTGTAGTAGTTTTATCACAGATGTCACATACTGCTGTACTGTAGAAGTTTTATCACAGCTGTCACATACTGCGCTATACTGTAGTAGTTTTATCACAGCTGTCACATACTGCTGTACTGTAGTAGTTTTATCACAGCTGTCACATACTTCTGTACTGTAGTAGTTTTATCACAGCTGTCACACACTGCTGTACTGTAGTAGTTTTGTCACACACTGCTGTACTCTAGTAGTTTTATCACAGCTGTCACATACTGCTGTACTGTAGTAGTTTTATCACAGCTGTCACACACTGCTGTACTGTAATAGTTTTGTCACACACTGCTGTACTGTAGTAGTTTTATCACAGCTGTCACATACTGCTGTACTGTAGTAGTTTTATCACAGCTGTCACACACTGCTGTACTGTAGAAGTTTTATCACAGCTGTCACATACTGCTGTACTGTAGTAGTTTTATCACAGCTGTCACACACTGCTGTACTGTAGTAGTTTTATCACAGCTGTCACATACTTCTGTACTGTAATAGTTTATCACAGCTGTCACATACTGCTGTACGGTAGTAGTTTGGTCACAGCTGTCACATACTGCTGTACTGTGATAGTTTGGTCACAGCTGTCACACACTGCTGTACTGTGATAGTTTTATCACAGCTGTCACACACTGCTGTACTGTAGTAGTTTTATCACAGCTATCACATACTGCTGTACTGTAGTAGTTTTATCAAAGCTGTCACATACTGCTGTACTGTAGTAGTTTTATCAAAGCTGTCACATACTGCTGTACTGTAGTAGTTTTATCAAAGCTGTCACATACTGCTGTACTGTGATAGTTTTATCACAGCTGTCACATACTGCTGTACGGTAGTAGTTTTATCAAAGCTGTCACACACTGCTGTACGGTAGTAGTTTCATCACAGCTGTCACATACTGCTGTACTGTAGTAGTTTTATCAAAGCTGTCACATACTGCTGTACTGTGATAGTTTTATCACAGCTGTCACATACTGCTGTACTGTAGTAGTTTCATCACAGCTGTCACATACTGCTGTACTGTAGTAGTTTTATCAAAGCTGTCACATACTGTTGTACTGTAATAGTTTTGTCACACACTGATGTACTGTAATAGTTTTGTCACACACTGCTGTACTGTAGTAGTTTTATCACAGCTGTCACATACTGTTGTACTGTAATAGTTTTGTCACACACTGCTGTACTGTAATAGTTTTGTCACAGCTGTCACATACTGTTGTACTGTAGTAGTTTTATCACAGCTGTCACACACTGCTGTACTGTAGTAGTTTTATCACAGCTGTCACACACTGCTGTACTGTGATAGTTTTATCACAGCTGTCACACACTGCTGTACTGTAGTAGTTTTATCACAGCTGTCACACACTGCTGTACTGTAGTAGTTTTATCAAAGCTGTCACACACTGCTGTACTGTAGTAGTTTTATCACAACTGTCACATACTGCTGTACTGTAATAGTTTTGTCACAGCTGTCACACACTGCTGTACTGTAGTAGTTTGGTCACAGCTGTCACACACTGCTGTACTGTAGTAGTTTTATCACAGCTGTCACACACTGCTGTACTGTAGTAGTTTTATCAAAGCTGTCACACACTGCTGTACTGTAGTAGTTTTATCAAAGCTGTCACATACTTCTGTACTTAGTAGTTTTATCAAAGCTGTCACATACTGTTGTACTGTAATAGTTTTATCACAGCTGTCACATACTGCTGTACTTAGTAGTTTTATCAAAGCTGTCACATACTGTTGTACTGTAATAGTTTTGTCACACACTGCTGTACTGTAATAGTTTTGTCACACACTGCTGTACTGTAATAGTTTTGTCACACACTGCTGTACTGTAATAGTTTTATCACAGCTGTCACATACTGCTGTACTTAGTAGTTTTATCACAGCTGTCACATACTTCTGTACTGTGATAGTTTTATCACAGCTGTCACACACTGCTGTACTGTAGTAGTTTGGTCACAGCTGTCACATACTGCTGTACTGTAGTAGTTTTATCACAGCTGTCACATACTTCTGTACTGTAGAAGTTTTACATATTCACCCCCAATCGCTGCCCACAGGACATCTTTACGGTCTACACCTACAGCATCTGGCCAGTTTTTGTCTGTGTGTAAGACCCTTAGGAACTCACCAATACCACTGAGAAGTATGACACCCCTGTTGATCCCTATGATGAGGTTCCCGACACTGTCATATTCCACATCCGTGGGCTGAAATTCTTCTCTTTTTTGTAATGGTTGTTCATGTATACTTGGGATGTCGCCTTTATATACAAACAGTTTCTTAAAGTCGGTATCCATGACAACAACTCGTTGGTTTCTATCACCAGTAACATGATTAATCACTGCGACATTGTGAGTGACAGGACACTCTGCGATCCGGTATACTGCATTTCCAAGAGCTGTTATAACAGACACCACATGACCTTGTGCGGTATATTTAGAAATGTTTTTTGCCATCCCCACAAGGACATGGTTACTGGCTGTAACACATATACACCTGGGTTCCTCCTTGGTTTTGAATCTGGGTATAAGTCGTCGTCCTGATGCCATTTTCATGATGTTGTTTTCTGTGTCACAGACCCACAGACTATGTGTTGTGCTTGACAGACTTATATCATTGATCTTGGCAGTGTGTATAATCTCTTCTATCACTGAGCCCTTCCTGTCCAGGAGATATAATGATTTACTATTACCACTGGCCCATGCCTGGTCATCAGTGGTAGGGCATATGGAAGCAATGTAAAATGGAAACCTCCTCTTCTCCAACACCTTAATCTCCGGCAATAGTGCATTCCTTGGTTCTTCTTTTTTCTCTTTATCTTCTGACCATTGTTGTTGTGAAGAGGATTGTCTCTGACCGTTTGATGTTGAAACTGGCTCATCCTGGTCAGTTGATGCATAACCCTGACCTGAGCTGATCACTTTCCCTAAGGCTAGTTCCAGGTGACCTTGAGGATTTTTGTTTGGAGTGAAGCTGGCAGTACCCAGGACCAGTTTTACATAAAGACTGGTAGGAGGAGATCCAGAATGGATGTCAGAAGACAAATTGTAAATTTCTATGTCAGAGCCACGCTGAAGTGCTGTCTTACATTCCTGTATTTGTTGTTTGAGTTGCTTGTCGTACATCTCCAGGTCCTGTTTGTATTTCTGTATGAGTTTGGTATTGTCCTCTTTCATTTTCTGATAAAGAGAGAGTGTCTCTGCAGTAAGATTGTCAAGGTCTTGTTTTAATTTGTCTGTTTGCATCTTCAACTGATGTGACAGTTTCTCAAATGTACTGTCATTGTCTCTGTTGAGTGTATCAGCAGAGGTGATGTAATTCCTGATTTGTATCAAGTCAGTTTTTTCTGTTCTGTTGATAAATTTTTGAATGTCTTGTTTCTTCAGTGGAGTGATTTCACTGAGCTCACAAATTGGATGCCTTTTATGAATAGATGTGAAGCATTTTTGACAAATTGGTTCCTCACAATCTTCACAGTAAAAGTCCAGTTGTGTCCCCTTGTGAATACAAGTTGTCTCCCCTTTCACACGAAGAGGTATTTGACCTTTAGGGTTTGCCATTTTCATGAAAATTATTTGCTGAAGTTCTGAAAATGTTTATTGTCCAAACCAGTTGTTTATGTTCATTAAACTTTATGTAATGTCACAAACAGTACAAGAAAATATCTACCTCATGGTCACTGAAGGGTTACCGTGTTTTTGGCCCCCACCATCAGAATGTTGATTTATATTGTCCATGATTCTTCAGCCTTGGAATTCACAACCACAAAATCTTCCATCTTGTCATGTTGATAAACTTGTTTCTTTTTGGGTGACATTTTCCAGTTTTGATCAGAATTTAAACTCTCTTATGTTCGTTGTCATTATCGGAGTCCAGACTTTCCCTTCCGATCTGTAACTCAAATGTCAGATCTGCACGTACACCCACAGTAATGTATTGATCTGCATGTACCTGTTCAAACATCTGATATATATACTTCCTTGTTATGTGAGGTTACTGACAATCCACAGGGTTGTGAATCAAGTAATGTTAATAAAATACCTAATACCTCAACATATGTAAAGACAAGGTAAATCACAAATTTCAATCTATTTACCCTGTATGCAATGGGCTAACAGATCCTAGTAAAAGTGAATGTCCGAGAGTAGTTATGGTATTGCAGTCAAACATTAGTGTATACTGACATTATATTTTCTCTCTAACGAGTTGGTGTGTACTTGCATAAAGGTATGTCTTCTCCAGATCCGTAATAATATACCAACTTAATATACTTAATATTACGCTTGTGTAACTTACAAAAGGCGTCGGGTATGTCTATCATGTATAAAACCACTGCTCTCAAATCTAATACTAAGTATTCAGAAATAAATTAAAATATCAATTTTTAAATAAAAACTATGATATATTTTCAACTCTTCTGTCCTGTATATGCCCTTTTCCCCTTCATCTTTTTATCAATTCTACATAACAAAGAAACTGTCCTTGAGGTCATGAACCAGGCTTGCTCCCAGGAGAGGGTAGGGATATCGTTGACATAGGTGTAAAGAATTTGCTCTAGGTACAAAGGGTATACATGTGCTTGAGTTATGTAAAGTAAACCAAGTCTTGTTGTGCTCTCCCAAAGATAACCTTTGTGTCAACATTCGTTACTAGTGATTTCACATCTCTTGTTGTCATTATGGGTAGTTATGTGTTTCTAATAGTGGGTGATGCAATTGTTCTGTGATGGCTTGAAAAACAGACAATTGATAGTTGAGTATTTTATCTTTAGAAAAAATCAATATAATGTTCATGGGTTATTTTTTTCAAAAAATGATTGACCACGGAAAATATTTCTTTAATTTTTCCACCAAAGACCGTAATTGATCTTGTCCTTATACGTATTAGATTTACTTAATACAGACATCGCCTGTATTAAATCAGACATGCAGTTATGGAGATAAGAGATAGACAGTGTAATATAGGTCAGTGGATCATGTTTAACTAGAACTGTGGTCCGGGGCCAACTTCTATCCAGGTGAATTCGTAGTCCCCTAGTCCTCCTGTAAATCAATTTTCATTGAAATCGAACAATGTGTGAATTTTGACAATCAGAAGCAACTAAATGGCAGCCGTTTTTTTTTAAATGTAAAACTGAGGTTGCAAAACTGAACAGACGTGCTCCATGGTGAACATATACATGTGTGTATACCAAAATTGGACAAAATATAAATTTTGACCAATCAGAGGACAGAAAATGATGGTCATTTTGTTTTTTCCAAAAAAACAACAACACCAATATTGTTTTTGCAGTGCCTTATACTACACCAACATACTAAATTTCATAGAAATTGGACAATATCTTAATTTTGACCAATCAGAAGTCATCACTGTCGTGGCCATTTTATTTTTAATTTAAACTTTTTATGTCCATGCCATGAACTGTTACCCAATATCAGGAACTGCTGAGGTTTTGGGGCATTTATGTCATATGGACATTTTTTAGTTTTATGAAAAATTAAAGTTCATCTTGTAACCAACCCTCACAAAGTTTTATTGAATTCCATTGAATGGTAAAACTAAAAGAGTTATAGTGAATTGGGGGGGGGGGGGGGGGGATAATAATACCTGCTGCTGGCAACTATCTTTTCTTTCTAAGTTAGTGGTTTTTTTTCCTGATATCTCCCTTGATAATGCCTCAGTTTTTGGCCTTTAATTGAGCATTTGCCCCTGTGTCAGAGGAAGGCTTTAGGTTGAGTCTCCTAGCTGAGACATACCTGCATCTCTTAACGCTCCTGGGAGTGGGACTACCGGGTACTCGTTTGCCAGTCATCATTATAATGTGGCTGGGCAGGATGTCCTGCTGGATGTTTTTCGGCAATACATTACAGTGAGGTAAAACTATAAAGTCTACAACATTCCACACTATCACTTGGAGACAAACACCGAGCCATCCAAAGCATGCATGCATATTTCACACACAGGGGAGGTCGTCCATAAATTACGGTAGCTGTTGATAGGACGTTTAAACAATATAAAACCAGCAATCGTTGTGTTCAAATACCTGCAGTATATATTTTCTGATAGATATATGTGCATCAGGTGATAAGACATACCTACGCTATGGTTATATGTACAATTTCTATTTCAAATAAGTGTATCAAATCCAAATGATTAATGGTAGTCTGACAGCAGACTTTGCCTGTACAAGTCTTGTCCCAAGAGAGGAATACTTTTTCAAACTATAAGATCATAATCATTAGAACTGATCATGAACTGGAAAATATATAAGGTCCAACTTGAGGTGAGAAACAGGGAAAAGACAGCTATTTAAGAAAGGAAGAGTGATTCAGGGCTTGAGAGAAGAAAGACAAATATAGATAAATTGATTTACACTTGGCAAGTAAATATTACAAATGCTGTTGCCGATATAAACTTATTAAGCATGTCAGTAAGAAAACGTAGATAAAACATTTCAGTACCTATAGTATTTATGCTCAGATGTAGACCTAAATTATAAGATTTTGATGTTGTTTAAAATAATTGCCCACAGTATTACAGACCTTATGTCTGCCATTTACTGGTTTAAGGTTATTGATTTGGCCCAAAAGTTGGGATGACTTGTAGGGATCCTGTTTTTACCTGTCAACATGAGCTTTCCATCCTGCAGTTAACTTTTCACAGTTCAAACTTCTTCTCAAGTTCCAATAGTTAGATTGATCTTATACTAGCAGTGAATGATCCAGTGATGGTCCTGACCAAGTGTTACTGTTTCTCAGGCCGATCCAAAAGCAAAGATGGCCACCATGACCGCCATTTTGATGAAACCTTTTTAAAATTCTCCAGTAATCCACTGGTCCATGGATGCTACAAAAACGCACATTTTTAACTTCTTCCCGAATAGTTCTATCAATTTGATTTAGATGAAACCAGCTAGGAATGATCCCAATATAGTCCTGACTATTGGTTGTTATTTTTAGGACAACTAAATGTATAATGACAATACACTATTGTTCTCAGTTCCACTGATTATGTATTCTTCACTAGTACTGAGGTCTTTAAAATCAGATTTTAAGGCCCGTAGACATTTTGGTTATGATTTTGTAAAAATTTCATCTAATATCAATTTCTTCTTCAGGAAGAGACGACGTTTGTATGTGTGTGTATAGCAGAATTCCTATCGCTATACGAAACAGAAAGACTGGTGCAAGAGTTGACCAAGTATGGAATTGACACTCACAACGTCGTGGTCAACCAACTCTTATTTTTAAAGAAGGGACAAGAACCGTGCAAACTGTGCAAAGCTCGGCACAAAATACAGGCCAAGTATTTAGACCAGGTAATTATATAGGTAAACTGGTAAATCTTAACAAAATACAGGCCAAGTATTTAGACCAGGTAATTATATAGGTAAACCGGTAAATCTAAACAAAATACAGGCCAAGTATTTAGACCAGGTAATTATGTAGGTAAACAGGTAAATCTAAACAAAATACAGGCCAAGTATTTAGACCAGGTAATTATGTAGGTAAACAGGTAAATCTAAACAAAATACAGGCCAAGTATTTAGACCAGGTAATTATGTAGGTAAACCTGTAAATCTAAACAAAATACAGGCAAAGTATTTAGACCAGGTAATTATATAGGTAAACTGGTAAATGTAAACAAAAAACAGGCCAAGTATTTAGACCAGGTAATTATATAAGTAAACTGGTAAATCTACTCAAAATACAGGTCAAGTTTTTAGACCAGGTAATTATGTAGGTAAACCAGAAAATGTAAACAAAATACAGGCCAAGTATTTAGACCAGGAAATTATGTAGGTAAACCGGTAAATCTAAACAAAATACAGGCCAAGTATTTAGACTAGGTAATTATATAGGTAAACCAGTAAATCTAAACAAAATACAGGCCAAGTATTTAGACCAGGTAATTATATAGGTAAACTGGTAAATCTAAACAAAATACAGGCCAAGTATTTAGACCAGGTATTTATATAGGTAAACTGGTAAATCTATCGAAATGCAGGACAAGTATTTAGACCAGATAAGTATATAGTTCAACCAGTAAATGTAAACAAAATACGGGCAAGTATTTAGACCAGGTAATTATGTAGGTAAACCAGTAAATCTTCACCAAATACAGGCCAAGTATTTAGACCAGGTAATTATATAGGTAAACTGGTAAATCTTCACCAAATACAGGCCAACTATTTAGACCAGGTAATTATATAGTTAAACCGGTAAATCTAAACAAAATACAGGCAAGTATTTAGACCAGGTAATTATATAGTTAAACCAGTAAATCTAAACAAAATACTGGCCAAGTATTTAGACCAGGTAATTATATAGGTAAACCAGTAAATCTTCACCAAATACAGGCCAAGTATTTAGACCAGGTAATTATATAGTTAAACCGGTAAATCTAAACAAAATACAGGCCAAGTATCTAGACCAGGTAATTATATGGGTAAACTGGTAAATCTATTGAAATGCAGGACAAGCATGCATTTCAATGTTATGTCCCTTCCTCTATTGCTCTTAAGTTGTTGGAGCACAAGGTTTCGGTTTAAGTAAAGATAAATTTAATCTGTTACAATATTGAATAAATGTCTTGTAAGACACCAAGAGAATTTGCATCAGTAACATAACACTATCTGTACTTAAATAACATACTGAGAAATCACGCCTGATTCAGATTGCAGATCTCTACGAGGACTTCAACGTGACAAAGTTACCTTTACTGGAAGAGGAAGTTCGAGGGGCAGCAAAGATCACAGAATTTTCCAACAACCTCTTAGAACCGTTTGATGTAGATAAATCGTAGCCTCAGTGTGAAAATGATTTTTTAGCAGACCTCAAGTCGCCCTTCGTCTGTGGTCCATCATAAGTTGTCCCTCTGTCTGTTCGTAAACAGTCGGTGGTTTAGTTATACTGAAAACTGAAGGGATATTTCTGAAATTTCACAGTTAGGTTTCAATTGGTCCCTTCTTATGGCTGTTCAATTTTGGAATTGATCATAACTAGAAAAGAAATAGCTGAAATTAATCAACACCACATGTTGATAGCAAAGATGATTAAGAGGAAAGAAGAGAACAATACCGAAAAGATCAAAGTTAAATCAAGTTAAAAAAAAAAAATCAAAGATGAAACAATGGTGGGCGCCAAAGTGCCTCTTTGGTAGCTTGTTATTTATTGTATAAGGTTATCAAGTGAGAGGGGTTGGGAGTGGGGAGCTGGGCTTACACTGTCGATAGTTATTTACACTCAATACATAATTACATCATGTCTCGGAATCTTTGTGCTTTATAGCACATATGGTTCTCAGTAAATTCTAAATTTTCAAATAATGAAAAAGTTAAACAGATAGTTAACTATAGACATGTGTGGCCATGACATTTTTTAAAACTGTTGTACATGTAAGACAGATTGATTTTGATTACCTCCACTAGGGTTCGATCCCATGACCCATGGTGTACTAGACTATTGCTCTATTGATTGAGCTAAAGGGAGTTTCTCCCTAGCAGAGTCGGTAGGAAGTATCTAATATCTTACCAGGAGACAAACTCCTGAGCCAAGTCAGTTGGAAGCAGCTAGTATCTTACCAGGGGGACTAATTCCCTGGCCGAGTCGGTAGGAAGTAGCTAATATCTTACCATGGGGACTAATTCCCTGGCGAGTCAGTAGGAGGTAGCTAATATCTTACCAGGGGGACTAATTGCCTGGTCAAGTCGGTAGGAGGTAGCTAATATCTTACCATGGGGGACTAATTCCCTGGTCGAGTCGGTAGGAAGTAGCTAATATCTTACCAGGGGGACTAATTCCCTGGCCGAGTCGGTAGGAAGTAGCTAATATCTTACCAGGGGGACTAATTCCCTGGTCGAGTCGGTAGGAAGTAGCTAATATCTTACCAGGGGGACTAATTGCCTGGCCGAGTCGGTAGGAAGTAGCTAATATCTTACCAGGGGGACTAATTCCCTGGCCGAGTCGGTAGGAAGTAGCTAATATCTTACCATGGGGGACTAATTCCCTGGTCGAGTCGGTAGGAAGTAGCTAATATCTTACCAGGGGGACTAATTCCCTGGCGAAGTCGGTAGGAAGTAGCTAATATCTTACCATGGGGACTAATTCCCTGGCCGAGTCGGTAGGAAGTAGTTAATATCTTACCATGGGGGACTAATTCCTTGGCCGAGTCAGTAGGAAGTAGCTAATATCTTACCAGGGGGACTAATTCCCTGGCCAAGTCGGTAGGAAGTAGCTAATATCTTACCAGGGGGACTAATTCCCTGGTCGAGTCGGTAGGAAGTAGCTAATATCTTACCAGGGGGACTAATTCCCTGGCCGAGTCGGTAGAAAGTAGCTAATATCTTACCATGGGGGACTAATTCCCTGGTCGAGTCGGTAGGAAGTAGCTAATATCTTACCAGGGGGACTAATTCCCTGGCCGAGTCGGTAGGAGGTAGCTAATATCTTACCATGGGGGACTAATTCCTTGGCCGAGTCGGTAGGAAGTAGCTAATATCTTACCAGGGGGACTAATTCCCTGGTCGAGTCAGTAGGAAGTAGCTAATATCTTACCAGGGGGACTAATTCCCTGGTCGAGTCGGTAGGAAGTAGCTAATATCTTACCAGGGGGACTAATTCCCTGGCCGAGTCGGTAGGAAGTAGCTAATATCTTACCATGGGGGACTAATTCCCTGGCCAAGTCGGTAGGAAGTAGCTAATATCTTACCAGGGGGACTAATTCCCTGGCCAAGTCGGTAGGAAGTAGCTAATATCTTACCAGGGGGACTAATTCCCTGGCCGAGTCGGTAGGAAGTAGCTAATATCTTACCAGGGGGACTAATTCCCTGGCCGAGTCGGTAGGAAGTAGTTAATATCTTACCAGGGGGACTAATTCCTTGGCCGAGTCAGTAGGAAGTAGCTAATATCTTACCAGGGGGACTAATTCCCTGGCCGAGTCGGTAGGAAGTAGTTAATATCTTACCAGGGGGACTAATTCCCTGGCCGAGTCGGTAGGAAGTAGCTAATATCTTACCAGGGGGACTAATTGCCTGGTCGAGTCGGTAGGAAGTAGCTAATATCTTACCAGGGGGACTAATTGCCTGGCCGAGTCAGTAGGAAGTAGCTAATATCTTACCAGGGGGACTAATTCCCTGGTCGAGTCAGTAGGAAGTAGCTAATATCTTACCAGGGGGACTAATTCCCTGGCGAAGTCGGTAGTAAGTAGCTAATATCTTACCAGGGGGACTAATTCCCTGGCCGAGTCGGTAGGAAGTAGCTAATATCTTACCAGGGGGACTAATTCCCTGGCCGAGTCGGTAGGAAGTAGCTAATATCTTACCAGGGGGACTAATTCCCTGGTCGAGTCAGTAGGAAGTAGCTAATATCTTACCATGGGGACTAATTCCTTGGTCGAGTCAGTAGGAAGTAGCTAATATCTTACCAGGGGGACTAATTCCCTGGCCGAGTCAGTAGGAAGTAGCTAATATCTTACCAGGGGGACTAATTCCCTGGCCGAGTCGGTAGGAAGTAGCTAATATCTTACCAGGGGGACTAATTCCCTGGCCAAGTCGGTAGGAAGTAGCTAATATCTTACCAGGGGGACTAATTCCCTGGCCAAGTCAGTAGGAAGTAGCTAATATCTTACCAGGGGGACTAATTCCCTGGTCGAGTCGGTAGGAAGTAGTTAATATCTTACCAGGGGGACTAATTCCCTGGCCAAGTCGGTAGGAAGTAGCTAATATCTTACCAGGGGGACTAATTCCCTGGCCAAGTCGGTAGGAAGTAGCTAATATCTTACCATGGGGGACTAATTCCCTGGTCGAGTCGGTAGGAAGTAGCTAATATCTTACCAGGGGGACTAATTGCCTGGCCGAGTCGGTAGGAAGTAGCTAATATCTTACCAGGGGGACTAATTCCCTGGCCGAGTCAGTAGGAAGTAGCTAATATCTTACCAGGGGGACTAATTGCCTGGTCGAGTCGGTAGGAGGTAGCTAATATCTTACCATGGGGGACTAATTCCCTGGTCGAGTCGGTAGGAAGTAGCTAATATCTTACCAGGGGGACTAATTCCCTGGCCGAGTCGGTAGGAAGTAGTTAATATCTTACCAGGGGGACTAATTCCCTGGTCGAGTCGGTAGGAAGTAGCTAATATCTTACCAGGGGGACTAATTCCCTGGCCAAGTCGGTAGGAAGTAGCTAATATCTTACCATGGGGGACTAATTCCCTGGTCGAGTCGGTAGGAAGTAGCTAATATCTTACCAGGGGGACTAATTGCCTGGCCGAGTCGGTAGGAAGTAGCTAATATCTTACCAGGGGGACTAATTCCCTGGCCGAGTCAGTAGGAAGTAGCTAATATCTTACCAGGGGGACTAATTGCCTGGTCGAGTCGGTAGGAGGTAGCTAATATCTTACCATGGGGGACTAATTCCCTGGTCGAGTCGGTAGGAAGTAGCTAATATCTTACCAGGGGGACTAATTGCCTGGCCGAGTCGGTAGGAAGTAGCTAATATCTTACCAGGGGGACTAATTCCCTGGCCGAGTAAGTAGGAAGTAGCTAATATCTTACCAGGGGGACTAATTCCCTGGCCAAGTCGGTAGGAAGTAGCTAATATCTTACCATGGGGGACTAATTCCCTGGTCGAGTCGGTAGGAAGTAGCTAATATCTTACCAGGGGGACTAATTCCCTGGTCGAGTCGGTAGGAAGTAGCTAATATCTTACCAGGGAGACTAATTCCCTGGCCGAGTCGGTAGGAAGTAGCTAATATCTTACCAGGGGGACTAATTGCCTGGTCGAGTCGGTAGGAGGTAGCTAATATCTTACCATGGGGGACTAATTCCCTGGTCGAGTCGGTAGGAAGTAGCTAATATCTTACCAGGGAGACGAACTCCCCACCCACAGAATTACTCATCAAGTTTTACAGGTGTAACGAGAGATTCTTGTTAAAGTAAAACTTGGTAATTTTTATCAATTTTTCTTCCGAGTCTGGGTACATTACAATGAAACAGGTAATTATTCTAATGCTATCTCTGAGGATCTCTGGTTTACAAGGCCAACCCTTTATTGAATGTCTTCTTCCAAGTCTAGGCGGTAGGATGCAACTTGTATTTTATCATCGTTATAAAAAAAATAATAATAATAAGAAAGCCTGTTCAGTGACTGAATAACATCACCACGGTCTACTAATTTACATCAGATGCTGTGAATAATCTCCATATATTTGGTCTACTAAAAACAGATTCATTAGTATAATGCCTTTGTTCTATATGGTCTTTCATGTCTAATTACATGACATCGTGTGGTGAACTTGTTATGACAGAAATAGGGAGTGATTCAGTGCTTAAATAGTCTAATACCATCCCCACTATATTTCAAGAGACATTGATAATTCAATTTTGTTTCATAAATGGATAGAGATAGATTAACTGTTGCACAATATACCAATGATCGTTGAATTCAGCAAGTGTACATAATGGTTACAGAAATTTTGAATCAAATCCGTAGAATGCATTTGTCAAATTCTGTAACTACTTAAAATAAATAAAAAATTCAAAAAAAATAAAAACTTATCTGCGCTAATATACAATACATTGACTTGAAAGTTTGATGGCTGTTCATTAGCATATTCGGCAGTAAAAGACCATGAAAGGTTTTTGAATATACACTGTACATGTACCTTGAATAGCCTTGTTGTAATTATGCAGTATGTCTGTCAACTTTTTTAACTCCATAGATATGACAAATTTTTGATCCCCTACCACAAAATATTGTTTATTATAGTGAAAATTATTTACAGATCAATATTCATTGTTAAAAATGACATCTTTTTATTCTATATTATTACACAATGTACAAAGTAATTATTTGGATATATGAAATGTTACACTGGAAATTCACATGTAATTATTATACATTTTTATATAGATATGTGCTTTTTACAATAATTATGTTTGTCAGAAATGTTTGTTCATGTGTTTTAATGTATCTGTTGTTAAATTTCTAAAACAAGGTTCACTAGTATCGAAAAGATATCCTATGTTCGGCTGCTCACTTTTTAGCCAGGTTTCATATTTCTCAGAAATTCTCAGAAGTTTTTTCTTGCAAATCATATTTAATTTGACATTACCATGAAAAACAATGTTTTTGTAAGTCTTCAAAAAATCTCAAAGTGTTTGTAGGGTATTTTTAAGCCCAACTGTCTGAATGTAAACTTATACACCTTGGTATGGCATCCATCCTCATCATTCAGATTTTGCGTTGAAGCCGTCCCATCACCTTTAGAAGTATAGAAAATAAATTGGACCCCATTCGTTTTCAGATAGTCCATTCACACTATACTGAGATGTCCCATTTAATCTGAAAAAGGACACTACTATAAAACACCCAACACAAACTTTGAATCATCCTGTTAAAAAAAATGGTGTTTGGATTACAGGATACTGGGATGAATAAAGTTTGTTAAAATTAATTACCTTGACCTACTTTCAAGGTCACTGAGGGTCAGATGTGCTGAAAACTTAAGATGGTTTTTCCTCAATAACCAAGAACACCAGCAGATAATATACTAGATAGGAGGGATGTAAAATGTGGAATCACTGAAAACATCTTAGTCAAATAAATAAAACTTTTCAACAAGGATTTCTCTTCATAAGTTGAGAACAGGTGAGTGGTTCAGGTCTATTGGGACTCTTTTTTTTCTTTTTTTTTTTTTTTAGACTTGGGCATTTATTTGTTAGCAGCATTAAGACAAGTCATAATTGTGTTCAAAGGTAGTCCAACCTTGATTTCAAATTGAATTTCTTCAATAAGCAATACTTATTGTTAATGATGTTTGTACATCAAGTTCAGGCATCGAATACATTGTAGTAGAAAATTCAAAAAGAAAGAGAGAGAGAAAGAGGAAAATGTTTTCTCATATCATAAATATTTGGGATTACATGTACATATTTCTATGTTTTTCCAACATCAAATGTTTCAGCAAAAGTCGGATGCGAATGGCGCTGTATACGTACTTCATTGATGACAGGAGTAGAGTACATTATTGTAGTTGAAAATGTATCAGATTTAAACAAAAAGGATTTGTACCCATAAACACACATACAACATGTGATATAATGTATAAGTATACATTACCATCCATAAGTTCCCATACAATTTACAGAAATTGTTTTGAAATTCAGTAAATATTATTAAAATATTGTGTATTGTATTTTTTTGTCTAAACTTCCTACCATGGTAATGCTTTTATAGTATTTCAATTGTTGATAGTTATTGATGATCCAAAAATTCTCAAAAATTTTTTTTGCAATATGACATCTTTTTTTAAAAATTTGTTAAAATGAGAACATACTTTCATAGGATAACATCATTTATCGAGTGGGATGATATGTTACATTTTTCAAAAAATAAATGATTTTTTTTTTTTTTTTGGATATTTTGAATAATAGGTCCCTTGTCACTTGTCACTGACCAATGAATACACCTCAAGGAATTGCAAAGTTTCTGATTTGCTTATAATATTTCAGCAAGTCAAAATAGTGTCTGTAGTTCTTACGGATGGCATTGTAGTTGGATTATACACCTAATCCTGCATAATAGTTCTCATGCTAAAAAAAACCTTTCAAACTTAGGAAAACCGATTTATTACTAAAATAAGACAGGATATAGAATATGGTTATAAAGTTTCTTTATACAGTTTAATCATCTCGTGTCGAGAATCAGCATGAAAATATCTCTTGAAATTTGTCAGATTTGCTTTTCCATGTACCTGGTACATATCTTCAGTTAATTTTGTTTTTGTTAATTTATTAGAAATTAAAACCAATTTGTACATTTCTGATATTTAATGGAATTATTTGGAGGTTGATTATGTATTCAATCTGTACAGTGTAAATATTGGAGGAAATAAAGGTCATTTAATGATTTATAAACTGTGTTGCATGATCAATTTATAATTTTTTTTAAATATTAAATTAGTTATATCCATTAGATTTGAAAAATGTTGTTAAAATGTGATTAGCCTAATCACCTTTTGAACAACTGGGCCCTGAACTACACATAATCGATTAGCTGGACCCATGAATATCAATATCAAATCTTGGAATCAAAACTTGTATATATTCCTGTATTATAAAAAAAACCTATGTATTGCACTTCGAATAATAATTTAAACCATGTGTTAATCTCCAGACATGAGGAAGACAGTTCTGAGATTTTTTGGCTTATCTCCCCTTCAACAGCCAGAGCCAGAGGAATTTTGAGGTTGGGTCTCTTTGTAGTAGCTGAAGGTTATCTTACTAAAGAGATGAGAGGCATGTCATCTACTATCTAGAGTATCTAGGGTCTTGCATAAAGACAACAAAACAGACTGTGATCGTCACTTACTTAGAAAAGCCAAATGCTCCTAGTAGGAAATAAAAACAAGTAGTGGACTTAACAAACCTCCATTACCTAGTTTGTTTTCAACTGTTATATTGCAGTGCTAAGAAAGATGTAGCCTTGCTCAAGTCCTCAGGATTTCTTATGTTGAGTGACTAGTCGATGCAATTACCAGCGACCCATACTAAAGTACATTCAAACCTGACTTTACCGACACAGTATGTGACCAAGTCAATGTGTCGGATAAGACAGTGTGACGGTTAAGCCAGTGTCGGCAATGTCAATGGAGCATATCACCATTCTTCTGGATACGGTTGGATGATACAGGACGTCGTTGAAGTCAGTTGTCAGTAAAGTTTGGTTTCACTGAATTATATTTCTCTTTTGTTGGATCTTACAAACATACCGGTAATTTAAGGGTAAAGATGACCATAACAATGTCGTGCTGGGTGGATCAGCACGACGTTGTTATGGTCATCTCTGACTATTTTCACTACTCAACTTTACGGCCGGAGTCTTGTATTCCTTGTGGAATCCGTCGGCTGTGTAACACAGAACCACACCGAACTGTTTACACGGACGTTGGATCTCCCACCTTCTGTATACCGGTAATTTGTTTTATCAAAAAATGACAAAAAGAAGACTTGGTGTGTTTAGGTTATATTTTGAATTTTACTAAAGTTAAACAGAGTATAGAAAACCCTGCCATGAGGAGAGTGAGGGCTCCCTCATACAGAAGTTTGGGTGAGAATACAGTCCACACAAACAAATGGTGTCTCTGTAGAGTCACTAACGCCGAGTACACAGCCAGGGGGAGGGCGCGTGTCCAACACAGAGTTGTACATATTTCCAAGATCAACACCTTCAACCTGAAATTACCAGAGTTCATAACATAATATTATTAGCCCCTTTGTTCATTTTTGCAGAATCATCAATTTTTAAAATAGTAAATCTAAAAGTGGGTCACAAGTAATGTTAAGAAAGATGACCGAATACAATACAACGACGAGTGTAATATGCTGACAATGGCAAGTGTAGTCTAAGATCATGCAAGAACAGGTACGTAAATATGTTTGTATACAAGCTTGACCAGGTGTAGACTACCCCGATGGTAGTTGTGCATGGCTGAACATCACTTTACAGACTAAGAAATATAAACTTCTTGCTTCGAGAAGTCGGCTCGTCACGTAAATTCACAACAGTAATTATAAGCCCTTCCTTTCTAAACTTTAATAGTAGACTTTTACACAAAGGGAGATAGATATGGTATATACATCTCGACACTCCATCGTATAACTTACTCCCTATCTCTGAATAGCCCTCCCTGTTCATGACTTACCTGGTATGGTAATAAATATGATGGATGTCCAGTGTTGAGGTCACATGTCTGACCAGGCTGACCAGCCAGAACACAGGGCCGCTGTACGTTGACAAAGCAATGAGGAAGCCGACGAGGACTGGCTGGTAGTCGGTCAGACCAGTGTAACCAGCAGAAACATCCACAGTTGATATACTGTTTGAATTACCCTGTAAACGAGTAAAATGTTTGGAATGAAGCATTTCCTACAAAATAAATACCACACAATAAAAATCAGACATGGTTTTGGTCCGAGTGGCCGGAGATGATGTCATAGAGTACAGGAGCATAACAATTTGATAATTGTATTTTGTCATTCACAAGGGTTTTGATATCATAAATAATAGGTTTTCTTAAGGATGTATGCTACCTTGGAAATATATACATACATATTTTGTATATAGGTATTGAAGTTATCTCCCTTTATCGAAAATATGTGTCTGTTATCCTGTTAATTGATAACTATCCAGTGTTAAGCATAGTTCATTTATGTCACCAAATCACAATTTAATGGACTAACACTAAATAACTATTTATAAATCGCCATTACTTTTGCCGTCTATACAAAGATAATCACTGTTGAATTTTCCTGTCCTTAGACAAAATTTAAAAAAAAAAAAAAAAAAAAATATGGTACACTATATGTAGCAAAAGTGTCAAATTACCTGGTAGAAGAAAGCCGCCATGCCCATCCAGAGATAGTAAAGTGTGACTGTCGGCGTCGACAGCGAAATGTGCCGCAGTAACGTACAATCTGCCAGATGTTCTTGAAGGACTACCATTACAAACATAGCCACATTGTGTGGTTTACTGAGCAATAAAGCAAGCAGGATACAGGCGGACTGAAGTGATCCGCAGAAAGAAATGGCCACATAGGGTTTTGTTTTTCTGTCTCCTTGTAAACATCTGAGGACATGTACGATGAAAGGATGCAGTATACACACCCCTGCTAGTACATATACCAGCTGGGCCGGCCTCGTCCCTCTGAAATGATTCAATATCAGTAGACATGATCACATACATATTTATCGTTTGTAAAATGTGAACAAAAAACCTTTCAGGGGAACAGATTTTACGGTGAACAGTAAAGAAGACATGGAAACAAAATGTCACCAGTCAAATTGATAACACAAATCAACAAATATGATTCATTTACACCATTTTGATGCCCCTGCCATGAAATGGGGGGGGGGGGGGGGGGGGGGGGGTATAGTGTTACCCTTGTCCGTCCCGTCCCAATCCTGTCCCATCCCATCTTGTCCTGTCACGATGCTAATAGAATAATAGCTAATCTCAGGAACTGCTGAGGTTTTGGGATGTCATGTCAAGTGGAAGAAGGGGCATGTATGTCTTACAGACATTTTCTAGTTTGTCTTTGGTATATGTCATTGTAAAGATAAATAACCAACCTTTCCGCCATTAATTGTATGATTTGGGTAATTTTTGTTTAACGTCCTATCAACAACCAGGGTCAATTAAGGACGTGCCAGGTTTTGGAGGTGATTACCCGCAGAAAACCAACGGCCTACGGTCAGTATCTGACAACTGCCCCACGTAGGTTTCAAACTCGCAACTCAGAGGTGGAGGGCTAGTGATAAAGTGTCGGGACACCTTAACCACTTGGCCACCGCGACCCCTAATTATATGAAATAGTTATGCAACCTACCTACATTTGTAGTTTTACATGCCTCATGGAATTTCAAAAGGCATGTAATGGTATCGCCTCTGTGTCCGTATGTCTATCTTTCCATCTGGTTTAAGTTTTTGTTTAAGTTACTTCAGCAGTCTACAGTTCCATGAAATCATGTGTTACTGTGCTAGTTTTTAGCACGGATATTCATGTGAGATCTTGTAAAATTTTGGATGGGTTTGGGACCATATGAATATATTAATATCTGTAATGGTTTAAAAAAAATTCTGAAATATTTTAGACCCATTTTAGATTCTTCTTTTTGGGACAATTATTACAATTATTACAAAGTCTTAGAATATTTTCATCACAAGGACATGACACTGACTGCCAGATACTTTAAATATCAAACAAACAAACAAACATTGGATAGGTTCTGATCGGCGTATTATTTGTTTTCAGTGCTCTTGTTTAACAGGGAGAAAAAAATTAAAAATAAACTAGAAAATATTTATGAAACAAGTATATGCCTCAGCTCCTGTATAATGAAATCAAACTTAACACAAATCAAAACTTAAGCTTATTAAGAAATAAGTTTGAAATTTGAATTTATTAATTTCATTTTTAAAATTTAACTCTGTAACCTTATCATTAGACTTGGTGGAGACCTGAAAACTTACTTGTCTGTTGGAAGAATCTGGAAAGGATCATCAACAGCTCCTGTAGTAACTCTGTACCAGTAAATACAGATCAGCCCCGCCACAAACACGCCCCTCTGTACACAGGACTGCCCCGCCCACTTCACCACGACAACCACACTGAGGGCAACGCCCATCAACACAGAAAGGAAACACTTATTCTCTGGCCTGGAGTAAGAAAGGGAAACATACAAAACAAAAGGTCAATGGGGTCCATTCAGTCCAGATAATGCCTTTGGAAATTGTTATGGTTCTAACAATTCCATAGCCGTTTCTGAGATGAAGTCATTAGACATATATGATTCTAGTGATAAGGAAGTTAAAATTACTTATTGTTAACAAATTGTTAAGAATTTCATTCTGGTAGTAACTACAATATGAACTATGATGATGTCAGGTCTTAGTATGCGAGAGGCTGAGGTTGATATTGGGTATCCGAGCTCCAGCAATCATCATATCGATGGAAATAAAGTGCCATGACTGGTTTTTTTACATTTCTGTATCAAACTCATAGCAAAGAATGCTAAAGGTATGATCCAATGCCTTTCAAATTGCATCTTATTCGAAAATATTCACAACATCATAATTACCACATCTTTGATAAAATACCATATTCCACCCTTGCACAACTTGATGGGATGTGTCTGGACAAATCTGATTGGCTGAAATTTAGTGACATCACAGAACACTCGCACGAGCGTGCAATATGATGTTTTATCATTGTTGCAAAGTGCAATTTGATAGAATAACACATAAACAGATAGAGACCAATCAAGATCTGATACAAAACTGAAAATGAAATGAAATAATTTATCATGACCTTTAACAATTTCATAGCGGAAGGAGATTGGATGGAAATCAGGTGAAATGGTATTGGTAACTAATGCACCATGGGAAGTAATACAGGATGGACTTAAGCTGGATTGAATTAAAGCGGTGTTGAATCTAGGCATTTTTGGTGCGATGTGGAAAGGACAAAAGGACATTGGAGACTTATAACTAAATCCGTCTTTGAGTGTAGATCATTATTTTTTGGATACTCCTTAAAGGCAAAATCTCCTATAATTTGTTTTTCACAGTGAAAGTTGTTTGAACACTTGACTCCTGTGACCTTAACCTTTATAGCTTTTCAGTCAAACAGCAAACATCACTACCACACACCTTACCATTATTTTAATTGAAAAACTGATGAAACCCTTCATTTCAATACAATAAAAATCTCAGACTGAAGTTGGTGTGAGTTGACGACATTTAAAGGTTGATTTCTACAGAACCAATTTTTTTTCTGTACAAAATCGTTTGTTTATATGCAGGGTTTATTACCTCACAGACAAGCAAGGTCTCCTTGTAGTAGTTGGTGACTACAACACTGAACTACATATGATGATATGGGAGGCCTATCACATTTGATGACATCCAGTGAATTAAAGTGATAAAGTGATGCTGATCTTCACTGCATCGTTCAGGAAAAGAATACAAGAAGAACGAAATTTTAAAAAAACCATGACGGCACAGACCAGCCTGTTTCGCAGCTTATCGAGAAACACAATCCGACATGGGTAGGGAACATCGAACCACACACCTCAGACTCTCACCTGAGGTTCTATGGCCAGTGCTCTAACCAACTAAGCTATCATGGAGAAGTATGGAAGGTGTACTGGTTTACTGTTGGGGAACACTGTGGAAGGAGTGAGGGAACAGAATGCCTTTAATAGTCGACCATCTTGTTTTTATCTGTGGTCTGGTTTGACTAGCGTTAAATTAAATATCAAATTTTACCTGGGGATTTGAATAAAATCACACAACCTGCAAAAAAATCATGTTTCCTTATGTACATGTGTTTAAGTCAATCTCTGTATTAAAACTACTTTAGAGGATTTGATAATGATTGGTCAATTATTGAGTATAATTGAAAAATTATCGAAAACTGAAATAAAACCAATGCCAAAATTGAAAAGCTAATTACTAGCCGGGTCATTTTACAAGTTTTAAAATGATAAAACAGGATTCTTCTCATCTCAATAAGCTAAAATAAACCAGTTTTTTAAACTTACAGTCTGGAAAGATGTTCTTAATTTTAAATGTGAATTTCCATCCAGTATGCAAAGTTTTCAAATACATGAAGCTATATACAGTATATACAATTTTTATTCAAAATATATTTTTGATAAATCAAAGAAAACTAATTATTCACATTTGCTTGATAAAACTGAATATATTTCATAATTGATCGATAATGCATAACTGAATATCGAAATAAACCTGATTCTCATCATTATTAAACATTATATACATAAAGTATGGAGGGTAGATAAAATGTCTCTGATACCATACAGCCTTAATAATTCACATTATATGGAAAATATTTGATTTAAAGTGTTCAAATCAATATCTACAATATACTTGTTAAAATATCTACACCAAATTGAAGATGTTAACTGGACTAAAATCTCTACATCAAAATACATAATTCCGTCCTCGTAAATATAATTAAATTGTGTCCAGTTTGAAATAAAGATTTGGCAACACATACAAATATTAATTAGATTTCAAAACAATTATCCATATGTAAATTTCTAACTTTCATAGATCTGTTGCTTTTTGCAATTTGTAAATATATATTTATTAAAAGTTAAGTCTATGACAATTAAGGATTAACTTTATGTTTTTTATGTTTTGGAGGTATAACACACAAAAAACTCGGTGAACTCTAAATAAACTGTGAAGCGATTTATGATGAGAGTACACTCCGGTTTTTTATGTTATAACTCCAAAACGTAAAATATATATTCAAGTTAATCCTTATGATTCAATCAATACTCTGCAAAAATTCACTTTATTGATGGACTCTTTTCTTTTACAAATCATTTTGCTGCTCCATCAACCAATCAAAAGTGACTTTATAAACCACGACATCACTTTTTACATTATGGACTGATAACAAATTTCTAAGCCAATGAAAATGCTTGTTACAAACAAGATTAAATTATATTAGTGTCTTAACTAAGACAGGAATGTTTTGCCCAACACAAGAGAAGTTGGTACCTACATGACAAGCCAGTCCCCTACGTCTGGTTGATCCAGCCATTTATTCCCGGTTTGATTCCACGTCCTCAGCACTCTACAAAGGACTAAAATCAAAATGGCCGCCATCACTGTACGGCCAGGGAAACCTTTCACCTGCTCAAAATGTTTTTCTTCCTTCTTTTGTTCCATCTCTCCATCTATATGTTTCATTTCTCCCTGATCTGTTCTGTCTTCGTCATAAGCCTGGTACTGTTTTGTCTCTGGACATTGTATGTTTGTAGTATGAACACTTGATATGTATGTACCGAGAGTGAACGTAACCAGAGCCAAGTGTATCGTCACTGTGTAAAAATACCACGTCTGATGTTCTTCCTCCACATAACTGCTGGACAGAAGACTCAGGGTGTGACAGATTGTCCCCAGGGTCAGCCCAACACCCAGGGGCCTGGACACACCCAAGGAATGAGAGGACCGCACCTATAATAGAACAAAACTATTATACATGTACATACTAAATTACTTATGTTGGGAAATTCTGCAACTCCAATAGACTACTCAACAAGAGGACAGGACATCCCCAGGAGACAGGACACACACCCCGGAGGACAGGACACAACCCAGGAGACAGGTCACACCCCATGAAAGTAATTTAATTATAAGTTGAGTTTATAACCAGTACAGGATCTAAGATCATTCACACTGGAATCATGTACACAACATATAAATAATAATTGAATAAATTAACTGTGACATTAACTTCTATAATCATATAAAAGTTCTTTATCCTTCCAATGCATGTCTTTTCTTTTTTTAAAAGAATTAACTGTTGGTGCTGATAATACTTCCTCCGGCAGATTGTTCTGTATTTTTACTACAACCAGCGCAAAAATAAAGAGAAGATTTTTCCGCACAACATGAAGGTAGCAGGTTGCAATAAAATTCTTCTAAAAATGTGTTTATTGTCATATGCTGAAAAAGGCAGGGTTGATGGGCACGCATTTAAAAAAAAAGTTTTGCAAATATTAAATGAAGCTAAATAGCACTAATATTCTATCTTACACAGCACTTGTCTGAAAAATTTTCTAGGGTTAGAATTAGGATTGATGAAAGCAAACAAGCATTCAGAGTTAGATATTTTGCCGAGGATATTTTAGTATTTTTCAGAAATTAAAAAAATGGATACCTTTCTTTTTCTAAGAGACCAGAATTGAATGAATTTGACCACTAGTTCAGCTGCTGACCCACACACCACAGCCAGGATGAGGCCCTGCAGGACAAGTCCAGAAGGGTCAGTCCGACACAACTGACCAGTGGAAAAGGTGGTACAGACCATCACGTGTCCAAACATTATCGTCAAGGTGACGGGGATATACAAAACAATGGTCTGTGTCTGGTCTTGACCTTGGTCAGCTGGAGATAGGTGAAGCTCTAACACCAGTGTGGTCAGTATCTGGCAGAAGTAGGAAGAGGTCAATAGTGTATAGTTTTAAAACTAGAAAATGTCCTTTCACTGAAATACAAATGTAAGTGTCATATTTCTATGAATTTCCATAAACAAATAGCATTGACCATGATCTTTGAACACCGATATATGAACCATTGTATCATTAAACATGGCATGAGAACAAACAAATCAGGGCAGGATGGAACACCATGGCCAACATTACCCCTCATCATTCCCCAGGGGAGGATAATGAAACATTCTGATTTTGATAAGAAAGAATTTATTTTATCATTCTAACATTCAAACAATATGAACATTTATTCATTATTCTTTGGAATTAATTCATTTTATTTCAAGAAAATGACACTCAGAGTAGACAATTTATTTAACTAAAGTGATAATCCCTGCCAAAATGAATTGTCAAAATAAGAAGGGAAATTTATTTTTAAAAGATTTGAACAAATGTCAAGGTCATTCAAGTAACTAAACTTGCTGTACTTATGTCAGATGACCGAAAAATCCACACATTTACAAATGTACTGTGCGATATTGTTATTGTGACCGAGACTAAATGTTGTACCGTGTGTACTTACTAGCCAAAGTGTTGCTACGGCGACTATGAGGCTGTAAATGTCATACTGTGTCAGAGAGGAAGAGATATTTTCAGTCATTGTCTTGATTGCCTCAATGTACCGTCTTCCGATCTTATCTCCCTCTGCCAGCCAATCAGAACGGGACACTCCACTTGATTTGGACATCAACCAATCATGATGGACCTTTGTCAGTCTTTGGAATTCCAAATATCCTTCATCTTCATGAAGTTAATGAAAAAAGAAGATAAAAGTTTTTTTTTTCCAAACACAATATTACTTTTTAAAACAGAAAGGGTTACATTACAATACATTTTTGTACTTCATTGTTTTTTAAACAGATAAGTATTTAAGGGGCCCAAAGACTCCCAAGACCATTTTAGTGTATCATAAATCAAGTTCTGAATAAACCAACTTTTAGAGAGAAGGAATTCTGGATTGAAGGGATAATTTATAATGGGAAGATCATTTTCTGGATTAAAGAGTTCATTTAACAATTTCAAATTTTTATCAGTGTAGCATCGTATTTTGAATCATGATGAAATGACCCTGGGGTCAAGGTCAAAATACCATTATGGTAAAATGACCCCCGTCATGGTAAAGTGTCACCATAACTTGTTTTATCATATATTATTCAACATATAAGTTTATTAACTTAACCATGAAGGGGGTTCATTAAACCATAATGGTATTTTGACCCTGGGGTCAATTTACCATGGTGGTCAAAATACCATACTACACCAGATTTCCCAACAAATAGAACTGATATCAGTAGAGAAATTGGCTACAAGATATCTTATCCTTTAATAGCTAAAAGAAACTTTCATATTTTTTTTTTTTAAGATTCATTGGCTTTTTTCATATTCAGAACGTGTACTAGACCAAGTTGTTCCGTTAAATTCTGTTCAACGTTCAGAGTAACATACCAAATTTCCAGTCGGCATCGTTGTACTCTAAAACCCTTGAAACCTGTAGAGCGTTCTTCCACAGGGCCATCACCCTATCCTCTGTACAGAACCCATCTAGAGCATCGTAAATTATCACCCCGAGATTGTTCTTAGGTATCGGCAAACCAAACAGCACTGAGAGAGTCGGAGTCACGTCAACCTGATCAACTTCAATGGTTTTCTCCTCTGGAAAAAACTGTCAGTCGTGTAAATAAATGTACAGTGAAATAGCTTCAATCACACAACCTTAACGAAGGAGACCTACTAGAAAAAAAATTGAAATTGAAACAAGTCATTTATCTACATTTAGCATATAGTGTATAAACTGGCTCCCTGTCTCTAGAATATCAAAATTTTAACTAAAATTGAGCTTCATGATTTTGGTCCCAAGGATATGTCTGATTCTAAGTTTCAAACTAGGGGCAGATAATCTAGTATTAGAATTTAACTTGGCAATTCATAACAAAAAAAACTTAGGGTCTGGTGGCCAGTCTACATAGTGTAGTGCAATAAGCTGTGGGTATCCAACCATGAGCTTGACATCTTTAAAATACTCATTTTGAATAATTAACTTTTTCTTTTTTTCATATTTCTATAAAATCAGATAACAGAATTATTTTATAATTAATACTGCGTTCAGCCATGTTGGAAACGGGTCAATTCATTGGACACAAAAACGTTACCAGAAAAGGCTCTGTAAAATGCTAAATTTACCTGCATAAAGCATACATAACAACCTGTTACGTCGTGAAGAAATCACATACATCAATGTAATATGTTTACATACGCTTACACAGTTATCAGCCTAAAGTTAGTTTTGCATAAAAAGGTGCAATAAGAAAGAAGAGATGAGCTACAAAATTGATTTTGGAGACAATTTGTGGAAGAATGCCACATTTTTGTTAATGTATTTAACCATGATATACATAAGTCTTTCCAAATGAACAACATAGCTTTGGAATTTTAAGTGAAAGACTTGGAAGTAAAAAGAAATTTAATTTTCTAAGAAGTATTTGTTTGTTGGGTTTTTTTTTGTTACCTAACATTTAACATTTTATCATTTCTTGGTTGTAAAATTAATGGGGTGGGCACCTTTAATGCCACCTAGTCAACTGGTATAATCTCCCAGCCTCTAAACTTCTGATTAGATAAATCTCCCAGCCTCTTAACTTCTGATTGGACAAATTTCCCAGTCTCTAAACTTCTGATTGGATAAATCTCCCAGCCTCTAAACTTCTGATTGGACAAATCTCCCAGCCTCTAAACTTCTGATTGGATAAGGGATTACACCTGACCTTTCTCATTTGACAGCCGATCAAGTTAGTTTATAAAAATGATTAAAACTGCTGTGGAAAAGAATTATGGGAGTTTTTGCCAAATATTCAATAATTCTGTAACAAACATACCTAGTACCAAAGTACCTTTGCAATGAGAAAAAGGAAGACAAACATTTTTGTAACTGCAAGACCTTTCTTGTGACTTGACCGACAATTTCTCAATACCTATACCTCTTTGACAAATAAACCTTTGGCTGTTGAGAAAGAGGAAGAAAAACTGTTTTTCTTACATTAAATCTTACTTGTAATTTGACTGACTATATCTCAATATCTACCTCTGTGAAGGGTAAACCTGGGGCTGATAAGGAGAAGTGGAACCCTGGTCTCGCTGGGCGTGGCACCTCCGTGACCCCCCTGGTCACTCATTCCGTGGTCCCCACATACAACTATAAGGGTGTCCATCTCTGTGTCCTGGCAAACATATACAGTTACTGCCTTCAGTATTAAATAGAGCATAAACAAAATCAGAGAGGAACTAGTAGTCACAAGCAAGCGGTTTTGAGGAAGTATACAGGCATTGGCAGGGTTCGAAATTAACTCTTTATAAATAGAAAAACGCCAGTTAAATTGCAGGAAATGCTAGTGAAAATTTTTTCTACTCTGTTTTCTCAGTCAATCTGTTCATATACATGATAAACAAGCATAAATAGTGAAAATATGAGTGGAAAATAGAAACCAACAATAGAAACTATGATTTTATGATGAATGAAATCTTTCTGATCAGTGGTGTGATTCCTGTATTTTCTCTATTTTACTTTGCATTTAAATTAATGAAAACACTGCTATAAAGTTTTCTAGTTCAAAATTTTATTTTGCTAGTGGAAATTTTAGGCACTCGCAATGAACTGCTAGTTATGAAAAAAAAGTTAAGTTCGACCCCTGATTAGTCCTAAATTAAACTACATTTGTACTTTTCAAATACTGGGTATCACATTTGACCATAAATAAGCCTTGAAATTTAGCTTTCTTACTAAAACATGGGAGGATGTGATAAAACGCCAGAGGAATTACTTGCTTTTAAAATACCTATATCAAAATAACTGCATTTCCCCAAAAAATTCACTTATACTAGGCCGTTTGCTTTTCGTTTTTGCAGTCCAAACGGTTTGACCACTTGGACCGGTGTTGTTGGTTTATAAAATAAAGACGGACCTGGTGATTTTATATTGTTTTCAGACGAGCCTTGACAAAGACTTCCAAGGCCTGTATTAACATTTGCAGGTCCGTCAAGATATATGTTTGAATTATTACATTTAAAAACTGGCGAACCGGTTTGTCCGCGTAAACGAACAGGCCCCAAGACAATCCTGCTCTGATATGACGTTCTAGGGGAGATAATTCTAACGGAAAATCTTCGGTACAAGACTACAAGGTGTAAGGTGTAAGATGATGTCCTAAATATCTTATTCACCTGTTCCACAAGCTGGTATATATCCCTGATGATAGAGTCCATCTCCCGAAGTTTGGGTGGAACCAACGGGCTGGTAGGACCCGCCATGTGACCAATGTGGTCAAGTCCGAGATAGTGAAGTATCAGGACATCAAACTGTCCAGTTCTGAGGGTCGGTGACACATGTCGAGTGACATTGTTATCCACCTGTGAGAGATAGGGACACAAATTCATTAATACAATCATATAAACCTCACTGGAAGATAAACATCAAATTATTCATGTATTTTGTCTGATTTTGAATGACAAGCCCAAAGACATCTTTAATACTCTGCAAGATGTCCAAAGCACTGGCTTTGATGGAGGCTGTTATAGAAAAAGATAAAGGGAATTTAGCAGCAAAATAAAAGTCAAGTTGACTGCATTTTGTTTCATTGTAGCAGAAGAGATATCAGGAACACAGTTTTTTTGTGTATTACTGACATTGTCCTCGTCACCACCACCATCATCATCATCACCATCACCATCATCATCATCTATTCTTCATCATTAGCATAAATTAATAATGATAACATCATCATCATCATCATCTTTTCTTCATCTTAATCATTAGCATAAATAAACAATGATTACATCTTCATCAATCAAGATTATATTTTTTGAGATAATCCATAGAAAAATAGCAAATTCTCTGTTGATCTGTTTATAAAATGTTCTACAGATGGACATTAGAAATTGGACAATGACTTTTGATGGTGATCTGAACTGTACTCCTTGTATTATGACAGTATGTATGTAAGATATATAATTAGTCTAAACACAAATGCCCTTGAAAACCCTATTCAATCAGGAAGAAAATGTTTTAAATCTTGAGATACATGTATTGAGTTTACGAACAAGGAAATTTGAAATACATGTATTGAATTTATAAACAAGGAAATTTTTATCTGAATTCCTTTAGTTTTTACCTCTGTATAATCAGTTACAATAAATGATGTGGTACCATCCGACTCTACAAATTGGTGGGGAAACAATCTGATCCAGGTGTCATCTCCATAAAACTTCACCCTCTTCTTCGCTCTCTTCATCTGGTCAATGATATTGTCCTCATGTAGTTCTGAGGAGCCAAAGTTCAGCACCACATCCACAAACCCAGGAATACTGCCAGTAGTCAAAGCCTACAGAAAACGAAGAAAACTAGTTACCTTAAGTATATAAAAGTTTATTACATTCTCACCAGTAAAATATCGAAAATTATTCATTCTATAAAAGTGATATTTTTCACTTTCTGATGAAAAACGTTACATGACATCATAATGCAAGATATAATACATAATGCCATGATTTGGCGTACATTTGTGAGCCATTGACAAGGGGACCGCAATGAATTCTGGGAGAGATTGAGCTGATAGGTATTTTGAGCTGCCTCAGGATATTTTGCTTGTGTGGCTAATATTTTGATATTTTCTACTCGCGCTATGAATTCGTAAAAAATACCAAAATATTAGCCGCACTCGTGAAATATATTTGGTATTACTGAAGACACTGTTAGATATCCACTATGTCTTTCTTGCCTATATAACTAGGTGCACAAAACGACTTCATTCCCAAAATATTTTCCAAAAATTAGAAAAAAATTCCCAATTATGTCCTTTGATTATAACTTCTGAAAAGCACAGAAAAACACAATGGCAACTTTTACACAAAGTATGTAAGTTTAAGGATACTCAAAAGTCAAAATTTGATGTGTGCCATCAAGTATACAGAGCATTTAAATTTACACTCCAGAGCATTTACACTCCATCATAAAACAGGTCAGCACGACACATTAAACAAATTTTAACATACTGTACATGTAAAGTCTTCCTTATTAGGTCAATTGGATTTCCCCAAAATACCCAGGCAAGACACTGAATATGTAAAAATAGAGTTTCAGAATCATGTTCAAAGCCTCTGCTGAGGACATCTGGTTTAATTATAGAATGTTGCTCTACCAAATGAGCGAAAAAGGATTTTTACTTAGCCTGTTCTATAGGATATGACTATAATTTTATCATACGAATAGGTATGTCCCTCTTAGCTTGAGGGATCGATATATACATGCCTTGATCCGTGGTATAAGTTGGTCGGGGGAGGGGGACAAACCTTGATCCGTGGTATAAGGTGGTCCGGGGAGGAGGGCATACCTTGAACATTGGTATAAGGTGGTCCAAGGAGGAGGGACAAACCTTGATCTGTGGTATAAGGTGGTCCGGGGAGGGGGACAAACCTTGATCTGTGGTATAAGGTGGTCCGGGGAGGGGGATAAACCTTGATCTGTGGTATAAGTTGGTTCGGGGAGGGAGACAAACCTTGATTTGTGGTATAAGGTGGTCCGGGAGGGGGGCATACCTTGGTCCTTGGTATAAGGTAGTCCGGGGAGGGGGACATACCTTGATCTGTGGTATAAGGTGGTCCGGGGAGGGGGACAAACCTTGATCTGCGGTATAAGGTGGTCCGGGGAGGAGGGCATACCTTGAACCTTGGTATAAGGTGGTCCGGGGAGGGGGACAAACCTTGATTTGTGGTATAAGTTGGTCCGGGGAGGGGACAAACCTTGATTTGTGGTATAAGTTGGTCCGGGGAGGGGACAAACCTTGACCCTTTGTAAGGTGACTGGGAGGAGACATACCTTGACCCTTGGTAAGGTGACTGGGAGGGGGGCATACCTTGACCCTTTGTAAGGTGACTGGGAGGGGGGATACCTTGACCCTTTTTAAGGTGACTGGGAGGGGGCATACCTTGACCCTTGGTAAGGTGACTGGGAGGGGGCATACCTTGACCCTTTGTAAGGTGACTGGGAGGGGGCATACCTTGACCCTTTGTAAGGTGACTGGGAGGGGGCATACCTTGACCCTTGGTAAGGTGACTGGGAGGAGACATACCTTGACCCTTTGTAAGGTGACTGGGAGGGGGGATACCTTGACCCTTTGTAAGGTGACTGGGAGGGGGCATACCTTGATCCTTGGTAAGGTGACCGTGGGAGGGTGGACCTTGGCGATGTACCTGATCACTTTCCCTTTCGTCCACAAATCCTGCAAGTTGGTCATTGGAGATTGTTTGCCGAGGACAAAGTCGGCCCTCAAAGCATCGATCAAGACAAACACCATTTTCTCAAACACTGGAGGGTTAAAAGAAGACTCAGTCTTTGAATCGAGAGTAGCATTTTTGCTGAAAAGCCCGATTGAAAAATCGGATTGCACAGAAAATCCCGGTAAGCCATTTCGTATAGGGAAAAAGCTTCTCAAAAATACCGCGTAAACAATCAGGATGCAGACGAATTTGCATGCGATGTATGACGAATCCATCTGTGTGTAATAAAGGAAAGTAAGTATATGTTAAGAATCTTCACATAATTACTTATCAAGGACTTGTTAGTCGAACCCAAAAAGTTTTTTTTTGCACCCCATTTTCTCCTCATAACACATGTCAACATTCAATGTAAACTTCCGGGAAGGGGAGATAAATCGCTCTTTACTGTCACCGCCACGTGCTCCCATGGCCATGACAGGTTTTTTTTGTGTTGTGTACTGTTTGGTATGTTTCCTGTATATTTATGTAAAATTCTTTAATTCTTTTTCCAATTGTTGTGTTCTATGTGAGAATACAGAAATATTAATTGATATTTTTCAAACCAGCAACTTAGCGCGTTTATGAAGGTTATTAAAATCACATATTCTGGCAAAGATAAAAAAAAAACAAAAAAAAAACATTCCTTTATAGAGGTCTTTGGTGATTAAAGCAAAATAAAACTTATTATTTATGTCTCTGGACTACCAAAGCATCATCTATGATCAGTTCATTCGTCATAACAAATCAGTCGATATAATGGCCTACACGGATGGGTAATTTAGTCATATTTTTTTCCACACATGAACAACTTAAATAATCTGCACTAATCAAATCGACGTCTCTAGTTCACGTTTCAACGGTTTCGATAATTAATTGCCGAAACAGGCTTAATTAAGGAGGGAGACCCCTGAATTTAAAACTTTAAATTTAATCTGTAAGAAATATTTTGAAATATCATGTTTGAATATATTCTTTTTGTCATTTTTTTCTTCATCAAAAAGTTTGCAAGTATGGAATAAATCTCATATTTATAACGTTAAAAAAACGGATAATTGAAATACTCCAAATCAATTAATATATTATCCAGTACGTGTTGGAAGTTTGTTTGAACGTGACCAAGTGTACGCATGTATAAAGGAAAAACAGTCATCACATTGAATGATACACATCCCTCTGCAACCATTGTTTACAAGTTTACAAGCTAGAACTGACGATATCAGATCTGTTATTTACATATCTAGCTAGACAAAGCACAAGCATCTGGTTAATATCTATAGAAGAAAAATACAATAGCCCACAGGTCCCCGACTCGTTTTATAAAATAACATATAAGAGCATATAAATGAGATGTACTCTTATATGTTATCATTTTATCAAACGAGTCAGGCACCTGTGATTCGCCCCCACACTACTATGAGAGTAGGTGCTGATAATTATGTTTTTCTACTACTAGATGCATACGCATGTGGACAACCCTACAAAAATATATAACTCTACAGTCAAAAGTATCGATTCTGTAGTCATCGCCAAAAAATTGTCATGCTGAAAAAAATCGCGAAAATCAAATTATAATTTTGTTCAAGTAACAAGCATTCATAAATTGACAATATGTTTTTTTTTTATGTTCCTCGACTCTTTAATAAATAACTCAAGTTTACTCGTCTTCATACAATCCACGGATGTGAACTTCGTGCTTGAAAATATTGAATGACGATGATGTATTCTTATTTTAAAATATGCCTTTAAGCAGGATTTCCATTGCATTTCAGAGCTTCGTTTTAAACAATTAATCATGGATTAACACACCACCGTCCCATTGTGGGTATGTGCAGGGACTTGTATGTGCTTATTAATTTCTAATAACATTTTTATCATGCAGAAAAATCAATGTCGGGCAAATTTGAGAACATTATTTATATATATATGTCTCTGGCCAAGTAGTGCTTAGATTATACTTTATAAATAGCTCGATCCTGGTTAAATAGTCTGGCTCTTATGTCGGCAAACAGCTTGTGGTTATCCAGAGGTGTTGTATTTAAAGTCTGAACACCTTGTTAGCTGTCAGCAATACAGTTCACCAATTATAAACCCCATTACAACACAACGCGGGTCGGTTACCCAGTGGATCGATACTCGATACACACTAGGTGTAATCAATGGGCACAACGACATTGTCTGTCTGGCTAGCTCTTACCTAGCTGTGTATTTTACCGCCAACGTTTGTCCAATGAAATACGTCGACACAAATGTTTGTACGCACGAGTGATCAGTGGTTATAGGCCTACTAGCCTTGAACTCGCATTAGCCCTCCGTACCGCATGGCTGTAAACAAAGTCAATGGCCACATATATAATGCCCGTGGATCTCGCAGCCCTATTTTACATGCGCGATAAGCTCATGTGATATGGACTCGGGACAACTTTTTTTATTGACTAAACGTTAGCTCGCACGTGCCGGTTTAATTCTGATGAATTGTACCAGTGTATTTTCACTTTCGTTACCTGGAATTTACTAGTTTGGTCAAAAACGTTTTATTTTCCCCCAGTCACTGTTGTCTATGATAATGACACCTGAATATGGGGCCTTCACGTCTGAAGTTCATCTTGGATATTTTACACCTTGCAGCAGACAATTTGGTCTCCCTGGACGGGGACTTTGACTTTCGCTTCACAAAGAATTTAAAAGTAAAATGCATATATCATAGGATTTCATTTTTATTTTTCACATTCTTATTACAAATAGTTTCAAAATATACAATTTATACAAATGCAATTTCAGACCGAGTAATTAAGTTGAGAATTACAATTTGAATATATATCTCATTGAGCATAATAAATCGGCAGTCTTGTTTCAAGCATAAATATGGCAACAGCCAGCCTTCTAAAAAAAATACTCTGACTAAAATATACAATTCTTAGATCAACTTAAATGCTTAGATCAACGTGAATATGCAACAAAAAAAAACACACTGGCAGTGTAAAACCACGTGTCTTATAGTTCAACAGTAATAGTATATAATTTGTATTTCCACAATTAATTTCCATTTCCAACATTATATTGTAGCACGTAAAATTAGATGATTTTAGAACAATATTGTTAAGTGTACCGGCATAAAAACACTTATAAATGTAACAAGTCCGGATTTAGATTCCTATCTTATCCAAGTCTGTGCAGTAACATAGTCCCGATAAAACTATACACACGCACGCGGTGCTCCTGTACACACACATGGCATGGCCCGCTCAGCCAATCATTGCAGAGGAGAGCCGGCCGGTGACAATGGCTGTCAAAGTGAACCTAACGCGGGAAATGGGTTGTAAACACCGACAGGGGTATTTGTTTACCATGTGGCCGATGTACTGTAGGTAGAAAGCCCACCTGTTATCTAAATTCAGATGGAAAGGGCACTTAACCAATATGACACAATATATCTTGCTGCTTGTAAATTGAGCTGTCTACCATTACTACTAACCAGAATTTTTTAGGAAATGTTTGGATAGTTGAAATTTTAAATGAATATAAATCAACCCAGTTTTCTTATCAATTAATTTTCAGTGCCTAGTTATCAACCCCCAGAAGGCTGCATTTTTTCACAATTATGTAACAACTGTCATTTCACAGTGTACCTTTAGGCTGTCTACATTTCTAATCCAGTAGACTTATCAAGATAAGAAAAATCCTGAGGCAGTAAGAAACAATGAAATCACTGTACATGTCACTTTTGTCATCATGGTAAATAATTATATGTCCATTTAAAATTGTACATAATATATATACGGTATATATCCTCTTTTAGCTGCATCTGGTTTTTGAAACTTGCAAAGTATTAAGTTTGTGTCACAAAAATGTTATAAATCTGTCCATGAAATTATATCCTTCATTCGCAGGTAAAAAGTTAATGTTATTTCCAAATGTGATCTTTCAGTTAATTTCACAAGGACATGAATGATTTTTGTGGAGATTTGCTTGTGGCTTCTTCACATTTCTGTTTTTCCAGCTGACTCATTGCGACATCAACGAGCATGAGGAAAGCATTGAATGACTCGGGTGTGTGGGTAACCTGGGTAGGTTCTGGTGGTGATGGGGGAGGAGTGTTGTCATCGGACGGGTATGAATCCTTGCGAACAAGTTCATGATTGGAAATGGATGAATGATCCTGAACTGGAACGCGTTCATAGCGTTGAGTGTAGCTATGCTCATGAAATCGACTTGACATACCATCACTTGTATCCGACACAGATTCCGATTCAGAATTAAAGTCACTGGATGAAGATGCTTCACAATCAGACATGTAGCCATCAGTGTCTATCATAAAAGGCATTCTAGACCTGTATATGTCATCATTCCCATCGTAACTATTTTCCATGTTGGAATCTTCTCCAGTGGTGAAGGTGACCCTGTCCAGCAAGGACTGTTTATGTTTTCTGGTAATTGTGTATTGAAGTGGATCTTGACCATCTTTCTTGATCATTTCAGGGAGAATCCTTCTCCTTGCATTTATAAACCAGTTACACACCTGTAGAACTGTCAAGTTGGTAGCACTTGACAGGGACACTTTCTCCTGGTCTGAAGGGTAGGCATTGTATCGATGCTCATGGAGCCAGGTTTTCAGAATTCTCACTGCTTCTTTTGGCAAATTTCCTCTACGTTTCCTGGCGTCAATCTGAGATCTCAAAGGATCTTTCTTTTTCTCATGGAGATCATGTTCATCCTGGTCAGATCCAAAGCAGTGTTCCCATGGACGGGAGAATTTGAAGTCACGTCCTGTAAACAAATCAATAATCAGAATTTAGATGTTGCTTGAATGTAAAATAATAAACGAATTAACTCTAGTAAATCTAACAACCTATTTGTCAGAACAAATTTTAAGCACAATGTCTCATTGTTGTCGAGTAACTTGTGTCAAGTAGTGATGACATTTCAAATTCGACCAACTATATAAATATAGCAATGACTAAGACCCGTCACAATGTTGCACACACATCAACCATTTCGCTTTTATACGACAAATCAAGTCACTTTAGTAATTAAACAAAAGTTACAGAGAAAGCCAAAAAAATAGAAGCCATGTTTTGATCTAACGCGGGAAAACTCCCCGCTAGGTAAATAAATAGACCGACATCCGGATCGGCCATCGCGCTGATTTCAATATGGCAAGCATGGTTAAGTCGCTATAACGTCATTATTTAGGTGATATCTCACCAAACATGAACATTTAGAATCATTAATGATACAGTTACTGGAATACACGAAAATAATTCCGGTAAAAATGTTTAATAGTCCACAAATAACAATTGAACGCGTCTAGTCTTTGTTAGTAGAGCACGTGGTCCGTAACGTCGAGATACGTCAAACATTTGACAGCTGTAGCAACTTCACAAATAAACATGTTTACAGCAAATTAAAGGCATAAAATAGTAACTTACCTCGCTTGACTTTTCCTGTGTCAGTCATTTTTCAATATTAAAGATGATATTATTGAGAATTAACGATAAAATCTGCACAAACACCTCAATGTAAACTCTTGACACTTCGCTCCAACCACGCGGTGTAAACTGGCTACCTCGTGGTGAGCATTTGACAATCGCTGTACCACGTGTGCAATTACCATACGAAGTAACGCGTGATTTGATTGGACGGTCGATTGAGAGCGTGCGTTTCATTGGTCCATTCTGAGCGTGATATTTGGAGCCAATTTGCAGTGCTTGGCACGAAATGTCATTTTTGAAATTTGTTTATCTTTAGGAATACACATGGTGCTGATTTTGACAGCTGTCAACATGGGGATTTCACGTGTGGAATTGCTTATGCTATAAATCGATCATTTCTGTCCCAAATTAACTAAGAATAATTATTAAATGCGTGTAGGTATCATTTTCTTTGTTATGTCTCTCCCGCTTGCTGTATACCACGTGACTAAGGGAGGTAAATCAGGTATATTACACAACACTGTCATATTTTTTCGTTTATAAAAAAAATACAGCCGCGATATGGAGGATCCTTCAGATCATAGTCAGAATGTTGCTTGTCACACAGCTTGCATTAAATTATTCTAACTAAAAATAATATGTAGACAAAATATTAAAACTATTTATTTATCGATTTATTTGTACAGTTTCTACATATACATATATATGCCACTGAATTGAAAAGCTTGATAATTAAAATATTTTTCATTTGTTGTTGACATTTTAACTTTATCATCAAAATGGAATATCACAGTTCGGGAGTTGTCTCGTGAAGAAGATATATAGCGAACAAAGAAACAATCAAACGAAATGGAAATTAAATATTGTTTTAAGAACTATACAATGCTCCGCCTTAATAGCAGTTAGACGGAATGTACATGTACGTGTATATATGTCTCATCAAAACCTTAAACATCAATCTTTTTTTATAGGTATAGGAATGTAGACTAATATTATGAGGAAGGCCAATTTGATTTTGGCTGAAATTCAAATTAACAATGGATCGCACATCTCATAAGGAAGACGGACAAGAGAAAAACTAATTATGTTAATTATCCGTTCAAACAGGCGGGCGTTCCTGGTTCAAACGATTATGGACTCGAGATAGACAAATCTATTAAAACGTAATCTTAGAATTACGCTGCACGTAACTTAGCCATATTTTCTTTATACCGGGCTCTACAATCGTAATGGTAATATATATATATATATATCAATAGAATCTGTCATGTTGTGTATATGAATGTAACCTTCGGGGCATAGGACCAAACTCGACTGAAAGATTATGAATGAATATCGAAACGCCCGGAAATGATCCGGTGTTAAATTCACACCCCGGGGGTGGCGAGATATACACCTGTACACACACACGCCTTCGTCCCACCCCTGTTATATGAGAACGTTTGTTTTGATGACGTCACACCGATAAGGTGTCGTACTTATGTAAGTATGAGTTTATCCTGTGTGTTACATACACACCTTGTATTTATTCAACCATTGCTCAAACATCCTGCAAGAAGAAAGCAAATGCGTTTGGTCGTGAGAAATAAATATGTGTTTTCTTCTACGATGTTATTTACACCAGTAAGAATGAGTGATTAATTTTGTTTGCTTTAATCAGCGAGCCCGGCAGACAAAGTGTCGCCAAAAATCTGGTAACATTGAGTAACAGTGATACTACAAAGGTTTACTATACCAGGAAAAATTGTACTCACTGATCGGTAATTGGATTAATAATTAATCCAACTATAATTATAAATTGCTTTCAGATACAGAAAACTACATAAAATCCAATTATATATTAGTTATAAGTGTCAATTAAAAAAAAGTACTCAAAATACCAACAGTTTAACGTTTTCTATGTTTACTTAATTACTTACAGGAACATAAATATAAGACTACTCATTTAAAAAAGTGTATTCGTAGGTAAACTCATATAAATGAAAATAATAAGAATCTTTTTAAAATTAAAATATTACAATCTTATATTATTCAAATGAAATTTTAAGACAAGAATATACCACGAAAAGGGAGAAAGATAATGATGTATACAAGCTACAGTTGGAGCCTCCGGATATCTGACGGAATATCTATAAACTTTGTGTTCAATTTTTCATGTTAGATTTTGATCACTACACGATTTGATATTTTTTCCTGTAAAATAAATGAGGCGAAATGACGTTCTTTTACGCATTGTTCAATTCAATTCTATTTTATTTTATTCCAGGTGTCTAACGACCCATATAGATATAATACCACAATGAAGAGGTAAGTTTAACACCTCAGTACACATTTCAATATTACTTCCTGTCTCGATTTCTTGCAACATCCTAATATAATGTATTTTTTTTAATAACGTCAAGCCCCAACTTTATCAACATTCCTTAACTTCAGGAATAATTAACTGAAATATTTCCATAGAAAAACATTATGCAAGCAGAAAAAATAGTTTTTACGTTCTTTAATGTTTTCCGTGGAAATTCAAAGTGAAGAAATATTGATGAAACTGGTCCCAGATTAAAGGAAATCATTGCATTTTAGAAGAATTCTCCATTTCAACATAAACTGCAGACTTTCTTGATTGTGAACGCCTCGATGACCGTGGAAGCAGTTATATTTTATCTATGTTATTTTCGATCTTCTTCATAAGAAGTTCATCGCAATTTTTTGTTTTTTTTTTTGTTTGTCGGCCTCCGCTCCTTTTTTGTTTGTTTGCTTGTTGGCTCATTTTGTTTGTTTGTTTTTTGTTAGCTCGTTTTTGTTTGTTTGTTTGTTAGCTTGGTTTGTTTGTTTTTTGTTTTGTTGGCTCGTTTTTATTTGCTTGTTAGCTCGTTTTTATTTGCTTGTTAGCTCGTTTTTATTTACTTGTTAGCTCGTTTTCATTTGCTTGTTAGCTCGTTTTTGTTTGTTTGTTTGTTAGCTTGGTTTGTTTGTTTTTGTTTTTTGTTTTGTTGGCTCGTTTTTATTTGCTTGTTAGCTCGTTTTTGTTTGTTAGCTCGTTTTTATTTATTTGTTTGTTAGCTTGGTTTGTTTGTTTTTGTTTTGTTTTGTTGGCTCGTTTTTATTTGTTTGTCATCTCGCTTTTGTATGTTAGTTTGATAACTCGTTTTTGTATGTTTGTTTGATAACTCGTTTTTGTTTGATTTATGATTTAAAAATCATTGTAATAACAGCTTTTATCGAATGCACACAAAAAGCAAGATCTATTTCTTTCCAGAATATAAATATCAAGCATTTTTTCATTCCAAGGTTTTTTTGTTTTAAACCTGAAATTCAGAGTGCCGTTAAATAGACAGCGTTTTATGCATCCATAGCCGAGTTTTAAGACATATTTTGTAGTAAATCTTGCTAAAACCGTATTTTGATCTCTTTTCCCGTTAACACTGGATAATTATCTACAAGTTTATAACAAGTACAAAATGCATAAGTATTATATCTACATGTAGTGATCAATCAAGAACTGGACTGGTATACGACGCTTTATAAACATCAACAAGAAGATAGCAGCTGGGGTATGTCAATAAACAGCCCCGGGAAGACAAGTGATAAAGTGATTAGCTATTTCAATGAAGTCAGACGTTTTGTCCGATACATATGTTTACCGACACACGATTTAACCCATGTTTGTAAACATTTAAACTTTTGGCGGAGAAAACGTCCTCTAGTTATATAAGTTAACTGAATACTTATACGACAATAACAAACGTGAGTTTGCATAATAAGTTCTTAAAAAATGACTAATTAAATAAATGTCACATCTGTATATGTCTTATCAATAATGTTTTACTGCTCTTTTTTTATAGTCTACCGAGTTCCGATAAAATCTAGTAACAGTTGTTTGGATATAAGATTTTAGAATAGTAAATGACAACGAATATAAATTTTACGTGATAATGCAAAATTTATATCCAGTGTATCCTCCATAGATTTAAGGCGATATCAGTTTATATATCAATTAAGATTCTCTACAGAGGAAACGGATATTTCGAGGAAGACAGGAATGGAAAAGAGAGCGACGAAAAGGCACGGGATGTGATGAACAGTAGAATAATTAAAAGTTATGTAAAGTAGCCCAGTCTAGTTTAAATCAATTTTATTGTAGATTAAAGCAAATGGATTGGGCAAAAGTTGTACAACTTTCTTAGTCCTTTCCGTAACAAGGGTGTTAGCGCGAGTTTCCTCTGGCCCTGACACCATGTCTGGTGTAGTGACATGGTGTCAGGGCCAGAGGAAACTCGGGTAACAAGGGTGTATGTACACATTTTGTCATGCAACAGATTATTTATACTAATATGGTATTTTAACAGAAACAGGGATACATATAGAAAGGAGAAGAACACAAACAAAAATAAAATGTAGAGTTTTGTAAGATGAAGAACATGTATAATATGTGGTTTAACTGGTCTTGTTGACAAAAGTATATAGAACACAAATCCTTCTGCTAAGGTTCGTCACATGATGTGCCCAGTATCGTTCTCCATATTCACGCGTAATCCGTCTTTGGTCTCACTACAGGCGTCTGTTTCTGGTTAGTATTGATAGAAAAATATATATATATTAGCCTTTAGTAGGAGTAGGGGCTTATGCTTTTGTTTATTCATTCAAGTCAAAAGCAGACGCCTGTGGTCTCGTTGGTCAAGTGTGTCAGATCTGCCACATGGTCTGATATACCATTGGTAGAAATGATATATGTATATGTGTGTCTGATTGCGTGTATATATATGACCTTCAAATGTATACGTATAATATATGTGTGTGTGTTAATTTGTTTACTTATTAAATGATGTACGACCTGAGATGTTAGAAGTTATTAACCTCCTTATAACTATCATCTATCATTTCCCGGTACATTTAAATAACTTGATCTCTCCCACTTTCACTCTCTCTATCTCTCGATCCATTGGCCTTTTCGCATCCGGTTATAATCATATTGTACATAATCATCACTATTTAGCCGTCTTATGATGTATATCTACGTTTAATTTTATCATTAGGAACGGGAGTCTATAATGTTCAAGTAACTTGTGTCCAATATTTTGTTTTATATTGGCTATAAAATATGTTTAAACTAAAAATCCGACTAAAATGTAATCAGCAGTAGAGAAATAAATCACATGCTACTGTTGATATTGCAGTTGCGATTTATGTAGTTCTCCCTTAGACACGAAGAAAGTTACTCTTTTTGGATGTGTTCTTGTGCCCCCTTCAGATGTGTCATCATTTCTTGTGCCCCCTTCTGATGTCATTAATGTTTGTGCCCTTCAGATGCGTCATCAAATCTTGTGTCCCCTTCGGATGTGTAATCGATTCTTGCGTATCCTTCAAAATTTGACCGAAAAATGAAATGTTTTGACACCTGCTAATTGATCCCTTGGTCGTTTTAAAATGCTATTTGCAAAATAATTGTCATTCTGAGAAATCCACATCATCACAACTTTTTGCAAATTTCATTTAAAAGGACCAATAAGATGGAGAGATGAGTAACGAATGATTTTATAATATTACACTATTTGGAGATTTCCAAAAGGCTTGTCATACGGTAAATTTGTCGGAGGTAGGCATGCGAGAGCTGTGTGTTGCCTACAGTTAAATTGAAATCATAATGTAACTTTGGTCCATATTTTGTGAGCAATTATGGGCAACTTTACTCACTATAGGTGTCCAAATAAGTAGCAGTAACAATAGGTTTTATGACGGCCATCTTGAATGAGGCATAGGACCGAATTTCAAGGAACCATACTCACGTCATTGCTAAAAAGGCTTGTCTGGTTACAAACTTCAATTCGGGAAAAGACAGCTGAATGATGCTTTTGTGGCGGTCTTTGCAGCATTTTGATTTAACTAAAATTCAGTTATATACATTTTTCGACATTATATATACTCGCATGGGTAAAACAAATCCTGTCTTTAGGGGACTTGTTGCCCAACACAAGTTTTCCCCAATATGGAGGCCATGGTAGCCATCTTGAACGTCATCTGGATCCGAATTTCGCATAGGACCGAAAATGAAACATTGATAGCCCAACCCATTCAGGAAGAGTAGCGATAACAAGCAGCTGTTTACAGACACCCAGAGAGACGGACAGACGGACGGCACGCTTCATGTCGTGAGCTCTGCCTATTGAGACCAGCGAGTTGGTACACGTGATACTCCAAATTATTGTCACCTTTTTGTTGTATTTCTGTCGGTAAATAACATATCAATTATATTAGCTATTAAACGGGATAAATATTTCACGTGGTAATTATCACAAATCATTGTGGCCACTTCAAACCTTTCCAACAGAAATATATCAATTTCTGTAATGTGGATGTGAATGTGTAGCATTGATTTCCAATAAAGCATGTGTGTTTTGAGGTCTGGTATTAGATACCCAATCAAATATTCATAATATGTACTGGTCTGCGAACAAATAAATCATGTAACACTGTTAAAAGATTATTGTTTAACGGAACTATAGACAGGTAAATTTTATATCCTACCAAAAAAAAAAATTACTGGAATAGGAATCAAGATATTGTCGGCCGATGAACGCCGATAATGTTGGTGTGTTTTTTTTAATATTATTATCTTATTTTATCATTAAAAAAAAATAATGTTTTTTTTTTTTTTTTTTTAGAAAATACTTTTTGATTATGACATAGAAGATCTACTTGTGTCTGAAATAAAAAAAAAGTACTCAAAATCTGCTGTCCGGTTCCACTTCAAACTGACGAATGTTCCATGTGTGTGATATATGATAGCTGGTGTGTGAAACTACGAGACGACGACGACGACGACGAGGAGGAGGAGGAGGAGGAGGAGGAGGAGGAGGAGGAGCTGTACAATAATCTTGTAAAAGTTCTCTTTTTGATGTGTTGACATTATATTTATACTGACGTGACATGGAGGAGGGGGGGGGGGGGGGGGGGGGGGTTGACACATCGGTTATGTTGTGATATCCGATTGACTTTGCCGAATTATCGGAATATTTAATCATCGCTTACATTTAACTAAACAGCAGAGATCCTAAAACAGATCCCTGTTGACCCCAACTTACAAATCGCTTTCAACAGAGACCTATATAAAATTGTTACATAGGTCTGTGATATATCTGAGACATTCTAATACACTTACTGTCCCCCGAATTCTGTGGTATCTGTAAACCACAAGTGATATCTAATCCAGAGGTTAGGGATGGACTGGAGACATCTTGTAGATAACGCGTGTTTATACTTCATGTGGGACAGAGGTCTAAGTGGTCTATGTAGATTACGTCATCAATAACTGTCAAGGGTAAAACTGGTATCAAGTCTTCGGGAGATATCAATATGGTATATATTAACGCTCAGCAAGGTATGTGAAAATTAAAATATTGTGTCTATTGATTGTTTTTAATGAATTGCTTTTTTTCTGAGCCGGTGTTACGGTTTTTTTTAACTATCATAACAGATTGTTTGTTTTGATTAACTCAAGTGAATCCATCCATCCATCTATCAAATGACTGCTTATAACATTATATTATATACAGACTGTATATAGTATACAATAAAAATAATAAGTACGTATATGTGATAAAGGAAAACAAAAAACACGTGAAGTAAATAAAAAAAAAATAGTAATAAAATGTACTAATAGATATTTTTGAACGTGTGATATTTGTCCCCATTTCGCTGGAAGTTTCGAGCACAATTTTATCAGGGATTTGTATTTAGTCGCTAAGCTCATTACCTCGGGAACAAAGGTAGTCAAAATCTTCGTGAAACGACACGAGTTATGAGATAGGCGATCGTGTATCTACATAACGAAACTATGCATTAACATGTCGCCGGCTCTACGCATCCGTGAAATTTACACCATCACTGAAATATATGCCACTTGTTGCTACTCGAACTTTGACCCCGTGAAGAAGAGTTCTGCCCAATCATATCTAGTCGCTCGCCGAGACAGCTGTGCGTCAGGTATAAGTTCTGAGAAGACGTCGGTTAAGACAGTTGGCTTCGCTACCTGAACATGTTTTAGCTAAGGGAATGTAACAGATGTTTAGATACGCTATCGTGAAGGGCTTTGCTCAGCTGATCAAAGTCGACAACTGTCGACAGGAACTTGACTGGACTAGAGGCCTAACTCCAGATACCGTGCATTGTGACAATTTTTTGTTTAAATTATTTATGGAAAATGTGTTTGTCTAAACATGCAGTAAATCTTGACATGACGCTAAAAAGAGTGATATTCAAAGCACATTTTTAATATCACATACCAGCTTGATTTCACGATTTTAAAACAAATTTCTCTCATTAGAATGTTAAACTACTTATATGAAAAAAATATTTATTAATATATATGTGTTTATTATTCAAGGATAATATTTATAAATCGGAATCTATCAGTTATTTTGTAAATTTGAAAATTAAGACTGTTTTATTTCAACCTGTACTGGTGTTAAGCTTACCTGGTTCGTTACAGGTAAAGTGGAGCTATTTATAATGTTTTGGATTTAAATGTCCTATCATTATGCAGTGTAAATATTTATCTATGAATGACAGCGATGTGTAATGTTATACAACATGAACTCGACAGGCCATACATCTGTCGTTAGAATTATTTAAGCATGATTTCTGGGACGTACAATTTGAGACTAAGCAGCGTTGTAATTTAAACGCACAGACCGCGATATAATATTTGACAATAGTCGATGGCGATTGCTGGTTTTATTGAAAAATTACGATGGAAGGTTTACAAAAGTGATTTATTTCACTAACTCTGCTGGAGATCGAACCTGGGACCCCTGGTTCACTAGAGAGAAGCACAGGGATCTGGTATCAATTAGTCTATATATCACATAATTATTATAAAATGAACACTGAGGGGAGACATTTTTGACCGAATGCAAATGTGTAGTAAACACCAAGTTTGGTCTAAATACACTAAGACCACAGGGGCATGTCTAATCTTATATTAAAAAATAGCCAGAAATACCTATATATTAAGACAGGTATTTCTGACTACATATTTCTTAATATAAGACTAGACATGCCCCTGTGCTTAAACTGTACAACAACTTCTCAAGTCCCTGTGAGAGAAGCCGCTATATGCTTACCACAGTGACAGAATGATAGAGTTTGTCAACAACCTCCCGGGCAGAGGATGGGTTCAGGGTTCCGAGGATTATTAAATGTCATGTTATAAACGGTTTTTAATTTAAACTCGATCGAAATTACGATGTCTGGGTGTTGATATGACTGATAAAATCATTTTCTATAATCACATGACCCAGACCAAAGCAGGGACTTAGTATCAACCCGCCGGACACCGGGTCCATTTATATAAAGTAAGCATCGCATTTATAGACAATGTGTTGGGAATCTATTCCAAACCCCTTGCAACAGAAACATCGTTCGTAAATTTATTTATAAAACAATTAATTATTCAGGTAGAGACGTGCACGGAAAACATCTCTGGCTCTTGTTTAACATCCGTTAGGTTTGTTTAAAATATCAATAATGTTTCATATTTAAAGAGGGAAGAAAGAAATTCCACACTGCCTCTCTGGGCTTTCGTAAACCAGACACTTACGATAATTGCTTCTGAGAAATTACATATAGGCTCCTAAAACTTGCATAGACTTCTCCAGATTTGCGTGTTGATAGTTAAACTTGCGCGCGCAAACCACGTGGGATATTGACCCTAAATATAAAGTACTTCCTCGGCTTTTCGAACGAAATATTAACTCGAAATTTTAAGATAAAACGTTCATGCAGTTATATGTATACAGTTTATAGAAATGTTTGGTTTGGTTTGTTTTTGTTTAACGTCCTATTAACAGCCAGGGTCATTTAAGGACGTGCCAGGTTTTGGAGGTGGAGGAAAGTCGGAGTACCCGGAGAAATGTATAAAGATATTAAGAGAAATATAATTTATATTGATCCCAGATGTACACAGTTGGGCTTTGTAAGGATGACAATATTTAAGTGATTTACATTTTTTTCAAATTCAATACAAATATTTATTGCACAGTTCTTAAACAATTTGATGGTAAACCTATACATGTCAAACATGTAAGCTTACTCTCCTCAGTTTTAAACATTTGTTGTTGTTTGGTTTTTTTAACTTTTTTTTTTTAATTTTTCAACAGAGAACTATATAACTATATATCTATTGATCGGCAGGTCTTTGCTTTCAATCAACCGGGAACGTCACTTTGAAACCATCCGCTTTAACGAAATGCCCTTTTTGCTTCACTACCTAGCCATGTTACGTTATCCTGTTGACGAAAACATCGCTCTGTTACAAACGGACACATGTGACCACGCGGCTTCTTTGATAGACTTGCACAAGTCTTAAATAGAAACAATGATTATTGGAAAAATGCTGAAGTGAGATGAACAATAGAGGGATGGTAAATAGCGGCCGTTTTGTGTTGAGAAGTTCAGACTGTCGGCTGACACGACATCGGGTCCTTCATTTCAGAGCTGCTCCCCACTGGTCAAGTTGGGTCAAGCTGGTCAAGCTGGTAGTCGTGTCATAATGCAAATGATTATATATATACTATTCGCGCATTAACATCTGTCTGTCAGTATGTCTAACGTCTGGTGTTGGGGTCAGAGGAAACTCGGACAAAGTCCACTCTTGGCTAGCACTAGCACCGTGAAAAACGATGTGTCTTGGTTCAAGAAATTTATTTTGGATAAAAATGTTCTTTTAATTAGTTCATGTATAGTGCAAAGTGCGTATATTTTAATATTTACGTCGAAGTACTAAAATCTGAGAAGTATTTTCTCGCCATTTTCACGCGGTCATTATCGTCATTCGACAAAAAGAGATGATTTTACTTGGAGAAAACCTGGAGGCCAGCTTAACTTGCCTGAGAAACTTTATATTTGGAGCTCCTATATACATACACAGAGAAATGACGTTTTACTGGAATAAACAAACAAAAACATTAATTTGTGAAATTCTGACTTGAACATTCTTTTATCGAATGTACTTTCACTTTTCGAAAGCATTTATTTGTAGAAACACGCCTGGCCCTCCGTTCAGGTAAAGAGCTGCTATTTATAAACACATTTAAAAGCGTTGACGCGTACAAATGCAGGCGAGACAGTTTATAAACAACCTATCACTTTTATATCATATTCGATTCCCAATCAATAACACTAAGTGCCCGATCGGATTCTGAGTAATCGCCGGAACCAACACGTGTTGCATCCATTCGTAGTGGTACTGCTGCTGTTTCTGCGAGCTGTCGCCACGTGAAACGGGAAACAATAGAAGGCAACACGTGGTCGCTGTGAACAAGAGCACTGTCGATCAGCCCCTATTGAAAACAAATATAAATTCGTCTGCACGAGAAATATGGCCCCTCTCACTAGAGTAATGGAACAATCGATATTTTCAAGCTGACACTACATTATTGTTTTATCATTGAACATCGGTTGAGAAACAGGTTACTCGAGTACTTGCAGTTCGGTAGTGATGTGAACCTTGATACTGATATAAGCTCATACGAGTTACCGCCCTTCTTATACTTAAAACGTAAGCGATGCGTCTCTGATGAAAAATTATTTTTACAGGTGATAACATTTTTGAATCGACTGTACATTTTGACCGGAAATACAGTGACGAACTTCATTTGAATATTTATGCAGAGACGTATATAACACACACACATATACATATGATTTATTTGTCTCTGATTTATGTTAATTCTGAAGCAACCTTATCACGTGATATAAACCACTAATATTTGACAAATATGAAAATTAAGATATCATTTTAATTGAATTATGCAGGTCTGTGCAGAGTTATGTATTTTTTGTTGTAAAATATTTACACAAAATGAATTAAAAATCTTTGGATCAATTTAGTTTAAACAAATATCATCTATATAAAACCCTAAATTAATTGAACGTCGCTACCTGCTAACTCACTTCGTATGAAGCAAACCTGACCCACAGACCAGGTAAAATTGAACATAACGCTGTATGTGATATGAGTGACGTAAATCATGTTCAACAAAAGAGTTCCAAACTAGGATTTCGAAGCACGCATTTAAATTCATTAACATGTTTGAGAGGTACACAGAAAATGATGACATATGTGAAAAGTACACAGAAAATAGTGACATAATATATGACAAGTTCACAACACTCATCAGGGAACTTAATTAGGGGACTATTTTTTTTTAATGATAATGATGATATTAATAATAAAAAAGAAGTTTAACATCTCATACAAAAGACGTCAATCTATTTACATGTATTTACAAATGTACATGTATTTATATAAAAAATGAAAAAAATGTATCACTTTTCCCCTTGACTCATTCAAAGTAAAAGTTAATTCTTTACGTGGCTCTATGTTTAAAATATGACAATATTCAAATTCAAATAATATTATGGATGTTCTAGAATTAAACAAGTGCATCGCAGCGAAAAATATAAGAAAGAAAAGACAAAAGTTAATTTAGACAATGATATAGATTTGGATAATTTCACTATTTGAACTAATAATACACAACAAACTCCAATGTAACGATATCAAAAGATTAATTGTTTTAATTACACTAATGTGTGACAACTTAATTTTGCAATGCTTCCTTCTCCCTACAATACTCCAATTACGATACCTCCATACAAGCCCCCCCCCCCCCCCTCTCTACAATCCCCCCTCTTTACAATGTACCCTCTTACATACAATACCCCTTACAATACACCCCTACCCCTTTACAATGTCCCCTCTTACATACAATACCCCTTACAATACACCCCTACCCCTTTACAATGTCCCCTCTTACAATGCACCTCCCCCTCCAACCCCCATCCATCAACAGATTACATCTTAGGGTGTGTTTGTTTGTGTGGCCGCACTATTGACGATCTGAACAGTAACAAGTTCACCAGTTCTACGATGAGATGAAGAACTTCGAACAAACTGAGTAAGGACAGTCCGATCCATAATCCAATTGCTCCGCCCACATCCGACAGAAACTGAGCGTCCTGGAAAATGAAGGAGAATCATATGAGGTCTTTGTCCGAAAACACTCAATGATATTTCAAACAAAGAAACAAACAAGCAAATAAATAAATAGATAAATAGATTAGTGAATTAATAAATACATATTTTGGAACATGAATCCTAACGTCATAATAAGGTCAAATTATAACTCGGTCATCGGTTAACGTTTTAATATGGAACTCTTGTACAAATAACAGAAATTACTGCTAGATTGTTTTTTAACCGTGCAGTCAATCTATTGTTTTATAAAACATTTTATTTTGTTTTCAGTAAAAGTGTTTTTGAATGTTCGCCTACACAGCGCCTTAGCACATACATCCATATATGGGCCGTGGATTGTATGAAGACCCATATGTACTCGCCGTACGTTTCTATTATAATGTTGATGGCGAAAATTCAAGGGACGCTACTCGTGTATACTTCATTAAAGTGAAAACTAATCATAATTATAACCGACCTCGATTTCTGGAGTTTCTTTTATGTGTTCGTAGTTGAGGTCTTCGTAATAAATGGCAAGCTTTAGGAAGTTTAGACTGAAAGAAAAAAGTACCAACATATTTTGTTTGTTTACACAACGTTCATCGCAACACACAATTAATACCGTATATATCAGGCCTATTTCCAAAGCCACATTTACGTGTCCGCGAGGGATTATTGGTGTCCGGAGTGTGTTTGTTGGTCTGAGGGTGGTTATGTGTGTTTGATCGTGGACGTTTTTGTGGTGTCTTATTGTTGGTGTCCGGATAGTGTCTGATCTCGGACGTTCGGATGGTGTCTTATTGTTGGTGTCCGGATAGTGTCTGATCTCGGACGTTCGGATGGTGTCTTATTGTTGGTGTCCGGATAGTGTCTGATCTCGGACGTTCGGGTGGTGTCTTATTGTTGGTGTCCGGATAGTGTCTGATCTCGGACGTTCGGATGGTGTCTTATTGTTGGTGTCCGGATAGTGTCTGATCTCGGACGTTCGGATGGTGTCTTATTGTTGGTGTCCGGATAGTGTCTGATCTCGGACGTTCGGATGGTGTCTTATTGTCAGTATCTGGACAGTATGTGTCAGATCATGGACGTTCGGGTAGTGTCTTATTGTAGGTGTCTGGGCAGTATGTGTCAGATCATGGACGTTCGGACGGTGTCTTGGTTTTGGTGTCTGGACAGTATGTGTCAGATCATGGACGTTCGGACGGTGTCTTGGTTTTGGTGTCTGGACAGTATGTGTCCGATCATGGACGTTGGGATGGTGTCTTATTGTTGGTGTCTGGACAGTATGTGTCAGATCATCGACGCTCGGAAGGTGTCTTATTGTTGGTGTCTGGACAGTAGGTGTCAGATCATGGACGCTCGGAAGGTGTCTTATTGTTGGTGTCTGGACAGTGTGTGTCCGATCATGGACGTTCGGAAGGTGTCTTATTGTTGGTGTCTGGACAGTGTGTGTCCGATCATGGACGTTCGGAAGGTGTCTTATTGTTGGTGTCTGGGCAGTGTGTGTCCGATCATGCACACCCGAACGTTGTCTTATTGCTGACGTCCGTAAACTGTTGGCCTGGTTTTGGTGTCCGGATTGTGAGTGAATCGGATGGTATACGAAATATATATATAGAAATGTTCGGATTGTATATACTCTTTAGTACGAATTATTATGATACTGGACATGAAGAGTAATAGAGTAATTAGCAAAGACATAAATAACAAACGTCACTTTTATATAGAATATGTCGCTGTTTCTTTCGACCAGATTTTCTTGAACTAGCTCATTTATCGGATAACAACACAGATTTTGTTTCCAGTAATAGGGTATCCGGTTAAAGGAGTTCGGATTATCGAGGTTTCCGCTAGAGAATATTTACCTCAACAAACGTGGGTCATTTATTTGCTCCCTCAGTTGGACACAGCGCTCTTGGTTTTCTTCACATACGCCTTGTAATAACATGTACTGTAATGTAGACAGAAAAACTTAGAACTACTGGTATCGCCTGGTAAATCTCACACAATTGAATAGCACTTTTAAAAATCAGTGATATGGTAACACAAATGAGAAAGGAAGACGATTTTTATGACTCATGCCCTGACCGGGCCTCGAACTCACGATCTACGGCACCTATAATCGCCTAGTCAGAAACACATGCGCAGCTTTTTAGATACTATAATGTTCTGTCTATGTTTCCTGTGATGTGTGATGCAGGAAATATATTTATATATATGTCGATACAACAAATACCGTATAATAGATATACAATGTACAATTTTATCAAACAGTTGTTTCGGCCTTCTAGGACACTCGTCAGTAATGCTAGGGATAAAAACAATTGGTAAGAATTGGTTAGTGTGGCATGTCGGGTAATTTCGGATATAAAATGCATGGAACATAGATTATACATAGATCACCTACATATATATATATATATATATAAGAATTTCAATTTCAACACATTTTATTGTCATTTAATTCGACAAATGGATCTGACATCAGGCATAGCCTAAGTCATCTCCATATAAACATATATACAGGTAACAATTTTTTAATCTCGAATATAACAGAAGTAGTATACATAATTTTATATATATTAACAGGAGCATATATATGAATATATATATTAATTTACGTAGTTGATACATACAATTGCCAAATCACAAATTAACAGTAGATTAGAGTATAATTTAAATAATGAAGTATATATCACTCCAGGTAGAATTTTTTTTGGTGTGTATAAATTGAGTCAAATTATATGAATTTAGGTATTGTCTGTACACCATATTTGTTGATAGAATTTTCATACATTACTTCCTTGGGCTGCAGGTCCTATAAAGTCCCCGTGTTAAAACACATTGACCAGTCACCCTAAAAGATGTATGAGAATTCATCAACAACTGTTATACACATTTTTGCTAATACATATTACAAAAAAAAAAAAAAAAAAAAAAAACTGGAGTAGTCAAAAGTGTTATCAATCTACCCTTAATCATTTTAGGAAATTTGTTACTTTATATAACTTAATAATACTATGACAACTTCCATCCAGTCCAATCTTGCCCATTTGCATAATGTTATATTGCTTGCAGGGTACTGTATGTGCTACATATATATATAATTGAGATTTACCCAGAATCAATATAAAATTGTCATATATAACATATGCATAACTAAATTACTATGAATTTTACTAATTGATAAAAATATATGTATATGTGTTTGTGTGTGGGAGTGTGTGGCATGGGTGGGATATATATTGCATGTTAGATTATATGTTAAATCTTCCAGTTTCTTGTATATATTGTGTTACAAATTTTAGAATATTTATGTTGACATTAGTGTTACATAAACTACATCCTTTTAGAAGAGTACTAGCATTATAATGGTTGTGATCATCTAAATGGTTTATTTGTGCTAAGTTCTGAATTAGAAGTTGTCTAGCATCAATAAATATGGGACATTCAAACATAAAGTGGTGTATATTTTCATCTTCATAGTTACATGCACATGCTGCAGACTCAGCTAGATGATCTTTGTGAAGATCAGAGTTTAGGTTTGAGGCTTTATTTCTTAGTTGACAGAGTAGTATGTTATATTTTCTTAGTCCGTAATACTTGAAAGTATCAGTTATCTCTAATATGTTATTATTATTATTATTATTATTATTACAAGCTTACCGGTTATAAGTATTTATATATTAAAGTATTTAAAATGCTGAAGTTTCCATCCACGTAAATATGGTATATCATATACACGTCTCTTCCAGAAGGTAGAAAGTTGTAGTAATCCATTACAAAGGGATACAATAGTAACGTGACCCTGGGGTCAGGGTCTGCTGAGAGTAGTCAGATCACACCTGCAGACCAGTCAATTTTAAACAAAGATGCACCCTGTACATGAGAAGTACAAATATACTTGATAGAACTATCCCGTGAAGTAATTCGACTATGGTTGAGAAGATGAATTATTTATATGACAATATCCGTAAACTGTAAAACGAAAGTAGGTCTTGCCCAACTACATATAGATTATGATACGATAGCTATGAATTAAATCAGTGTTACTTTCCATTGTAATTTAGCACAATGGTGTTTCAAAAATTGCGAAAATAATCCGGTAATGTTCAATGGTCTTCTATTTTTATTATCGTCGTGTATTCTGGGTCACGTAACCGACGCCACGAAATGTCATACAGCTAATGGACCGAAGTGTTATCCACTCCAAACCTCCACTTATCGACTAAAGATGCCTGATTCTATAGCATGTGGTCTTCTACGTCATCAAATTCATTTCCCGCGAAATTACTGGGAAATCTCAAACAGATCTTTAAATGAAATGAAGCGAAAGAAACAGAAAACGTCTAAATAAAAGCGTCGTGGTCAGTACTGAGTACAACGTTAAAGTTCATTGTAAATACTTGCTACTATTTGCCAACCAAAAGCATAAGTAATTTAAATCAAATTATTTTAAAATCTATATTTCGTTTCTATTATAATCTTAAAATTTGCATCCCAAGATCATTTAGAAGCTTTGCAGTACTTACTCTTCCAAACGCACAGATGCTTTGATTTTAACAAAGATGGCGACCTGAAGCTGCGAGGCGGTTTGGATTGGAATTAAATTGCGTATATTTCGGCAAGTAAACATCGTACAATGTTCCCGTATGGTCAGATCATCTAATTTTGTCATTATGTATTCAGAACAGTTGTTGTTTAGTCGCTACGGTCATTAACATAAACATTCGGATTATTATATAAATACTTATTTAATTACCTGTAGATTTAATAAGTGTTTTGAATTTGTTCAATGAACTAGCATTTGATACTTCTCTATCTAGCTGGTTAAATTCATTCAGTGTTGATGGGAAAAAGCTATTTGAGTAATTTTCCGTCCATATATAAGTCTATATATAAGAACTCCCTTATTCAGTACGTACTCGTTGGTCGGGTACTGATGTGAGTGGTAAGACTAACCACGTAATAGTTGGTCGGGTATATATCAGTGGTAATACTTACCACATACTCGTTGGACGGGTACTGATATTAGTGGTAATACTTACCACGGAATCGTTGGTCGGGTACTGATATCAGAGGTTAGACTTACCACGTACTCGTTGGTCGGGTACTGATATCAGTGGTAAGACTTACCACGTAATCGTTGGTCGGGTACTGATATCAGTGGTAAGACTTACCACGTAATCGTTGGTCGGGTACTGATGGCTACTAATGAACTTCGTGTACTTATTCTCCCTGAAAAACACCAAAAACAAAAGCAATTTTACAAAAGTTATCTTTAGTTATGTTCTAAATACCATATTTAAGGATCAACTGATAAACTGTGAAAGGAGATACGAAGAAAGTCTAATTGGTTGATAGTTGTATGTCTTGTTTTCGAGTTTTAACAGGGGACAACGAGGTGAAAATCAAGTTAAGTCTTACAATTTGATCTGCATTAAACAAACCTTTTTTCTAACTTTCTTAAACTTTTTCTTAACCATCATCATCAAAGAACTGTTTCAATTATCTTTATGTAATGAGAAATAATTATAGGGTTAATTAATTCCTCCAAAAATGCATGTACCTTAAATTGATATAAAACAACAACATCTAAAAAGCTTACTTGCAAGCTTGAGGACATTCACACGTAAGGGTTTTCAGTCGAAATTGTTTGGCTAGCTTACTGGCGCATCTCTTCTCTGTAAATAAATGGGAAGCATTTGGTAACAATTAAGATAAAAGTCGATACCAAGAGCGATACGTATGGAGTTTATTAAGACCAGTTTGTCCCAACGTCACGGTTCATTACTTTAGGGAGCTAAAGTTCAAAATCATATTTAGAGCACAGACAATTTGTGGACAGTATGTACTTACGTTTATGGGCTAGACACTTAACGCTGTTGGTTAGACAATTAGTTCTGTTGGTTAGACAGTTACATCTGTTGGTTAGATACCTACATCTGTTGGCTAGACACTTAACTCTGTTGGTTAGACAATTAGTTCTGTTGGTTAGATACCTACATCTGTTGGTTAGACACTTACCTCTGTTAGTTAGACACCTACATCTGTTGGTTAGATACCTACATCTGTTGGTTAGACAACTACATCTGTTGGTTAGACACCTACATCTGTTGGTTAGACACTTACCTCTGTTAGTTAGACAACTACATCTGTTGATAAGATACCTACATCTGTTGGTTAGATACCTACATCTGTTGGTTAGACACTTACATCTGTTGGTTAGATACCTACATCTGTTGATAAGATACCTACATCTGTTGGTTAGATACCTACATCTGTTGATAAGATACCTACATCTGTTGGTTAGACACCTAACTCTGTTGGTTAGACAGTTACATCTGTTGGTTAGATACCTACATCTGTTGGCTAGACACTTAACTCTGTTGGTTAGACAATTAGTTCTGTTGGTTAGATACCTACATCTGTTGGTTAGACACCTAACTCTGTTGGTTAGACACTTACCTCTGTTGGTTAGATACCTACATCTGTTGGTTAGACAACTACATCTGTTGGTTAGATACCTACATCTGTTGGTTAGATACCTACATCTGTTGGTTAGACACCTACATCTGTTGGTTAGACACCTACATCTGTTGGTTAGATACCTACATCTGTTGGTTAGACACCTACATCTGTTGGTTAGACACCTACATCTGTTGGTTAGATACCTACATCTGTTGGTTAGACACTTACATCTGTTGGTTAGACAATTAGTTCTGTTGGTTAGACACCTACATCTGTTGGTTAGACACTTACATCTGTTGGTTAGACACCTACCTCTGTTGGTTAGACACTTACCTCTGATAGATAGACACCCCCCTCTATTGGTTAAACAGTGACTTCTGTTGGTTAGAAATCTACATCTGTTGTTTTAACCATTACTTCCGTTGGTTGGGCACCTAACTCTGTTGGTTAGACACCTAACTCTGTTGGTTAGACACCTAACTCTGTTGGTTAGACACCTAACTCTGTTGGTTAGACACCTAACTCTGTTGGTTAGACACCTACCTCTGTTGGTTAGAACTTTTCTCTGTTAGCTGCTTAGACACATGCCTCTGTTTGCTGGTCAGACATATACCTCTGTTAGTTAGTTAGACACATCTACTGGTAAGACACTTACCTCTGTTAGTTAGTTAGACACATCTACTGGTAAGACACTTACCTCTGTTAGTTGGTTAGACATACTTTCTGGTTAGACACTAACCTTTGTCGGTGTCACACAGTTTTACGTTAGTAGAGATGTTTGTCCTCATGACGTTGTTAAATGTCCGTGGGTTCAAACAGTCACATGACTTCATCGCGTGTCTGGCCTTACACATCCAGAGACAAGTCTAAATAATGACAACATTATAAATATAGGAATAAATCTGTATAAATATCTAACTGAACACTGCCCCTAAACGGATCGTAAAATTTTATAACATTGGACGTTATCTGTATGGAGATGGCATTTATGTACGTTATGAATGCCACAGTAGTCCTCGAAATTGTTCAATGCAAAAACACGTGTTTTGTTTTATTTATTGTCTACGTATACTATAACTAATGGGAAATGTATTTCCTATATCAATTACAATCCACTTACATTTCAAATTATTTTTCTACAAAGAAATAGGAAATCAGATCTAACAGATTTTTTTTCTTCAAAAAGCACTTTTAATTTTAAGTTGTGTCCGGGTTCACGCGTATAAAATAAACGATGTTAGCTCTGTCTGGGTGTTAAGAGATATTTAAAGGGGCATTCCTCCGTTCCAACATCAGAAACGTGCAAAATTTCTTTTGATAAAATCTATGCCCGAGTGTGGATTATATGAGTTTTTGTGTCTACCAGTTATGCAAGTAACGCCGAAATGTACAGAAAAATGACGTTTCGTGCACAAATACCGTCTGTCTTTGTGGTAATTAGTGATACTTCGGGTCGAATTGAGAATTTTTATGATATAACACTTGAAGCACTTTGGTTTCACTTGAGAGTAAAACTGCCATATCAATTTTAAGATTATAACTTTTACTACTTTGTAAAATACATAATTCCCATTAAGTTTCATTTTGGTGACATACACTTTATTCAAACGAAGGAATGTCCCTTTAATGAAATATACCTATTTCATAATACAGATAATGACGTTAATCTATAATACACTTTCAATGACGTCATATCTGCAAATGTCTTGTCTAATTGTCTTAATGCATATACTGGTTAAAAAGTCCAGCTACAATAAATGCTTTCTTATTTTTTGTGAAAGTCTGAACAATTGCAAGATCGCAAGAGGCGACTAAATTTGGGATCCTTCTTTTCTTCACTTTTTTTCTTCCTAAAGTCTATCTGGACAATACCCCACTTTTGGCCTTCAGTTGAGCATTCGCCCATGTGAGGAAGGCTTTGGGTTCTGTCCCCTGGCCGAGACATACCACTCTTTTAAAATGGTAGTTACTACTCCTGCTTAGCTCTTAGCATTTTGGGGTTGAGACTACTAGTTTGCCCATTGTCAGTATAATGTGACCGGGTGGGGTGTCCTGTTTGATGTCTTCGGCAGTATGCTTCAGTGAGGTAGCACTATAAATCGGCAAAAGTTCCGGCCTATCACAAGGAGACTTACCACAAACATACCGCAGCCTTCCAAAACACACATACGAACTCACCACATGCAAACATGCCACACGCACGGCGGGAGGGCGTCTTTAAAGACCTTAGCTGTTGATAGGACGTTAAACAATAAGAAACCCAACCAAACCTAATCAAATGTATGTGTAAATTACGTCACAGAAAGTTTCTTTTTAAATATGGTATTAAAAGTACATATTATTGTCAGTTATAACAAACGAAAATTGTTAAAATCAATGAACCTTTCATAGCAACAGGGCAATTTACTATGAGACCTGGTATCTTTGGAAGAGAAATGGGATATTGAAAGTTTTTTCCAAGTAAAGAAGGGTATGTGTGAGATGAATATTATAAAGTATGGCTAGGTACGATAACTCTAATACTCTTTGTACCTCGAATGTGTACTTTACTCCGTAATCCCGGGAGAAATTGTCCTGGTCCGTGCAGGTTCCGAATGGCTTCCCAAGTCTTGTTACAGACACCTAAAGGGATATTAGATATAGAGTTAGAGCTGTTTACATCACTAGATTTGTTTATCAACACTACGACACATAATTTGTGTTACTAAAGGACACAAATTACAAGAACCTTTTCAAAAGCGCGTGGTATAGTCGGAGTGCGTCGGCCACGGTGAGGTCATGGTTTGAACCCCGCAGGCGGCACTTTTATGTTTAAAAGATATCAAACTCCATCTACTAATGGGGTGGATTTCAATGCTGTGGTATTCAGATGTGAACCTCAGTATAAATGATAAGTTAGACATTGATTCACACCCAAAACAACACACAAACAAAAAGTTTCAAGATACAGAGGAATAGCCAGATCAAGGAAGGATGGTGTAACACTCTCACAGACAGTCAGATCAAGGAAGGATGGTGTAACACTCTCACAGAAAGTCAGATCGAGGAATGATGGTGTAACACTCTCACAGACAGACAGATCAAGGAAGGATGGTGTTACAGACAGTCAGATCAAGGAAGGATGGTGTTACACTCTCACAGACAGTCAGATCGAGGAAGGATGGTGTTACACTCTCACAGACAGTCAGATCGAGGAAGGATGGTGTTACACTCTCACAGACAGTCAGATCAAGGAAGGATGGTGTAACACTGTCACAGACAGACAGATCGAGGAAGGATGGTGTTACACTCTCACAGACAGACAGATCGAGGAAGGATGGTGTAACACTATCACAGACAGACAGATCGAGGAAGGATGGTGTAACTCTCTCACAGACAGTAAGATCGAGGAAGGATGGTGTTACACTCTCAAAGACAGTCAGATCGAGGAAGGATGGCGTAACACTGTCACAGACAGATCAAGGAAGGATGGTGTTACACTCTCACAGACAGACAGATCGAGGAAGGATGGTGTTACACTCTCACAGACAGACAGATCGAGGAAGGATGGTGTTACACTCTCACAGACAGACAGATCGAGGAAGGATGGTGTTACACTATCACAGACAGACAGATCGAGGAAGGATGGTGTTACACTCTCACAGAGGGCCGCTCACAGACAATCAGATCAAGGAAGGATCTGCATTTTTAAACTTTCAAAGAGTCTGGAGGGACGGACGGATAACGCCATATCACACTTCTCCCTTCAAATAGCGGTCGTTCGGTATATTCAGGACCGCGAATTTTAAAAAAAAAAGGCGCTTACATATGCTGCATGCAGATGCTGCATGCAGATGCTGCAAACGCACAACAGATCCAGAGTTCAGCTAGTACATGTCAAATACGTACGCCTTAAATCTCGCGAGATTTACAGACTTTCGCGACTGTGGATTCCTTTTAAGTGTTGCCTGATTTTAATAGATAGCTTTGTGATGTTTAGCTGGGTCATCACACTTGCTATTGCAATAGTACATACGTATTGTAATAGTGCACACCAATCAAAGCGTCCGTCACACCAGTCACTGGTAATGGATTTTATGTATTCCATAATTTGAAATGTAGCATTACTGTAATTAAATGTCTCTCCTCGATCTTACCCGACAAATGATTACTATGATAACGAAGTCTTCAAACGTTGATTTTAATTAAAGGCTGATTTCGTCTAAAAGGTTAATATAGACATTCTCTACACCATAATTACCATAAAAGCTAGTATTAAAATATATGGGGAAATGATTAATAAACAATATTGTATAGAATTTTTTTTCCTTTTTGCGAGAGGTCTGGGGGCCGCCCAGCGGGTCCCAGGGTGGCGAAGCCCCCCTGTAGATCTGCAATCGAAAGGGGGGCCAGTAATTTAGTGATAAAGCGAGCGCCGTAGGCGCGAGCCGATTTTTTTTTTGTATTTCCTCGAACCTGTCGGTAATAAGTATCACTCTATTCACGTTAAAACCGCGCATTCTTCTTCATGTTGTGTTTCTGTCTTTTTTCTCATTATGAACTCAATTAACTTCACAAATTATCATCAACTTATTGAATCTATGTGATGAAGTTGAGCAAAATTTCTTATAAAGATATAAATATTGACTTACCAGGCTGTTGCACAGGTCTGAGGATTGATATACTAGTATAAAAGTCGGAATGTTCCGGATGTACAAGATAAAGTTTTTATCGTTGCCTTCAAGAAAACATTATCGGTCCGGAAATATACAGATATTTATCGAAATGAATATATAAATTCGCGTTTTATCCCCTTTTTTAGATTTTGGATGTCAAAAAGTGGGGGGGCAAAAAGATATGTTTGCCCCCCCACTGAAAAAAGTGGGGGGGCAATTGCCCCCCCTGCCCCCCCGCTTCCTACGCCACTGCTTAGTTTTCTTCTCTCCGCTAGGCTATGCTTCGAAAATTCATGAGCGCAGCCTAGCGGAGAGAAATGGTACTAAAGCAAATAATCCAGTATACCACTGTATAAACTTGCGCATGGAATCCTTGGAGAAGTGAAAAACTGTAACTGTATTTAGAAAAAATATATAATTGTGCGGAACACGCCTCGCCGGGGTATACAACCATTTAGGTCTCCCCAAAGTAAGGACAATCAGTTGTTTATCACACCGAAAAATTAACACAAATCTTAAATTAAATTCCTTTCTTTCAAAGAAGAAGAAAAATAAGAAGGAGAAGCGATAGCAAAACAATAAACCTCACCATTTTGAGTCCAATGCTCGTTTCGAAGGCGGCCGGTACGAAGAAGCCCTCCTGTGCGGGGTGGGGGATCGTGCCTGGATCGTGTATCGCTACCCGGGCTCCGTATCCGTCCGTGATCCCATGGATATACTCAGGAGTGTCCAGGAAAAGGATCATCTCGATACCTGTCGGAACACACATTCCCGTCGTTAAATCTGATACGTATACCGAGATCGGAACAATTAGATTGAATAACAGAAAACTCGACGGAATACAGACAGTGGATGTTTCGGTTCTAATCTACATGTTTATTTATCTATCTATTTTTTGCGACTGAAATCGCCTTTCCTGAAACTCCTTCCTTTCTGTTTTCTTTTTAAGATGCGATTTCCAATAAACCCCCCCCCCCCCCCCCCCCCCCCCCCCCCCCACACCCACACACACACACACCCACACACACACACACACACACAATTTTAACGACGAAAATCCCACATACACCGGAGTTAAGACGGATTACGAAACTAACCCTTGTTAAAACTGGATGTGACGCAACTCGACATATAGTCTACATTGAACTGTCTAAAATAGTTGCAAAAAAGGCGGCGACGCAACAAAAAAACTTTCAAAGCCACAAAAGGCTTATCGGCTGTCTTTGCGAAACAAGCCAAAATTTGACTAAAAAAAAGCAAGGGTACAGAAACAGGGAAAATGTGTTAACACGTTTATGTAATCGTGCGAACGTTTTTTTGGAGAATATCGTAATTACTAAATTGTCCAAAATTAGAGTTACATTGACTTTAACACACGGAGTCATTTTATATCGAATATCCAGAAACGGTTTAATTGTCTGTTTTTAACTTAGGAATTTAATTGTCCTTATAAACATTCCATACATATTTTTGTTCATGATGACAGTACGAGTATAGTGGAAATGAATTGCGGAAAATGCGGATATCTGTTTCGGGATTATCGAGCGGAATCGTGTCCAGTGCATGAAACTATATCCAATTTGCATCAGAATCGGATATGTTTGCTTTCATTTCGCAATGGGCGTTTTATTATCATTAATGTAAATAATCAAGATTTCAATGACAGCTGGGTAGTAATCACTGAAATAATTTGTCTCGCCATTTTACTATAATTTACGAGTTTGCGCTGAAATCATTATCACATATAAACATACTATATGCGATCTTCACATAATACGGCTATATACATTAATGTACCGCGGCTGTCACAGTCGAGGTCAGACCTCCCTCTGGGTACACTTTACGGCATTTTTCTTATCGGATACACCAGAGCGAGAAGAACAAATAATAGAATTTTATTGATTCTGCTTCAGTTTTTTCAGTCGTACTTTTAACCGATTTAATATCACCGGGTTTCGTCTGATCAAGGATTGGCCTGAAAATCGGATGAGATACTTAGTCAACATACATACCACTGCCAACTCCTGGTTCGTCGATTACAGATTCGTTTAGTTGAAGAGTAAAGCAGTTCCCATAGTTCTCAGACGAAAAATACGTAAAGTTCCTGCAACGATAAAGATTGGTTCACTGCTTAAACATGATCAATTTACCGTTTACCACTTCAATATATTATTTATCACATAGATATTGTAAAAAAAACTATAACTTTTTATTTAACATTGTACATTGTATAGAGATAAAGAAAAAATCTCTGTAGAATCATTATTACTACAAATTGGAACATTTCTGCTGTAGCATTGAAGAATTTTTCGATCGTTCACATTTTGTAAAAAAAAAAAAAAACACTTTCAAAGAATGCACAATCTAAGAACTAGATTATTTTTGTTTGGAGCTGGGGTACTCTTAGATTAAGTATTGCCTATTCCGATCTGGCTCTAATATAAATTCTAGATGTGGCATGCAGGGTAGCGGTAAACCTCGGGGACTAAATGATGCCAGCAGAGCTTACAACTAAGAAATGTTAAAATGGAAAACTGTTAAATTAGCACTTTCCATGGCTTTGGAATTGCTGTTCGGAACTTACGATTGGGAAATCTTTAGCGGTTCTTACCTGCTTCCACATCGTTTCCCGTTTACTGAACACTGGATCAACATCGTTTTGAGACTGTGTCCCATTCGATAGCGGGTCTTGCTGGATACAAAGACGAAACAGAAAGTCATTATACACGTCACAATCTACGCGTGATGACGAAGGTAAGGATAGAGACCGGAAGATTGGAATACTGGAGTTTAATTACGTCATCAACACACGACAGGGAAAGAAAATATCAAATATTTCTTTTAGATTCTAAAATAAATTTCACTTTTTTGAGAGAAAATTATCAGTTGATCGATTTAGTGTTAATTGTAATTGACCTTTGTCCGATAACGATATTATATTGCATTACCAATTCGTTATGATATAGACCTATCTAGTTTACTGTAAATTGCTTAGATTTCGCGTGGGATTATTTTCGCGTAAGTGTATCTGTTACCGATACGGGAGTCTTGTGAAGTCCATGACCCTGATAGCTCATTCACGATGTAAAGTTATTTCGAAATCAATGTCCGCGAAATCATGCATACGCGAATATGACAGACGAGGTAAGATCGCAAAAAAAAAGAATTCGCGAAATCTATGTTTTACAGTACACTTACATACTGAATTTTGAAACCTCACAAGATGTTTTTTTTCGATTTTTAGCACAGAATTGTGTCCTACATGAATCGATTTATCAGAAAATACCCTGATAATGAATCGCACAACCTTGATTCCCTCATGTAAAGTTGTCTAAAGGTCGACATCAGGGCCGCGAGGGGATCGTCTCCATCATCGATATCTATAGGATCATCATTTCTGTTTGTAAGGTTCAGCATTGCCAGATCTTCCTCGAACCTTCGTCTTCGATTCTGAAAGGTCGCGTAAATGAAGAGTATACTTTTATATTGCTTTGAAAAACAACAATTTGAAAGTACGCTTTTACACTGCGCTTTTCGCGGTAAGCGTCACACATCTTACAGAACAGCAAGCTCTAGATCTGTATACTCAGAGGACAATTTTGGTTTTTGTTTTTGTTTAACGTCCTATTAACAGCCAAGGTCATTTAAGGACGTGCCAGGTTTTAGGAGGTGGAGGAAAGCCGGAGTACCCGAAGAAAAACCACCGGCCTACGGTCAGTACCTGGCAACTGCCCCACGTAGGTTTCGAACTCGCAACCCAGAGGTGGGGGGCTAGTGATAAAGTGTCGGGACACTTTAACCACTCTGCCACCGCGGCCCCAATATACTCAGAGGACAAATCGAGGTATTTGCGAATATGGCTCATCTCTTGAATAGCCGAAAAAAGGTTAAGACTGCACTTTTAAGAGTTAAGGTGCGGCCTACCAAACTTTTGTTGTTGAAATAGCTAAATTCTTTTGTTTTTGGCCAAGAAAATCAAATACGTCGCTTGAAATTTTCTGTAGATCTACCCTGTGGAGTTCTCATGAAACAGGGGTCAGTTGTCACGTGGTTAAGACTTGGCCAATGAACTTGTGGTCTAAAAACAAATGATGGGACATTCAAAGACAATGCTATATACTGAACACAAAAATATACGTTCGTGAAAGAAAAGTCTTTTGCTAGACTTTTATTAGTCAATTATTCAGGAATAACATTTGAGAAGTTTTTATTTTTCAAGTATTTTCCAATAAACAACTATCCGATATTCTTACTGTATGGTAAACGTATTTAATCACACTTATATTAAATATATATATATATATATATATATATGTATAATTCTACCTACAGAACTGTCTTTGGTCTCTCCAGTAGAATTGTCCCCGGATCCTCTGGTTCCATCTCCTTTAGAACCACTTCCTCTTCCTCCATTGCCACCCTTTCCTCCTTTACCCCCACTACTACTTGTGGTTGTACTAACTCCTACACTTCCGGTAACACCACTTCCTCCTCCGTTACCAACATTAACACTTGTGGTAGTATCAACTCCCGCACTTCCGGTAACACCACTTCCTCCTCCGTTACCAACATTAACACTTGTGGTAGTATCAACTCCCGCACTTCCGGTAACACCATTTCCTTCTCCGTTATCTACAGTACTACTTGCGGTAGTACTGCCTCCTACACTTCCGGTTTCACCATTTCCTCCCCCGTTGCCTAAAGCACTTGTTGTGGTAGTGCCACCTACTACACTTCCGGTACTTCCACCAATTCTTCCTGTAGTAGTACTTCCTGTAGTACTAAATCCTACACTTTCGTTATCAGTACTTCCATTTCCTCTCATACCTTCCGTACTATTTCCGTCTTCGCTATCTCCGCTGGATATAATATTCAGTACTTGATCCTTGTATTTGCTTGGGTTGGTATTTAGGATCAAATCTCGGAGTTGTTGAGACGCGCGGGACAGTTCAGACTTTTTGATAGGATTTGTGTTGCAGATGCTGATAGCGGGTGGAGGAAGGTTACTAAACTCTAATGTAATCTTTGTCTGTTTTGGCCACGAGTAGTACTGTTGGCATAGAAACACAAGATGGAAGATCATAGCACCAACAGCAGCTAGGAGGAGGACTACCCAGATCAATTTAGCCACGTAATGTATGGACGTTTGGATGTACGCAACTCCAGCCATGGACGTTCTTTCGGCAAACCCAGACAGCAGTGCCACCGCAGACTGTTTGATTTCATTTGACTTCGCATCATTCGATACCTACAAAAACAACTGCTAAACTTGAATTTCCTCTCAAGTACATATAGAAAGATATCAAAAGTCGCACCGGTCTGTGCTGTCGTGGTTGTGTCCTTGGACAAGACTCTTAACCCTAATTTCTCTATATGGCATGCGACAGGCCTCCTGTATGTTGTTTAGTGAGGTAGTCACCAACTACTACAAGGAGATCCCGTCTCAAAATGACTCGACTGTTCACGGGCGATAAACATTTATTTGGTAGTCTTGTCGTAGTGGATTTTTTGTAACTACCCTGGTTCCCATTATGGGAACGTGGACTTTGATATTCACCTTAGATTTACATGACGGGTGTCGGCAAGGAAGCCGATGACGTTTACTCTTATCCTCTGAGAACTCCTGGTGCCCCGGTCTGATTGATTATTCAACTATTTTATCAAAGGTCTTCAGTTATAATTTTGTCCATTTTTTTTTACCAGTTTATCGATTTTTTGCTAGAATTACTCCGTTGTTTGCACGACAGTGTTCACTCATCAGTTTAACAATCAGAAGTCCGTAAAATGTCAGGGTTATGTTACACCTTTACGATTTGTAAATATTTGCGTCTAGTCCTTGTGATAATGATGATGATGTATTTTAGTTGAGATATAGCCCAACCTTAATCAAATCACCCATGCTTTTCAGAAGAGAAATACTCATTTACATAAAATCGTAACAAAAAATGTGTTTATGGGCTATATGTATTATAGTCTATTCTGAATAAACATCCCATCCACATCGGAACGGAAGTATGATTAAACTAACGTCTAATATTTCGAGGAGATCATTGTTTAATTTGACACAATGATACCAAATATAGTATTTTTTAGTTTATTTTGCAGACATTAGAAAAACGTTAGAACTAGCAATATCAAACTCCAGTATGTTTAACATTTTGAACCTAGGATTTTTTGTTTTCTAAATTATAAAAGTATTGACAGATATAAAGCGTTATTAAAAGGTTGATTTTTTATTTTGAATTAACTGTGTTGGATTTCTCAAATCTACCTGAACAGGGGTAATCATAAACACGTATCGCTGATATCGATATATTTGTAACAGGTGAGTTGTAAAGAATAACAATCGGGAAAAAAGTGAAGTTCAGAAGTTCATTTCAGAATTAACCTTTTATTTTGATTGGTTTAACCGACGAAGCATGTGGTATATTGCGTACACAATTTATATGAACAATTCATCTCGTGTTCCATTGGGTTTAGTCTCTCATTAACTAATTTAAAAACGAATAAAAAGTTAATGCTAGCATTTTCAATATTTTTTTGCTGATAAACATCATTTAAAAAGTCAATTGCAAACATTTACTTTGTGTAATCTACGTTTAAAATCATTTTGACGTATGGTCATCCATGCACAACTTCCATTGATTTTGCCCACTTCCCCAGTGATAATAAAAGAAAAAAGATCCTGCATTTCAATATTGGTATTCAAATAAAATCGCAACATTTCCTTTCTCACAGCAATTTCACAGTTGAAAAAAAAGTGTATTTGATGGCCGATATATAGATCTACATATATTCATACGCGGTGAAGTGGGTCAGGCTATGCAATCATTGAGAATTCACTCAGATGTAGCTGAGCTGGAATGCCTCGATCATCGGCGACCAGCTGCAGGTAGCTCAGTGGTAGAGTGTCTGTCTAGAGTTCGGAGGGTCCTGGGTTCGAACCCCGGTCTGGCTGCTACATTTGCTCCTTCTCCTGTTACAGAGATATAAACAGATTTGCTCACACTTAGATTAGTGTGTAACAGGAAAGGGAAAAATGCAACGACAAGACCGGGACTTGAGCCCGGGACATCCGAACTCTAGACGAATGCTCTAACAAATCGAGCTACCTGTCCACCGGTGTTCAGTAAAGTTTCGCTACAATCGATTTGTAAACAGTGAGAATCGAAAATATCAAGCAGTGATAGGCAAATATATCAAAATGCTTGTAATACATTTTACCAATGAAATTCTCGATATATCGGCGAAGTGATAGAATGAGCTAGTTCTACATGACCCTCGACCTCGTATTATGCTTCTAGGTTTCATTCACGTGACCCATGTACTTTATTTACGTCATACACATAAATTGATGACGTGATCATGCCACTCTCACCAAACGATGGGAGGCTTTTACATTGGATATCAAATTTTTTGAGAAGCGTTTTTCTTAAACTTAATACTTAACTATCTGAAATAATATTCGACATAATGAAATACCAAACTTATCTGAAATCAATTACATGTACAGATCCATATATTTCTTGATCTTTTTCGGAGTATGGGATTTGGAATAGTACTGTGAGTTAAATTATGTTGTGATGCTTCTCTTCTGACAGTCTTATACATTTTTGGTTATGTATCTGAATTTGAATTTGTTTCTGTTGTTTTCTGACACTTTCTCGATATCTTGAGATATGTCGACATGGCTCAGTGGTACATGTAACAGCCGCGGATATTACGGAATTGTCATTCTGTATCCAACGAAAGCTACTCATGTGGTCGAACAATATAATATTATTTATTTATTTATTTATTTATTTATTTATTTATTTTATCTATTCATTTATGTATTCCACTACTTACTTTTGGCTTTTATTGTTTATTTGAAGTTGTTGTTTTATAACCAGGATTCGTCTGCTTTTCCCATACACTGTTCCCAATATAACATTTTATATTATTTTCCCAGTATATATAAATGTCATTTCATTCTGAATTCAACATTACCTCATAACGACAATTAGTACAGTACAAATGGTTGTGTATACAGGAACTGGAGGTGAAAACGTATAGTTATCATGTGTTTGTCCAGTCGCCCAGACTGTCCATAATATCTGTATATCTGACCAACGTGAATAAACAGATTTGTCGATACCTGGGTAAGTAAATAATATGTAAATGAGCGTGGTTCCAGATAATCGACCTTTCTGAACTTATTAATATGTTAAGGATGTTGTGTTTCATGTATTTTAAACATACAGTGTATTTTATTGTTTAGACACAATTGGATTGGGCACAAGTTTTATAACAATTTATAAAAGCCCTCTCCACAAATATATGTTATATAGATTGTGATAGCGACACAGTATACTGATTAATAATATAATGATCATAAAAAAAAAGAAAAGCAAAGAAGAATGACATCGTGTTTTCGCTCCTTTGCTCCTTCGCTCCTTCGCGTTTAAGTCGAAGGAGCGAAGGAGCGATATTGGAAATTTGGCCCTAACGGAACACCATAGTTTTCACATGGGTAACCACATGCACGCGAAGGCGATTCTACTAAATTCACACGATACAAGGTCATGATAAAGTTTGCTACACTTATGTTTAAGTTTTGTTAATAAAATGTTCAGGCGTCGAGGGCCATAAATAAGCATAAAAAATGAAATATTAAAATGACAACTGAAATTCCATATTATAATCGCTAACGTTTTCAAGCCTTGCATATATATATTTATATTTATATTTATATGGGGCAAAGAAGTAATTATAACAGTGTAGACATGAACAATGTCAAATTTTCGAGGCAATCTGCCCTTTTATCAAGACACAGAGAATACAAATACAAATCACATGATATATAAACAGTACTAGAAAATACAATAAGATATAGTAAGACTAGTATTTTTGGAAGTAGTTGAAATAACCATGAACCCTTCGGCTAGCTTGGGCCGAAGGCGGTGGCTAGCGTGACATGTACAAAGCCATGTTCTATGATGGAACGCTATGTGACCAACGGCCAAGACATTTGAAAATATCCCGCGCGTGCAAATGCCGAAGTGTTCATGGACGTTTCGTCCCTAAATGATTTTATATGGATGCAATAAAGGAACAGGTGGACGATATTGCATAAATACTTTATTCATTATCGTCCATGAAATGATGAAGAATATAATAAATATATTGTGTACAAAGTCTGGAGAATTCGTGTCCTGCAGAAAAAAAACCTTTGCAAGGATCCTGTGTTACACGGATTATTACCGCTAATATAACTTCCTTGACCCATACATATTTATGTGTGCACGTGCACTTGCGTGAGAGCCTATGATTGTACATATGCGTATGAACGAGTATAAAGCCGTTGTTTATATATTCTATTGAAAATCGTAAATGTCGACCCAACAAATAGTCACGTGGTTGGTCTTTTTCGGCATGGACGATACAATGGAAACGGATATTTCGAGGAAGGCGGGCATGGCAAGGAGAAACATAAAAAGCACGGGATGTGACGAACAATTGAATGCAAAGTCATAGAAATGATATATATATGTGTGAGTTTCAAATGTATACGTATAATATGTGTGTGTGTGTTAATTTCTGTACTAATTAAAATAGTGAAAAATATCAGAAAAAGTGATAGTTTTCAGTAGTGAAAAATATCAGTTCGATATTTCACTCGTAAAATGCAATAAATGTAGATATTTCACACAAATATTTCACACAATGAATTGTACAAATTAAAGAAATGTACATTGTATAGAGCATGTTTATCTTTTGAATTCTACATTGTATAGAGTATGTTCATCTGTTGAATTCTACATTGTATAGAGAATGTTCATCTTTTGAATTCTACATTGTATAGAGCATGTTCATCTTTTGAATTCTACATTGTATAGAGCATGTTCATCATTTGAATTCTACATTGTATAGAGAATGTTCATCTTTTGAATTCTACATTGTATAGAGCATGTTCATCTTTTGAATTCTACATTGTATAGAGCATGCTCATCTTTTGAATTCTACATTTGTAGGGCGTGTTCATCTGTTTAATTTTGCATTGTATAGAGAATGTTCATCAGTTGAATTCTACATTGTAAAGAGAATGTTCATCATTTGAATTCTACATTGTATAGAGCGTGTTCATCTTTTGAATTCTACATTGCATAGAGAATATTCATCTTTTGAATTCTACATTGTATAGAGAATATTCATCTTTTGAATTCTACATTGTATAGAGCATGTTCATCTTTTGAATTCTAAATTGTAAAGAGAATGTTCATCTTTTGAATTCTTCATTGTATAGAGCGTGTTCATCTTTTGAATTCTACATTGTATAGAGAATGTTCATCTTTTGAATTCTACATTGTATAGAGAATATTCATCTTTTGAATTCTACATTGTATAGAGCATGTTCATCTTTTGAATTCTACATTGTATAGAGAATATTCATCTTTTGAATTCTACATTGTATAGAGCATGTTCATCTTTTGAATTCTACATTGTATAGAGCATGTTCCTCTTTTGAATTCTACATTGTATAGAGAATGTTCATCAGTTGAATTCTACATTGTATAGAGCATGTTCATCTTTTGAATTCTACATTGTATAGAGCATGCTCATCTTTTGAATTCTACATTTGTAGGGCGTGTTCATCTGTTTAATTTTGCATTGTATAGAGAATGTTCATCAGTTGAATTCTACATTGTAAAGAGAATGTTCATCATTTGAATTCTACATTGTATAGAGCGTGTTCATCTTTTGAATTCTACATTGCATAGAGAATATTCATCTTTTGAATTCTACATTGTATAGAGAATATTCATCTTTTGAATTCTACATTGTATAGAGCATGTTCATCTTTTGAATTCTAAATTGTAAAGAGAATGTTCATCTTTTGAATTCTTCATTGTATAGAGCGTGTTCATCTTTTGAATTCTACATTGTATAGAGAATGTTCATCTTTTGAATTCTACATTGTATAGAGCATATTCATCTTTTGAATTCTACATTGTATAGAGCATGTTCATCTTTTGAATTCTACATTGTATAGAGAATATTCATCTTTTGAATTCTACATTGTATAGAGCATGTTCATCTTTTGAATTCTACATTGTAAAGAGAATGTTCATCTTTTGAATTCTACATTGTATAGAGCATGTTCATCTTTTGAATTCAACATTGTTTAGAGAATGTTCGTCTTTTGAATTCTACATTGTTTAGAGAATATTCATCTTTTGAATTCTACATTGTATAGAGGATGTTCATCATTTGAATTCTACATTGTATAGAGAATGTTCATCATTTGAATTCTACATTGTATAGAGAATGTTCATCTGTTGAATTCTACATTGTATAGAGAATGTTCATCTTTTGAATTCTACATTGTATAGAGAATGTTCGTCTTTTGAATTCTACATTGTTTAGAGAATATTCATCTTTTGAATTCTACATTGTATAGAGGATGTTCATCATTTGAATTCTACATTGTATAGAGAATGTTCATCATTTGAATTCTACATTGTATAGAGAATGTTCATCTGTTGAATTCTACATTGTATAGAGAATGTTCATCTGTTGAATTCTACATTGTATAGAGAATGTTCATCTTTTGAATTCTACATTGTATAGAGCATGTTCATCTTTTGAATTCTACATTGTATAGAGCATGTTCCTCTTTTGAATTCTACATTGTATAGAGAATGTTCATCAGTTGAATTCTACATTGTATAGAGCATGTTCATCTTTTGAATTCTACATTGTATAGAGCATGCTCATCTTTTGAATTCTACATTTGTAGGGCGTGTTCATCTGTTTAATTTTGCATTGTATAGAGAATGTTCATCAGTTGAATTCTACATTGTAAAGAGAATGTTCATCATTTGAATTCTACATTGTATAGAGCGTGTTCATCTTTTGAATTCTACATTGCATAGAGAATATTCATCTTTTGAATTCTACATTGTATAGAGAATATTCATCTTTTGAATTCTACATTGTATAGAGCATGTTCATCTTTTGAATTCTAAATTGTAAAGAGAATGTTCATCTTTTGAATTCTTCATTGTATAGAGCGTGTTCATCTTTTGAATTCTACATTGTATAGAGAATGTTCATCTTTTGAATTCTACATTGTATAGAGCATATTCATCTTTTGAATTCTACATTGTATAGAGCATGTTCATCTTTTGAATTCTACATTGTATAGAGAATATTCATCTTTTGAATTCTACATTGTATAGAGCATGTTCATCTTTTGAATTCTACATTGTATAGAGCATGTTCATCTTTTGAATTCTTTAGAAGCATACATTGTTGATCTTTTGAATTATCAACAATAAAGAATTTAATTTTTTGGTGAAGAATGGTATTCTTTTGAAATGCACGTTGTAAGAAATTAGTAAATCGTAATTATTATAATAAAATCTATAATTTTCAGTCATAATATCACTGTACTTTCAAGATATCATGTTTAAATCATATATTGTATTAACAAGGTATATCTTCCACGTGTTTTAATTAATCAGCTGTGAAAAAATCGCAATACTAGAAATCTTTACATGAGTGAAATACATTGTAAACGTTCATGAAATTAATGACTTACAGTCTCTAGAATACTGTTAAACTGATCTTAATATATAAAGCAATTATTACTAAACATTGTTAATTACATTGCTGATAACATTGTTACTTAAATTGTTAATTACATTGTTACTTACATTGTTAATTACATTGTTAATTACATTGTTAATTACATTGTTAATTACATTGTTACTTACATTGTTACTTACATTGTTAATTACATTGTTAATTACGTTGTTAATTACATTGTTAATTACATTGTTACATTGTTACTTACATTGTTACTTACGTTGTTACTTACGTTGTTGATTACATTGTTAATTACATTGTTAATTACGTTGTTACTTACGGTGTTAATTACATTGTTACTTACATTGTTACTTACGGTGTTAATTACATTGTTACTTACATTGTTACTTACAGTGTTACTTAGTGTTAATTACATTGTTACATTGTTACTTACATTGTTACTTACATTGTTACTTACATTGTTACTTACAGTGTTAATTACATTGTTACATTGTTACTGACATTGTTAATTACATTGTTAATTACATTGTTACATTGTTAATTACATTGTTAATTACATTGTTACTTACGTTGATAATTACATTGTTACTTACGGTGTTAATTACATTGTTACATACGTTGATAATTACGTTGTTACTTACAGTGTTAATTACATTGTTACATTGTTACATACGTTGATAATTACGTTGTTACTTACAGTGTTACTTACATTGTTACTTACAGTGTTAATTACGGTGTTAATTACATTGTTGATTACATTGTTAATTACATTGTTACTTACATTGTTACTTACATTGTTACTTACAGTGTTAATTACATTGTTACATTGTTGATTACATTGTTACTGACATTGCTAATTACATTGTTACCTACATTGTTACTTACGGTGTTAATTACATTGTTAATTACATTGTTAATTGAAGAAATTAATTCGTTACCTCTTCTTCGTAATCCACTGGGGGTTCTTTTGGAGGTTTTGACAGAACCCAGTTGTTTTTCCCGGGGAATGACGTGTAGCTCCTCTCCACCATTTCACACGGTTTAATATCTACGTATGTTTCCACGGTTTTCCCTTCATTACTTTTACTCTCCCGTCTTCTGTTCCAAGAAATAAGGCCAGTCCCGTCCATGTCCTCAAACTGTACTATTCCAGACTTGTCCGTAAAACTGGACATTCGTCTTTTTGCCATGGCGTCTACGTCCTCGGACATGCTACTCGAATGAAAAAGTTCATAAAAATGAAATCATTCACACTTACTTATTCTACTAAAACAACCGGTCTGGAGTCTACATATGCGTTTTAAGTTTTAAAAAAATCGTTACGCTTCGTTTACGACTTTCCATTCATCCTAAAAATAAAAACATATTATATTAAAGAACTTCATCAAAATTATACTGAACATAAATACATGACCGACGTCATCATCATCATCAATGACTAGAACCTGTCCGTACCGGGTCTACACGTTCCCTATCTGATTATTGATCACAAACGTGACGAGACGAATCGGTTTTAAAAAAAGTTACAACGATATCCTGGAATCAGAGATATTTAGTAAATAATCAAGACATTAATGTTCCTAAAACTCGCCTTCTCTTTTTAAAATTTCTTAAATCTGTCAACTTTTTTCATGATTATTTAAAAGAAATTTGAATAATGTAAAAAATGTTTTTAATCTGACCATGCTGTCAGAATGTGTTTGTGATGGGTATGTTATTATTGCCTCTGGCTTGCTGTTGAAACTATCGAAGCATTGCAGTTATATCAATATTTCCTTATCGCAGTGTGTATATAAATGATTTTCTAACATTTCCATAGCTGGTACATATATCTGAACAGTCATGGCTAACTAAACATAAATAGGAATATTTTCACAGCTGAGTGGCTACTGAAAGCATTCTACTTTTTATTTACACATATACAAATTGTAAAGTAGTCTGAAATCAATTTGTAAATAAACATCACATTACTCAAATATCGGCGAAGAAAGATTGAAAGGTTGATCAGACATATTCTAATATCTTAACTAAGTTGCACTTTACAACTAATTAATTTTAATGTTTTTTTTTGCTTTTTTTGTTTTTTTGTCTCGGGGCACGCAGCAGTTCACCATTGATTTGAAATTAAGTACAAAAATGTACATTTTGGAGTGGGAAATATTTTCGCGTTGATTTCAGTGTTTTACGCAAGAACAACTGAATATCAGATTAGGATAGAACTTAATTGAAAAATTCGGGACCAAGCAAAAAGTTCGATACAGCGAGAAATTCGAATCAACGAAGTTCGAATCATCGAGGTTTGACTGTACAATATATGCCTTATTGTGATATTAAACGACATTGTACAGCTATTACGTCCTCCAAAGACTTTTCAACAAGATTCTAGGGATCAGAGATCTTATAATTTCAGGTGGGAAGTTATTTAAGTTCAAGTCGGCCTTAGTGATCAAAGGTACATGCAAAGCAAGCAATCAAACAAAAATAAATAAATAAACAAATAAATAGATAAAAATATAAAAATTAAAAAAAAAAAAAAAAAAAAATTGAACAGTACAAATCGTCCCAAACAAATGTTGACACACACAGATGGAACGTACGAGCATAATACCACGATATATCATTTTGGTATTGTTTGGTTACTGGATAAGTTTAAACGAACATCACATACATTTGACCATTCTTAATCAGCGCTACTAGTTGATATGATTTTAGATTTCATATGCCGGAACACGACAACCCTCCGTACTAAAGGAATTTCAGTAACTATCACAACTTAAAAAAGACAATTAATTGTATATCGACTGAAACAAGTTATGATAGTAAAGCGTGGTCGTTACAAAAGTCCCCCTATCGTCACTCACAGCGCAACTGAGCTTTTCAAAACTGTTACGACTGTACGTGTTCGATATCCCTCAAAACCTATGTAACAACAATTCCATAATCTCCAAATCCGGAATGAGGCTCTGATGGTCTTCTTGGACTTCCGGTTCCGGTCGAGATAAAATTAGCCCGTTCCACACCTTGGCACCCTAATGAGTGACCTTTACCTTGACCCAAAAACTCGAACTTGATCTGTAGTTGCTCATATTGAAGCTACATACAAACTTTCACCAACATACCTTAGACTGATTGGACGGACGGACAGCGGGACGGACGGGGAGGAAACCTATAGTCCCCCTAGTTCACCGGAAGGGGGCTAATAAAAAACTTGAACTTCAACCCGAGATTACGTTGCCGGTACTCTAACCGCCAGAGCTATCACGACCCTAGATACAGTAACAAGTAATTATCAAAGATACAGTCGAATCTGCACATTAAATGAAATTCGCCTAAAGAATATATGATATAAAAGGACTAGCAAAACGTAGTGAAATCAAAGACAATAACTATTTAAGTTGTTCATAATTTTGTATTATACCTTTAAATTTATAACAAGAGGCCCAAGGTCCTTAACGGTCATCTGACTATAAAGTCCCTTGTACTCTTGTAGTATACATACTCAGTAGCGAGTATAGTAATACTGTTGGTCAAGGCTGCCAAGGCGGCCATCTTGGATTTCGGACCAACCTGAAAAATAGCAACTTGGTCAGGACCATCTCAGGATCATTTCAGGTAAGTAAGAGCTAAATCCACTGATGGAACTTGAGAAGAAGTTTGAAATAGTTTGATTTCTACGAAATATACGATGGCTATCCTGGTCGATAGAGACGTGCTGTTGCGAAGATTGTACATAATATAGTAATAGAAATAATGCATGGAGCATAATCAATTCAAAACTGCATTATACATACAGCTGTTTCGTTCTTCTTGGGACTCGCCAGTGATGCCAGGGATATCATTCATCTGTTTCCTCCTTCTAGAGAATCGTCAGTGATGTTAACGACGTCATACAGCTGTTTCGTCCTTCTGGGACTCGTCAGTGATGTTAGGGAAATCATGCAGCTTTTTCGTTCTTCTTGGGACTCACCAGTGATGTTAGGGAAATCATGCAGCTGTTTCGTCCTTCTAGGGACTCATCAGTGATGTTAGGGAAGTCATACAGCTGTTTCGTCCTTCTTGGACTCGTCAGTGATGCTAGCGACATCATGCAGCAATTTTGTCCTTCTGGAACTCTTATTAGTGACGTCATACAGCTGTTTCGTCCTTCTGGGACTCGTCAGTGATGCAAGGGACGCCGTACAGCAGTTTCGTCTTTCTGGGTATCCTTAGTGATGTAATGAACTTCAAATACCTGTTTCGTCCTCCTAGCGACTCGCCAGTGATGTCAGAGATATCAATACAACTGTTTCATCTTTCTAGGGACACTTCAGTGCTGAAAGGGACGTCATACAGCTATTTCGTCATTCTGGAGACTCGTCACAGCTGTTTGAGACGTCATGCAGCTGTTTCGTCCGTCCTTCTGGGACTCATGTTAGGGACGTCATACAACTGTTTCGCCCTTCGACAGTCTCGTCAGTGATATTTGAGACGTCATGCAGCTGTTTCATCTTTCTGGGACTTGACCGAGATATTTGAGACGTCGTGTAGCTGTTTTGCCCATCTGGAGACTCGTCAGTGATGTTTGAGACGTCATGCAGCTGCTTCGTACTTCTGGTACTCGTCAGATATGTTAGGGACGTCATACAGCTGTTCCGTCCTTCTAGTGACTCGTCAGCGATATTTGAGACGTCATGCAGCTATTTCGTCTGTTTGGAGACTCGTCAGTGATGTTAGGGACGTCATACTTCTGTTCGTCCTTCTTGGACTCGTCAATGATATTGATGACTTCATACAATGATTTCGTCTTCCTAGGACTCGTCAGTGATGCTAGATATGTCATGCAGTTTCGTTTGGTTTAGTATTAGTTAATGTCATATCAACAGCTAAAGTCATTTAAGGACGGCCTCCTCTGTGTTGGAGATGCATGCGTGAGGTGTATGCGTGTGTATTTTGGGGGGCTGCGGTATGTTAATTATCGGCTCATTGTGATAGCGCAAACTGATGCCGACGTGATAGTGCAATCTTACTGAAGTATGCTGCCGAAGCCACCCAGCAGAACACACCCATCCGGTCACATTGTACTGACAACGGGCGAACCAGTCGTCCCACTCACAAAATGTTGAGCGCTAAGCAGGAGTAGCAACTACCATTTTTAAAGACTCTGGTATGTCTCGACCAGAGGACAGAACCCAAAGCTTTCCTCACAGGAGCAAACGCTCAACTAAAGGCCAAAAGTGAGTCTTTGTCAAGGGAGACATTAGGACGAAGAAGGTTGTTAGGAAAGAAGAGAAAATATAAGATCCCAAATTTAGTCGCCTCTTACGATCATGCACTGGGGGCAGCAGGTACAATTCTAACGCCCTACCTGCAGGGCTGTTTCGTCGTTCTAGGACTCGTCAGTGATGTTAGGGACATCACACAGCTGCTTCGTCCTTATTGGACTGGTCAGTGATGTGAGGGACATCACACAGCTGTTTAGTACTTCTTAGACTGGTCAGTGAGGTGAGGAACATCACACATCTGTTTCGTCCTTCTCTGACTGGTCAGTGATGTTAGGGACATCACACAGCTGTTTCGTCTTTTTTTGCACTCGTCGGTGATGTTAAAGACGTCATACAGCTGTTTTATCCTTCTCATATACAGTTATTTCTACAGGATACCATTGGTTACCTCCCCTTAGCGGCAAGAGAGCCGAAAGCGGGACTTAAAAATAAACGAGTTTCACATAACTGATTATTTTACCTTATGTTATTATCAATGACACCATCCCCTCAATCGCTGATTTAAAGTTCAGAAGATTGTTTCTTCTTGGTGGTTCCATGTAATATGATGAGACAGTGGAAAATTCAAACTGATGCTGAATTTCGTTCCTTTCCTATGAATTCAATGGCATCTTATAGTTTGTAGACTGGAGAATAACGCTCTCTGAAAAAAAAATGGAATTTGATATATATATATATATCCCTGTCCACGGCGTAGAACCATGTAGCAAAAAAAACGCAAAACGCAAAACAAAAACAAAAATAACAACAACAAAAAATAACAAAAAAAACCCCAAAGATCCCTTAAACAAAGCAAAATAAAATAAAACAAAGACCCTTTAAACAAAGCCAACTACAGATCAATCCGTATACTGACAGCCATTTCTATGGGTCTACATGACCAATTATACAGTTACTTTCTAAATAATTTCAACCCCTTCCTAGATGTCCTTGGGACTAGGTTGGGTACCAGTTCACTCTGTTGCGTCTCACGGAGGACTGGCGTATATGATGACGGATATGATGAGAATAAATTGGATGAGAATAAGTTGGTCGGTGCTATACTTAAGGGTCTCTCAAAGTTATTTCACAGTCTCCCTCATTATCCCTTAGTGGAGGAGCTGCGGGCCTAACGGCTTGAGAGAGGGACTGTGGTCCTCATCATCTCATCATCCGATAGAACGTTGCGGATTCGCCGGGGGCCCTGGATCGGCTAACGAAGGGGTGCCTCAGGGTCAAACATAGGACCCCTTTTATTCAAAAGTTTTTATAAATGACATTTTTACTACTATAAAAGTTTGGTATTTTATATGACTAAGCTGACGATAATACTTTAATAAGTATACACACATGGAGACAAGCATGTTATAGAATATGATTTAGAAAGGGAATCAAACAAGTTAATTTACTGGTTCGAACACTTCCTTTGCTTTTATTTGTTTAACGTCCTATCAACAACTAAGGTCATCTAAGGACGGCCTCCCGTGCGTGCGATATGCATGCGTGTGATGAGTGCGTATGTGTGTTTTGGGAGGCTGCTGTATGTTTGTATTATGTCTCCTTGTGATAGGCCGGAACTGTTGCTGATTTATAGTGCTACCTCACTGAAGCATATTACCGAAGGCACCCAGCAGGACACCCCACCCGGTCACATTATACTGACAACGGGTGAACCAGTCGTCCCACTCCTTGTATGCTGAGCGCTAAGCAGGAGCAGCAACTACCATTTTTGAAGACTCTAGTACGTCTCGGCTAGGGGACAGAACCCAAAGCCTTCCTCACAATGGCGAACACTCAACTAAAGGCTAAAAGTATGCCACAATGGCATGAAAGCCAGTCCCATCTGGCATAATTTAAAGATGATGTACTGACAGGTTTTGCAACAAATGTGAAATGAAAATTTCACTCATCAAGTGATTAAGCTAATCACCTTTTGAACAACTGGGCCCTGGACAGTTAGATTGTTTGCCAACTGTTTTCTAATAAATGGAGTTTAACTGTTAATACAGAAAAAAAACACCAAAATAGTTGTTTTTAAAACGAGAAAGCGCTTGCAACCCAATGAGCATTGGAAATTTCAAGATGAGAATAAAGAGAGTTGATAATACTTGTTATTTGGGCCTAGTCTTTAATTATAACGGAAGATTTACCATGGCACAGAAAACATAAGCATCACAGGGAAGAAAAACGTATTATCTTCTTAAAAGTAGAATTAGAAATTATATGCTTAATGCTGAAACTAAATTATCACTATTTGATACATATGTAGCATGTATATTTAATTACTGTTGTGAGCTGTGGGGTCACCACCCAGCACCAAAAATAGAATCTGTGCATCTTTTATTCCTTAAAGGACTACTAAACGTGAAGAAAACAGTCAATAGCTCCATGGTGTATTCTGAGACTGGTAGATATACTTTACATGTACATCGTAAAATAATGATCATTAAATATTGGTTAAAGTTGATAGGAAAAGATAATTGTATATCAAAGTCGTGCTATGATGCTCGGTTTGAGCTTAATATCAGAAAACCTAAGTATAAATTAAACTGGGTCTATGAGATAAAAAAAGAGTTATGTAGACATGGGTTTAACTATGTTTGGATTGCTCGAAATGCACATCATGAAAAACAGTTTTTGAAAACATATATGCAACGCCTGCATGATATATTTATTCGGGAATTAGTAACATAATGCATTGGATAATTCTTCAAAATGTCAAATTTATAAATACCTTATTGATAGCTTTGAAATTCAATATCATTTGAAAAAAATCTTTTTATTCCAAAACCAAACAAATATTAAGTAAATTTCGTATGCATGCACAATCCTCTTTATATTGAGTCCGGACGCTATAATGCTGTTCCGAGAAGCAAAAGAATTTGTACAGTCTGTAACAAAAATGATGTAGAAGACGAAATGCATTTTATTCTACTATGTCCAGTTTATTCAGAGTTAAGCTTATAAAAATATCATTATAGACATCCGAGTGTTTATAAGCTTATAGAATTATTTTCAAGCAAAAATGTTAAAACTTTAAGCATTTTTTTTATTGATGCAAGCAACAGATAAAAGAAAATGTCTTATGAATCTGTGGTTAGTAACTAAGATAAAGTTTGTTCATTTAATTTAATTGTATTTAGTAATGTAAGGAAATATCCTCCGCCATCGTATGTTCAGTATAATTCTTATATTAAGTATTTGTATAACTTATATGCTGTATTGTATTTTTTGAATAAAAAACTTGAAACTTGAAACCTTCTTTTCCGGTTTTTCCCCAGACTACTCGACACCCTGGACGACTCACTCAGCAACTATTCCATGTTTTCACACCATTTTTCAGTAGGACAACTGGTCATTTTTTAACTGTTATCATTTTCTTACATTTTTTTCAGTTAAATATTTGTTTTTATTATTAATGCCATTGTGCTTGAGGTTGTTTGCAATTTTATACGCTAAATTCATTCTCCCTTTACTCGAAATAATAGCTCTTCAGAGCTACTGTTTCTTATTTATGTACATGTATAAGAATATAGACAAAACATTCTTGTAACTTGTATGTTTGATTATTTTTCCTCCCTTGCTGTACTTGATGACGTTATCAATTTGCGATGAGGCTACGCTACATAAAATGATGACGTTGTACGCTACTGTCTTTCCCTAGCCCGTGCGACATCGATATCCACAATTTTACCAGCGTGAGATTTTCTTTTCTCACCCTAGTGTTGAAACAAGCTACACATGCTCTTTGCACGTTCTCCAGAATGTTGTAAGAGTCGCGGCAACAATACAATTAATGACGTCACGGCAAAAATACAATGACGTCACATCGACAATTCATTCACGTAAAGTCAACATTGTCTTGCATTGAATCTGATGTAGGGGCAATATTAGCAAAAATATGAAGAAAAACTTTCAACTGTGTATTTACTTTTATTAAATGATTTATACATAAGATTATCACAGATTTCACATGATTTTACAGTGTAACCACATCAAAGTTTGTAGTCTACTGTAAATGCTAAATAAAGGCATATGTACAAAATTTACATAAATACTGTAATCTTGGGAGGGATTCTGAAAATATTTTCTCCACATCCAAACAGATGGTCATATAGACTAGTTAAACTTCGAAAGTGCTCAGACAAATCACAGCCATTTTAGAATATATAAAGCATTTTCAATTTTTAGATCCCATGAGGAAATTTTAAATAATTCAGATTTTCTATATTAGATTTGTTGACATGGACTAAATTCTTCATGTAAAATGTATATAAATTGAAACTCTGGAAATACAACATATACTCTCTAAACATGTATTATCACAGTCAAAATGAAACCTGTCATTTTAATAAAAGATCAAAAATACAAATATACCCAGACATCTCGGGGATTATCATGTAGAGATATCAAATATCTATACTTTAAGTAGTATGAGAGTCTTTTTCATAAAGAATACCACTATGTGTTTGCAAAAATATCATTCCTAACTGTGGAAATGAATTTATACAGCTAAATAGTGTCTTGTCAGCAGATTTCTGTAAACAAATAGAATTTAGACAAAAATCACTGTAGTTTTGCTAACTTTATGTTTAGCAAACAATTTTTATATTTATATATATTTTTCACATTTTTTTTTTTATAAAAAGGGACAGATACTTTAAATAATTCAACGTAGCAAATTTTCCTGAAATTAGCAGCTTTGCATGATGAGCACAATAATTTGTATAATTACCGTAAATATTCGGGTATAGTGCGCACTCGCGTATAGTGCGCAGGTACGTTTTTGAGGTTCATTTTCAAAAAAAAAAAAATTAACAATTTTTTTTTTCAATTTTCAACTGAGCGGTAGATGAATTCTAAAGCATAAGATGATAGGAAGTTGTACCTTATGAAAGATTATTTACAATGTACCACATTTAATTGGAATCACCGGTCAGATTTGACACATTGGATTGACAGGTTGTTTACATTATACCGCCACAGGCCTAGTCAGCTTGCAAATTGTAGCGGTCCCATCTAGGTCCCATCGACGCTGTTGTACCAACAAAATAATTAATCCTACCCTCAATTACCTTGTGATTTTCACGCAGGTATGATCTCTTGTGGTATCTGTCCACGAACATACAAAGCTTATTAAGCTCAATTATAACAAGATTGACTAGTAAGCTGACTGCTACGTAATGTTACACAGGCCGCCATTTTGTATACAGTACGGAAACAAGTCTGCAGTCGTCGTGCTGGTCACAACTTTTATATCAATGAATTAACATGTGTAAAGGATACATCTACAGTGAAGACGATAAATAAGAGTACCCTGGTAGTTTTCACAGTCTTATCATATTTTTTTATGGCCAGTTGGTCAGTGACTGCCGCACGAGATCAAGGCATTAGTGTTACCCGTGCCTAATTGCGCATGCGTGCTGTTTCAGCTTCCGTAAATAAACAAGTTGAACGGTATCAGTTTCTGGCAACATTCTGGATTTATAAGGTGATTAATTTAGAAGTATGAAATAACTAAGTACTGCTATATCATTTCAAGTTTTGTTTGATGTTAATTGAGATGTTATACATCGTTTTGGACCTGAATACGGGAACATCCTCAAGTGAGATATCGTATGTGTACGGAACATGTGGCTCACGATCGACTTAGATAAATCCACGTAATTGCTGATAAATACACAATTTCAAGGAATTAAACATTAAAATAACTATTCATTTCTTTGATTATTTGTTAACTATTACTTTCTTAATGCTTTATATATGTTATATATATATATATAAGTATTAAATCAATCCTGCTGTGAAAGGAAACGATCACAAAACTCGGTCAAATCACATTCATTCTGACTGGGAAAAGGCTTGTACTTGCGTATAGTGCGCAGTGGTCTTTTTCACTTGTCAATTTTTGAAAAAAAGTGCGCACTATACGCGAATATTTACGGTATGAAACATAGGATTCAGAATCTCAGCAGGGTTTTCCACGATTCTTGCTTCAAAATCAATTTAGATTTCTATCAGAAAGTGTTTATTTTAGAAAACAAAGCACAGTTTTTGAGAATATGTGAATGTTCTACGCAGGGGTTCTTGCAGTCTATTTTTTATCAATATCCCTTGCGAACTTTAAGTAAGATCACAGAATTCTCCTTTCACTAGAGTCAAACGTTTGTGTGATCATGACACTAATTGCATGGGTGGGAGACGATGCGATGACGGAGGTCGAGAGCCCAAATCCAAGTCGGACATCTCAGAACGTAAACGCATAATTTCTATCTTCTGCATTTCAATAATTTTAGTTTTCTCCTCCATGTCCTTTTCCATAAGAGCACTTGGTCCTTTGGCCGTGATGGCAGCGATTGCTGCGGTGTCGTTTTTGTTCTTCTTGCTGTGGAGTCCCATGGCCGCCTCAAGGTCGTGAATTTGCGTCCTGGCTATCTTCAGCTCACGACGCAGGTCATTAATTTCCTTGATCAAAGACACATTTTCCTGAAAAAAATGTAAAGGTTCTTAAAAACATTGCTTTCATAAAATTAAAATTTTTGGTAAATGTTATTTCCTTTCAAAAAAAAATTATTATTAGATATAACACATTAATCTTTTTAATATTTTTTTTAATTCTAATTACAATATTATTTATCTAAATATAGATTTAACCTACCTGCATAATCCTAACATTGTCCGCTCTGTGGATTTCTGAATCCTTGGAAAGCTTTTTGCGGAGAGAGGCTACAGATCGTTCCAGATGTTCACGTTGCCTGCTGTATTCCTTCTGTATATCAGCGTCCACACTGGCAGATTCAGTCTGCAGGAGAAAAAAATATTCAGTATACTATCTTTTTTGTACAGTACCACTTTTATAAAAGTTTTACAAGAAATACAAGTAATACATCATAATGATATTTTGAATTCTATTTTTGAAATTGTTTTGGTTCATTCTGATATTATTAGTATAAGATAAGTGTTGAGGTTGATATGAATATATATTAGATATGGTTCAACTTTCTTCCATTCTCAATGGCCAAGTCATGTGGAGGTTAATATTTTGTGATGTTAACCGCATGTTTCTATTTTTAGAAACACCAAGTCAATATTGCCTTTATGATGTCATAATCATTGTGATGTTACAATGCCCCAATGTAAATTTTCTATAATGAAGATAAATATAATTCAATTTTCAGTTTTCAAAACAAGTTCCTATCTAATATAGAAACTAAAGACTTTTGGTTCGGTCAATATGGTGTAATAACGACCTGGCAGATTATTAAACACTGACCTCAAGCAAGGTCTATACATAATTGGTAAATGTTTGGGTATACTAACCACATCTTCCTGAACATGTTTGGAGTACAGTGCCTTGATACTCTCCTTCAACATCTTCGGGTCTTGTATGTAGCCTACACAGTTGTGTAGATCTGTCTTAAATCTCTTCACCACTGCCTCAACATCACGCACCTACAAAACAGATAAACTCTCATCTTAAGATATGTATACAGGGATGTATATTGCAAGAGTACAAATTTTAGTGGTAATATTATTTCAGCGTTTTTTTTTGTTTTTTGTGTGTGTGTTTAAAATACTGTCCTGAATGTTGCTTTTTAATTGAAGCATCAATTAATTTTTTTTCTAGAACACAGATACTAGTTGGTAGACTTGTAAATTTATCTATGCCGTAATCTGGATCATTACATTAGCAAAACATTGACTGCACGGATTCGAGTGCTAAAATGAAAATATTAGCAGTAAGAATATTCTTTGAAATACAGTTTAATTTTATCTTTAATCTTTTTTTAATGAAATGTCTGTTAAACAGTTAAATGTAATAACCTCTATAATTCATGTTACAAAACAATTCATGTTCTAAATGAAGTATCTTTGCCCATGACCTTGTGTCGTAAAAGGTCAATACAATGACCTTTGACCTACCTTCTGCCTCTCCTGGTGCATCTCTTTGTCTGTGGCACGGAGTTTCTGGGTGAGCTCCTTGATGCTAAGCTCCAGCTGTGTATTCTGTTTGTGGAATCTCTCGAGCTCGCTCTCCATCTGTAACCATGACAACCAGGTAAATACACAAAGGTAAAGAAAATAATTCCATAAAGCCACCATTTTCCTTCTAAGTTAAGTAACATTTTCCCCACAGAATTTCAGAAAATTTGAACTTTGTAAAAATTTGTACTTTGTAAAAATTTGAACTATGTAAATATTTGTTTTTTCCAAACAATAGAAATATTTTTACCTCCTGAATCTGGTCCTTCATTCTCTTGATGTCGTTCTCCCTGGGCTCGATCTGTTTCTTCAGTTCCTTGATCTTGTAGTCGAGCACAAACTTGAACTTCTCCAATTCCTGGTTCTTCTTCTTCAAGTCGTAGATTCTCTTTTCCTGTAATCAAATTACAAAAGGGTTGTCAAAATATTATCAGTTGCTGTTCTCAAAAATGTCATTTTTTTCTCATCAATAATCATTTACATTATTACTGTTCAAAATTGAAGAGAAATGGCAAATTGGGTTGAAAATTTGTTAAAATAAAAGCGCAATCTGTCTGAAAATATGTATATTAAATACTTAAAACATGTTTTTTAATCATTAAAAAATGGTATCAATTTCTGAAACAGTTATCAGATTTGTATGTAAAATTTTCTGTTTTTTTTTTTTTATATACATGTATATAAACTATTAGGAAATTCTGAGTCTAACATCCCCCTCCCACCTCCTCCCAAACATCCTGTCACTTACCTTGTCCTGGATGGTATCGTCTCTTTCCTGGATCTCCTTCTTCAGACCCATGATGTCCTTTTCCATATTACGAATCACATTTGTCTGTTTCTGAGTCTCCGCTTGGAATTTCTTAATTTCCTCTTTGTGGTCATCGATCTCTCTTTGTAGACTTGTAAACTAAATAAACAATGGTGCCTTAGATTAATATACAGTCATATATCAGAACTTGATCTGTTTGTATAAAGATTGTACGATTCCTTAAACAAGGGAATTTTCAGAATATGTAGCCAATTTTCCAAAATATTTACTATTTGTAGAGGTTGTAAAAAAAAAATAATGCATAATATTAAATTAAGGACTATATTGGAGCATTATAAATTAAATACTCCTGGACCAGTTCTATGTTGTCTGAATTTGTATATTTTTTGAATATAAAAGATATTTTGCTGGATTTCTGATGTAACATGGATGTCCATTTTTTCTTACTTATCTTACTCATTTCATTTTTTTCAGGTTTTTTTTCTCGTCTTTCTTTTCTTCTTACCTTCTTCTTCATGATGCCGCTTTCTCCTCTAAGTTTGATGTTGTCCTCCTTCTCAGCACGAAGTCTGATCTCATAATTATTCTTGATGTCGAGGATTTCCCGATCAGCGTCCTCCTCAATCTGTTTCTTCGTCTCCTCATATTCCTTCAGTGACTGTCTGGCCTCATCATGAGCCTAGTATATTTAGACAATGTCATACAGCATCAGAATGAAACGTATTCATAAAATATTTTTTCTAAGAAATATACTTCAAATTTTTAAAACTGTTCATCAATGTTATTACATGGGGTATCATATACTTTCTTCTGTTGAAATGATTTATCTTATCATTTACCTGTTCTACTCTGTAATACTCCCATGTCATATTATGACGTGTAATAAATAACACTAATATGACTTCATAAAAAATAAATGACATCATTGTTGTCTTGGTAATGAAAAATGGTCTGTCCATATCAAAATTTGTCACTCTGGTAATGAAATAGATTTAAAAGTTTTCGTTATTTTCTCATAAATATAAGTTAAGTGAGGAATAGAATCTTGTACTTGAATAAATGTAATTTGAAATTGATAAAACTCATTTAATGATGCTATATGTCACTGGTATTAAGACTTGACACTGATGAAATTATTCAAATTCAACACTAATATTGTCAATTTCAGAGAAATGCTTTAACTTTCATGAAAGAATTCAAACCATACCTGTTCCAGTTGAGTGGTTTTCTCCTGAAGTTTCGTCTCGTAGTACTCTGTCAATTCCTCCATTGCTCTCATCTTACTTTCCTCTTTTTCCTGCAGGAGACGATCATATTCCTCCTGCATCTTCATTGTCTTACTCTGTTGTTCCTGGAATTTCTCGTACTCCAACATCAACTTCTGGTTATTGGCAGATTCTGTAGATTGAAAATTAGATGATGAGATGAAAACAAGAACAGATGTGAAAATGAAAACAAAAGGCCGTTCAGGCTTTATCAGTCTTTGTCTTAATAGCTCCATATCTTTCTTTTATAATATAAAATCTTTCAAAGTCGGAAAAAAAAGTATATTCTGGAAAAACAAATTCCTGATTTGAAAATATCTACAGGAGCTGAGAATGTTTTTACAGACAAAATCATTTACATATTTTTCTTATTAATTTTCTTATTTTTTAAAATGTATTGATAATTGACAACTTAGAAGAATCCCTGTGTAAAGTTTTGATTGCAATAAATGATTGCTGTAGAGGATGTCTTACCGAGATCCTGGAGTTCTTTAGTGTGTTTGTCCATAACTTCCCTCATTTCTTCTTCATGTTTTGCCTCCTCCTTATCTTTGTCTGTCTTCAGGACCTGTGAAAATCAAACATAAAAAGAAAACCTTTAAAAAAATCATAGAATGAAGCAGTCATATTGAAAAACTATACATCAATGCTGTAATAACAGGAAAAGTGGTCACTATAATCAGACTCAAGAGGAAATTACCTTAAATTTTAAAGTGACATTTTTCAGATATATCTAAATATCCATTCAAGGTTTGACTAATGAATTTAGGTCTTACTAATTATTTTCCATTATAGAGAATACAATTGATATATCAAAAATATTGAGATACCAAATATATTAGAATAAGAAAAAAAAAAATATTAAAGATATTCCATGAAAGTTTTGTTGATCAGAGTAAAAATATTTGTTATAATCACAGTAAATTTTAAATGCTTGAGTTAATTGCTTACCTGATTTTTCGTTTTCAACGCTTCCATTTCCTGGATAAATTTCTCAGTCAGTTCCTTGATCTTTTCGTTATAATTCATGTCCTTCAGACGTAGCTGGTAATCGTTCTCCAACTTAAGTTCATCATTTCTGGTCTTTAGATCACTCATCATTGTGTTCTATAAAACACAAAGTCAATGTGAATTTTCTTTAAACTGTAGTTCATAAAATTTTGATAACATGCTAAATTCCATTTATTTATAGCAAATTTGTGAGTGACATCGATAAAAAAAGAATGAAACCTATTTTTTTTCACATTTCTATATCAAGAATTGCTATTTCATTTTATTTGTTTTAAATGCAAAAGCAAAAGAACGTTATGTTTTTTTTCTGTTTTTTAATTTGAGTATATAGACATGTTCCCAACTGTGGTATATTTTTTCAGACTATTATCATTGACCAAATAAATCTACATCTGGTGATTACCTTTTCCTCCAGGTCACTTTTAGTGATTAGGATCTCCTCTGCCCAGCCGACTTCCTTGTCCCGTTTCAGGCCACGCCCCTCTTTATCCTGAATCTTCCAGAGGATGACGGAAGCATCTTCAGACACCGTAACTAGGTACTGGTCGTCATAGCTGATCTTCATCTGAGAGAAAATGATATAATCCAGATTTTAACTTTTGTAATATTATACAACTGCATTTGGTTGAGGTGAATATGGATATCTATTAACCCAAAAATTGCGATATTAACCGAAACAAAGTCAATTTTCCATCAGTCATATAATTAAAACATTTAACAATTTTAATATCAAATAAGATAAATTTTGAAAAAAAAAAGAAAGGAAAACAATTGTTATGATCTGATAAACATGTTAATCTAGATACATTAAATATTAAGATATTTGCTTCAAATACATGTAGTTATGACATTTGAACTTTTGTTTGATTTTCTTCAGCCATAAGCATAACTTTGATATATTATTACTATGTGAGGAAAGCATGTTTTCCTTGTTAGATAACTATTTCAATACTTTGTACTTTCACATTATGAGATGCTGCCGTTACCTTGGTGATCTGGCTGCCATGACCAGAATGTTCTGTCCATTCTCCCGGGGGATTCAGAGGGAACTTCAATGACCACAGTGTTCCTTTGACGGTACCAGCGAACAACATGCGGCCAGAATGGGACAACGCCACACTGCTCAATGTCATTTCCCCTGCTTCAATCTGACGCAGGATCTACAATTTTTAAATAATAAACTTTCAATATGAATAATTGTCAAAAATACTTGGTAATTTATTAAAATAATGAAACCTATAATGAGAATAATTGTTTTAAATAAATGAATAAAAATTGTAATTATCAGTAAATCATAATTAATAAATAGATCAATTAGTACAAATTATAATCATAAATGAATGAATGAATGAATGAATGAATGAATGAAAATTACAATCAATAAATGTATTTGGAAAAGAACTCTTTTCTTTCTGAAGAAAAACACCTGATAATTTTTATATTTTTAAAAATTCAAACTGAAAGACATGAATATTCCTATCGATATCACGACATGCATGATATATATGCACTTAAATGTGTTTTCTATTGAATCTGCTGATCTCAAATAAACTGGGCGATCACAGATTTGATAGATATATTCATAATTAGACTTCTTGAACATAATCATTGTATCAAATGAATATTACTAAAATTGATCTAGATAAGAATTGCCGATTTTCATTCTCTGAAATACATGAATCATCAAATTAAAATATAGCAGCATTTACCTGTGAGTCTGCAATCTCTTTCAAGGTTTTGTCTGAACCGACAGCAAAAGTGGCTTTTCCGTCTGGTGTAACTGCAACTCCAGTGTAACCGCAAGATTTAAGGACGCTCTCTCCAACTCTTTTCCCAGAGTAGGTCTCCCACTCGTAAACGGCACCGTCCCCACCACAAGACACCATCTTGCTGTCGTCAGCACTCCACACAATCGATCGCACTTTACCGTTGTGACCCTTCAGGTTCGAGGTATTTTCAAACGTGGAGGTGGAATAGATCTGGATCACATTGCTGTGCACCGCGGCAAACAAATGGCCACCATTGCTGAAGCCACACTGCGGCAGACAAGGAATGATAATTGTCAGCACATGTCACAAGTAATCTACTATTGTTTTTTAAAGCTGAATTGATCCATTTTGAATTATTAAAAAAAAAATTGACCTGCATTATTTTTTTCGGACATGTCAATTTTCAAATACTGTAAATGTGGAAATTTACGCGAGGGGGAAATTTACGCTAATTCCACAGAGTCCTTTTGATTGCGAAAATTTCCCCCACATGTATTATTTTGATATCAATTTGCAACAATCACAAACTACAAACGAATGTGGATTGATTGCGAAAATTACCCCAATGCGTATAGTTTGCATATCGAAATCGCGAAATTAACCCCCCTCGAAAATAACCACGTTTACAGTATATAAAAATGATGTCAATCATACACAAAAACAAAAATTCTACCTCTCTGCATCCTCGGATGGTGAATTCTTTGAAGGTCCTGATGTCATCGATAAGGAGGTTCATCAGACGGAGTTTGTCGCTGAAGCCAACTAGGATGTACAGACCGGATGGATGGAGGGCAATACTGTATGCTTCCTCAGCGAACTCCTTATACAACTCCAAGTTACTGTAAAAGATGATTTAGATCATAACAGAGGACAAAATTCATCTATCTTCACATGTGACTGCCCTTGTAAATCTAAATGAACACTTTATTTTTCAATTCTACAATAGATTCTTGCAAGAGAAAGCAGTTTATTTGAACATGAATGACTATTTAAATTTGTTTACCAAATACCATGACATCATTGATTTTTACCAAAATAACAGAACTGAGTGAAAAAAGAAAATCAATTCTAGTCATTGTTTGTTAATTTCGTTTCTGATCCCAGAATCTCTTTTAAATATTTATTTTTTGGTCGATATTACTGAGTTTCATTGGGTAGTTTAGATTTTGAGCACAGATTCAAAACTTTTTGAGAAAATATTTACACCCTCTAACCCTAATGAAGATATTCTCTGTAAAGGAACATGGATATTTTATGCTTTGGTTGTACTAGTGCTTACCAGTTCTCGTAGTTCCAGATGCGAACAGATCTGTCGTGGGAGCTTGTGGCGATCAGAGGTTTCCTAATACAAACATCAAGCCCTGTGATTTGACCGTAATGGAAGGACTGGGCGAGCACCTCAAAATGAGCCTGATCTCCCTCACTCTGTACGACAGGCATAATGTATCAGCAAGTAATTGATTAGATGTTCAAATTAATAAAAAAGTGGGAAAATATTTTGTTCTAAAGTTCATAATTCACTAAACCTGCATGAGAGAAATCTATAATGATTGCTAATCAATTTGACAGATAAATGCGCATTTTCTATATAAGAATATGATTCAAACGATAGAAATTCACAAAAAATCTTGAAATTAAAAAAACAAAAAAGTGAAATTTTTGCCAATCATTATTTTGAAATTAAACTTTTCTAACACAGCTATGTTAGATTTCTTTAATATAAAAAAGTTCTTTTGTAAATATTTTTTGTTACCTTTCCAAGGTCAGCACTTGGCAGTGTTAGGTAATAAAGCTGGCTGAGGTCTGTACTAGCCACAAGGGTCTCCTCGGACGGACTGACCGTCAGACATGTTATCAGCTGTTGTTGGGCTTTTGCTGGGTCAGCACTGTTGTTGTCTGGTGGGATCTGAACAAAAAATTGTATGTCAGTATACACAGATTGTTTTTCTTTCTTTTTTAATTTTTGCTTGTTTTGTTTTTGAATGTAAGCATCTAACATAAGAAATGTACATATCTCATCTAAAGAGTCTGTTTTTTGAGATTTCAATGAATAGCTTAAGGCCTTCTGGAGGATAAAGACCTGGAATTTTTTATACTGAAGATAATTCAACAATATTCAGTGATTGATAAACTAAGAAGATACCCATTTGTGCCACCTCCTTTTAATGACATTGAGACTAATTCTATAATTATGTTGATGATCCAGGTGCTATCTCACCTTGATTTCTCTTGTTTTCTTGAAGAAATCTTTATCATCTGTTTTCTCAAACAAGTGTACAGTACCAGGCCCACAGGAGCAAGCGAACCCCTTTGAGTAGGCCACTATGGCCGAAACTTGTGGAATGACTGGGATCGTGGAAACCTCCTCTCCTTCATTTGAACGTCTAAATGTTGACAAAAAATGCATATTAAAAACACTTTGAAATTGTTTTAAGTTTCTGAAATTTATATTTCATAAATAAGTTAATAACTACAACATTATTATAATTACAGATCAATTAATTTTTAGATCTGAATATGTTACTTTCCTTGTAATATTTCATATCCTCTATAAAACAAAAAGTAAAAAATGAAAATAATAATGGAATAAATAATATACTGTTTCAATGGTGTATACTGTCTCATTAATAATATACTGTCTCAGTAATAATATTATGTACTGTCTCAACAATACTGCTGTCTCAATGACGACATACTGTCTCAGTAATAATATACTGTCTCAATGATGAGCTGCTGTCTCAATCATAACATATATGCACTATCCTGCTGATTATATAATATTGTCTCAAACACTTACCCAGCCTCTCTTTGTTGAGCTCCGATATTAAATTCATTTTTCAATTCACCAGCTTCAAACAGAAGCAGTCGCCCAGTATCAGTTCCGACAATGATACGTTCTTCAGAAACCCAGGCATGACAGAGATAGTTTTGTGGCTCCATCTTTTGAAAGTTGAAAGTTTTGAGGTTTCCCTCACTGTAGCGGAAATGCTTGAAGATGCCATTTCCAACAACACATAACTGAGTGTTGTCTTGAGGATTGAAGCTAACCTGCATAAAACAAAATCATAATGATCAGAAATGATACCAAAAAGAGTGAAAAATTCAAAGTTTGTTCAAGAGTGTATCACTATACATGATCATAAGTATAAAGTATAGAATTTGGTTACATTAAACATTACAGAAAACACCTTTTTCTCATTGAAAAACAATCAGTTATAAGACACTGTTATGAAAATCACAAGCAAATCATCATCTAGATCCTGATTTGATAAATAATTTTATTTTAGAAGTTTAGGAAATCTACCTTGTTATAAAAGGTTACTTGAATGTTTGTTTTACCTGATAAACTGGTGGATTGGTCTGGGGATTCGATGTTTTTGTGACAGCCATTACTTTTGATTTCTCCCACGTCCAATACAGCAATGTATAATCTGGTTTTCCACCTTGAGCAACCAAGTATTTAGAATCTGGTGAAAATGCCAGGCTGACAAATTCATTTGACTGAACATCTGGAGAGCTTAGGACCTTCCTTTTCCGAAGACTGTGAAGATCATATATTGTGATTGTTGGCTTTTCTCCTTTTTCAGCTATTGCCACATATCTTCTATTTGGACTGACAGCTAATGCTGTCATGCCCTCACTCTTATCCGTGCCAGGAATGAACTTCTGTGACTTTTGGTCGATATTGTACAAAATACAATTTGCCCCAGAGGGGTAAACGATGGTCTGTTCATCATGATAGCAAATGTTGCCAGTCACACCTGGTTTGAGACCAAAGATGTGCTTGGCTTGTGCAATTGCTATCGACATCTTTGTTTTTGTCTCTCACAACCTGAAAATGCAAATGAAAGTCATGACTATAAAATACAGGTGTGTTGGGTATTATTTGAATACTGGTTCATACTAACATTTCAGTATCCAAAAATTTAATCAACAGTATCAATGGCTGATAGAATAGCATGTTTTACTAATTGTTCAGTCGTATAGATAGCAGAAGTTTGCATTTTGATCCTTCAAACAGTAGATACACTTGGGTATTATTTAAGTAAAGTTATTGCAAAGCTATCAACCCAGATACAGTTTGTTTGCAAAACAACTTCTTATCCGCTGAAATATCCAAATTTGTATTCATATGGGACAGTACTTAATAAGTAAGGGAGAGGGGAAAATGCAAGACCACACCATGGACATTTTTGCTACTGCATTCGGAAGATATATCCTTCTAAATTATGAAATATATAAAATCAGATATTACAAATACAGAAATATATATAATGATAAATTTAAGACTGTAACATTTAAGATGACGTCAATATCTAATCACCAGCAACGCAGTTAGCAACACAAATCCTTACTGTAGTACAGTAACCACCATAGGATATACTTCAGTAGGAGATGAAAAACTAAAACAATTGTTAAAACTGCATCTGATATATTGGAAATAATTGGGTGGTTTAGTCTAGCTGTAGTATAAGTGTGCCAATTTTATAATGCACAAGATTTTGACCAGTCTTCTTCCCGTGTAATGCTACTTTCGATCAATATGTTGTTCCGTACGACTAGATTCTAGCCTAGGCCTACTGCCTTCCATCCATGTGTAAATATCCGGAATAGGCATGCATGTAGCAAGATTTTAAAAAGTTATTAGCCTGCTGACATTCCAGTAAAAGCGCAAACCTTCGTGTGAAGTTCATGAGTACGGTGTGATATATATTCCGCTTATTATGATAGAGTGACAATATCTTTCATTAATACAAACAATAATAATCTAGGCCTATCAAGGTAAACACAATTTGACGTTACGTTGTCACCAAACAATCGGCCATATTCTGGTAATACTGTTTGCATTTTTTAAAGGCATAAATCGATTATTTATTACATTAACATGACGTTAAACATTAAGTGATGATAATGGTTATACAGTTTAGTAAACTGCTAGCAAATATACTTGCCTTAGTTGCTGGTTTTTCACTAAAATCAAGGTATCATCGATACCTGTTGAAGTTGTTGAATGTGGTTGCTGTTGGAAACAATGCGCGGGCATTTCGGGTTTCCGCTTCCGGTTTTAAAAGGCAACAAATCGAAGTCAGATAAATGTTTGCTTTTAAATACATTTTAGTGTAATATTCCAAGCGTTTTTCATATCAAGACTTCGGTGTCAAAACGAAACAAGACTTGAAGGATTTATAAGTATGTCGTGTCGAACATCTGGATTTGTGAGATCATTGCGGACGCTCACAGTGACACGACTTAAATGTCGGCACCCATCAACATCACAAATCAAAACTGTGTCAAAGAAATGCCTGTCATCAAGAAATACTCTTAGATCAAGTCAACATGTGTGTACGTGCTTGTCATCATGTACATTGTCAAATTCACTGCTGAATGACAGCTTTCGGCACTATACTACATCTTGTGATAATGCGTCAAACGAACATACTCTTGGTGATGCAGTTTCTTTCATGACTACAACCGACCCACAAACTGCGTTAGAGCTTGAACCTTCTATGCATGTGTACAAAAACTTCATATCACCAGACGAAGAAGAACAGTTATTCAATGAAATTGAGCCTTACATGAAACGACTTCGGTATGAATATGATCATTGGGACGGTGTAAGTATTAAAGAATTTAAAGAGCGGTGTTGCAGCATTATCTATGTATATGCAAGTGAAGTAAATTTATACTCAATTTTCCCCTGGCCTTATTAAGTTAAGTTTATTTTCCGATACAGGTTCAAACAAGATCCTCTTCATCGGTCTCAAAAACACGAAATTTAAATATTTGACTTCTTCTTCATAACCACAGATCAGAATATGACCAAATTTGGTCAGAAGCATCCCTATGGGGTGGGGACTCAAAATTGTACAAATGGTGGGTCCTGAGGGGCGGGGCCAAAAGGGGTCAATTTGGCTCTATTGATATAAAAGACTTCTTCTCTGAAACGAAGCAATGGATATCGCTCATATTTGCCTGGTAGCATCACTATTGGGTGGGGATTCAAAATTGTACAAATGATGGGGCTGACCCCCCAGGGACCTGAGGGTTGGGGCCAAATGTGGTCTATTGGGCTATATTGATATAAACGACTTCTACTCTGAAACTGAGCAGTGGATATTGCAGCTTGCTCATATTTGCCTGGTACCATCACTATTGGGTGGGGATTCAAAATTGTACAAATGATGGTGCTGACCCCCCAGGGGCTTGAGGGGCAGGACCAAATGTGGTCAATTCGGCTATATTGATAAAAACGACTTCTTCTCTGAAACTGAGCAATGGATATTGCTCATATTTAGTATTATTTACCTGGTAGCATTACTATGGGGTGGGGATTCAAAATTGTACAAATGACGGGGCCGACCCCCTGGGGGCTGAGGGGTGGGGCCAAAAGGGGTCAATTTGACTAAATTGATATGAACAACTTCTCTGAAACAGCTCATATTTGACTGGTAGTATCCTTTTGGGTAGGGATTCAAAATTTTATAAAGGAAGGAACTGACCCCCGGGTTGCAGAAGGCAGGGTCAAAAGGGGTCAATTGGTTTAAACATCTCTTTTTTTCTGAAACTAAGCAATGAACATCACTCACATTTGTGTGGTAGCATCCCTATGGGGTTGCACCAAAAGTCAATTTCATTTTATGGATTAATGCATTTTTTGGCATAAAAAACTCACGTACCCCCATAAAATGCCTATGATATACTGACATAGTAATACCAGTGACAAATATACTTAATCATCATTCTTGTTTCATATCTCATGAAATCCAGGTGAGCAATACAGGCCCTCTGGGCCTCTTGTTTAATCTGCAAAATAAATCAGAATTCATATAAGATTATGATTGATTATGGATAAGTTGTAATCTGTCTATTACTACATATACATATACCGGGGTATATGAAAAATTATAAACTGCAGAACAGTGCAAAGTGTTTTAAAATTATAACTGTATCTAAATTGTCAGGCTATCCAAGGATACAGAGAGACAGAGAGGAAGAAATGGACTAAGAACAATGAAGCTATCTTGAAGAGAGTTGGGGACTTAGCATTTCCCCCTGCTGTACAGCCCTTGGCTCATGTCCACATCCTAGATCTGAGCAAAGACGGACACATAAAACCACACATAGATGCTGTTAGGGTATAATTCCATTTTCTTCTTCTATCTTAATTTAAGCATCACAACTGATCTTGTTTTTAAGTGTGAAATCTGATCATCTGGAGTTGAAATGAAAGTATAATGAATTTTATCATTATAATCTTTGTAATATGCTTACCACTATATGATGTGCTCTTCATAATTAGAACACATTATGTAAAGATAATTTCCTGAAAATTTATCTTATAATCACAGGGACTTGGTACAACTTTTTAACCCTTGTTTACATTACACATGCTATAAGTATATATATTATTATGGACTGTGGGATAAGAATTTATGCTTATAAGAATAAGTGGTTATAAGTAATGGTCAATAACTGATGATACCCCGATCAAATGTTACATCACAAGAGTCATCTCCCTTCTTTCAATAACTGATATATATTTAAAATATATATTTAAAATCCAGCTGATGTTGTTTTGCAGTTTTGTGGCAGTACAATAGCAGGCCTTTGTTTACTGTCGCCCTGTGTGATGCGACTTGTGCACGACAAAGATAAACAGCGATGGGCAGACATTCTTCTTGACAGACGATCTCTCTACATAATGAAGTAAGACAATAACACAGTCTTAGATAATGATTATTAGTTATCAATAAAATAAAGTCAGGCAAAATTTTATTTTTTTAAAAGCTGTGTTTCTACTAACGTGCCCAAAAAAAATAGGGTAGGTAGGACATAGGTTGGAAATACTTTTTTTTTTTTTTTCAATTTTTCTTTCGTATCTTAACTTTGATTAATCAAACACTGGAATATGATGTTACATATGCATAATGTAACATGTAAGTGTACAATTCATATCTATATGAAGACCTATGTACATCTTTGATTTTAAATATCATTATCAGAAGGTAAATGTTGGAATGTTAAAATCTGCAGTCAAATGAAGTAAAGTGTCTAGTGAATTACTGGTATTGTCTAAATCTCTCAAATAAGATCTGGATTTCTGAACCGGATTCATTTTTTTTTTTTTTTTTTTTTTTTTAGTCAATAAAAACTACAGGGTCAGGGGTTAAAAATAGGGAGAGCAGGGTTACCGGAAACAAAGCTCTTTTTTTATGCCTCATGTGTCCGCCATCTTGGACATTTTTATCGTGGTGGCCAAGTGGTTAAGGTGTCCCGACACTTTAACACTAGCCCTCCACCTCTGGGTTGCAAGTTCGAAACCTACGTGGGGCCGTTGCCAGGTACTGACCATAGGCCAGTGGATTTTCTCTGGGTACCACGGCTTTCTTCCACCTCCAAACCTGGCACGTCCTTAAATGACCCTGGCTGTTAATAGGACATTAAGCAAAATAAACCAAACCAAAGATATTTTTATAAGATTGTAACACCAATAATCCCTTCAAATATTACTGGTATCCAGTATTGAATGTTATTATATCACTCAGGTCTTATGTGAGATGAAAAGTGCTCTCAATCAGCTGAATGTTAATTACTAATTAATAATTATGTAGCTTTTCACAATTGTTACTTCTCTTTACTTTATTGCACTTTCATCATAAATATTTTAGATTTGTGGTTAATAAGCTTGTTAATTATGTCACCTGTTAACTATATCAGTCCTGCTGGTATACAAAACAAAGGGAGGTAATCTGGAAAAATTGTTATTTTATCGAGATTTTTTTTCTGTTATACAAAATAAAATTCTTTATTGCTGTTATACAATACATAATGATTGTTTTCTTGTCCTACAGAGATGCTGCGAGGTTTAATTACACACATGAAGTGTTATCAAATGAGAACTCTGTTTTCAATGGACACCCCGTCCCCAAGGATAGACGGATATCAGTTATAATGCGCAATGAACCTGATGAATGATTAATTAAATGTTGATGATTTTATAAAATAAATAAATGAAATATGAAATATATTTTCATTGTTTTAATATATGCTTGTATTATTCATACAGAGCAAGGCTGTATAGATTGTTGTAGAATCCCTCATACAGAATGTCATGATGACAAAAATAGAACAGTTCATTATAACTATATAAACCAAAGAAAGGGTACCCTCTAAACTATAGATACATTCTCTTCAAAGCTTGAGAAAGAACAAGAGAAACGACATCCCTCAAACTAGAAAAACAGCAACAAACTAGAGAAACGACATCCTTCACACTGGAGAAACAGCAATAAACTCGAGAAACGACATCCTTCAAAATAGAGAAACTATAGCAAACTAGAGAAACGACATCCTTCAAAATAGAGAAACTATAGCAAACTAGAGAAACAACATCCTTCAAATTAGAGAAACAGCAACAAACTAAAGAAACGACATCCTTCAAATTAGAGAAACTGTAGCAAACTAAAGAAACAATATCCTTCAAACTAGAGAAATGGCAACACACTAGAGAAACGACATCATTCAAACTAGAGAAATGGTAGCAAACTAGAGAAACAACATCCTTCAAACTGGAGAAACTGCAACAAACTAGAGAAACGACATCCTTCAAATTAGAGAAACTGTAGCAAACTAAAAAAACGACATCCTTCAAATCAGACAAACGGCAACAAACTAGAGACGACATCCTTCAAATTAGAGAAACAGCAACAAACTAGATAAATGACATCCTTCAAACTGGAGAAACGGCAACAAACTAGATAAACGACATCCTTCAAATTAGAGAAACTGTAGCAAACTAAAAAACGATATCCTTCAAACTAGAGAAATGGCAACAAACTAGAGAAACGACATCATTAAAACTAGAGAAACGGCAACAAACTAGATAAACGACATCCTTCAAATTAGAGAAACTGTAGCAAACTAAAAAAAAACGATATCCTTCAAACTAGAGAAATGGCAACAAACTAGAGAAACGGTAGAAAACTAGAGAAACGACATCCTTCAAATTAGAGAAACGGTAGCATGTTGGAAAACGAAATTCTTCAAACTAGAGAAACGGTAGAAAAACGAGAGAATCGGAAGCAAACTAGAGAAACGACATCCTTCAAATTAGAGAAACGGTAGAAAACTTAAGAAACGATAGAAAACTTGAGAAACGATATTCTTCATACTAGAGAAACGGCAACAAACTAGAGAAACGACATGCTTCAAACTGGAGAACGGTAGCAAACTAGAGAAACGACATCCTTCAAATTAGAGAAACGGTAGAAAACTAGAGAAACGACATCCTTCTAATTAGAGAAACGGTAGCAAACTAGAGAAACGACATTTTCAAACTAGAGAAACGGCAACAACTAGAGAAACGACATCATTCAAACTAGAGAAACGACATCCTTCAAATTAGAGAAACAGCAACAAACTAGATAAATGACATCCTTCAAACTGGAGAAACGGAAACAAACTAGAGAAGCGACATCCTTCAAATTAGAGAAACTGTAGCAAACTAGAGAAACGACATCCTTTAAATAGGAGAAACGGTAGCAAACTAGAGAAACGACATCCTTCAAATTAGAGAAACGGTAGAAAACTAGAGAAACGACATCCTTCTAATTAGAGAAGCGGTAGCAAACTAGTGAAACGACTTCTTCAAACTTGAGAAACGGCAACAATCTAGATAAAAGACATCCTTTAAACTGGAGAAACGGAAACAAACTGGAGAAACGGAAACAAACTAGAGAAACGACATCCTTCAACCTAGAGAAACGGTAGAAAACTATAGAAACGACATCCTTCAAATTAGAGAAACGGTAGCATGTTGGAGAAACGAAATTCTTCAAACTAGAGAAACGGTAGAAAAACGAGAGAATCGGTAGCAAACTAGAGAAACGACATCCTTCAAATTAGAGAAACGGTAGAAAACTTAAGAAACGATAGAAAACTTGAGAAACGATATTCTTCATACTAGAGAAACGGCAACAAACTAGAGAAACGACATGATTCAAACTGGAGAACGGTACCAAACTAGAGAAACGACATCCTTCAAATTAGAGAAACGGTAGAAAACTAGAGAAACGACATCCTTCTAATTACAAAAACGGTAGCAAACTAGAGAAACGACATTTTCAAACTAGAGAAACGGCAACAACTAGAGAAACGACATCCTTCAAACTAGAAGAACGACATCCTTCAAATTAGAGAAACAGCAACAAACTAGATAAATGACATCCTTCAAACTGGAGAAACGGAAACAAACTATAGAAGCGACATCCTTCAAATTAGAGAAACTGTAGCAAACTAGAGAAACGACATCCTTTAAATAAGAGAAACGGTAGCAAACTAGAGAAACGACATCCTTCAAATTAGAGAAACGGTAGAAAACTAGAGAAACGACATCCTTCTAATTAGAGAAGCGGTAGCAAACTAGTGAAACGACTTCTTCAAACTTGAGAAACGGCAACAATCTAGATAAAAGAATCCTTTAAACTGGAGAAACGGAAACAAACTGGAGAAACGGAAACAAACTAGAGAAACGACATCCTTCAAACTAGAGAAACGGTAGAAAACTAGAGAAACGACATCCTTCTAATTAGAGAAACGGTAGCAAACTAGAGAAACGACATCCTTCAAATTAGAGAAACAGCAACAATCTAGATAAACGACATCCTTTAAACTGGAGAAACGGAAACAAACTGGAGAAACGGAAACAAACTAGAGAAACGACATCCTTTAAATTAGAGAAACGGTAGAAAACTAGAGAAACGACATCCTTCAAATTAGAGAAACGGTAGCAAACTAGAGAAACGACATCCTTCAAATTAGAGAAACAGCAACAATCTAGATAAACGACATCCTTTAAACTGGAGAAACGGAAACAAACTAGAGAAAAGACATCCTTCAAATTAGAGAAACTGTAGCAAACTAGAGAAACGACATCCTTCAAACTAGAGAAATGGCAACAAACTAGAGAAACGGTAGCAAACTAGAGAAACGACATCCTTCAAATTAGAGAAACGGTAGAAAACTAGAGAAACGACATCCTTCTAATTAGAGAAGCGGTAGCAAAGTAGAGAAACGACATCCTTCAAATTAGAGAAACAGCAACAAACTAGATAAACGACATCCTTTAAACTGGAGAAACGGAAACAAACTAGAGAAACGACATCCTTCAAATTAGAGAAACTGTAGCAAACTAAAGAAACGATATCCTTCAAACTAGAGAAATGGCAACAAACTAGAGAAACGACATCCTTCTAATTAGAGAAACGGTAGCAAACTAGAGAAATGGTAGCTAACTAGAGAAACGGTAGAAAAACAAGAGAAACGGTAGAAAACTAGAGAAACGATATTCTTCAAACTAGGAAAACGGCAACAAACTAGAGAAACGACATCCTTCAAATTAGAGAAACTGGCAAACTAGAGAAACGACAACAAACTAGAAACGGCAACAAACAAGAGAAATTATATACGTCCTTCAAACTAAGAGAAAATGTAGACTTCAAATTAGGGAAACGACAACCTTATAGACTTGCCAATTGACATCTTTCAAGCTTGAAAATTGATTCCTTCAGATTAAATGAACGGCATCCTTCATACTAGAGAAGCGACCTATTTCAAACTTGAGAAATATTAACTTTCAGACAAAAAGAAATGGCATCCTTCAAACTGGAGAAACGGCATCCTTCAATCTAGATAAATGGTTCTCTTCAAACTAGAGAATCTGTATTTCAGAATAGTCTAGATATGGCATACTAATTTAAAGATATTTTTCTTCAAACTAGAAATTAGACATCTTTCCAAAGAGAGAAATAATTTCTTTAAACCGTAAAAAAAAGGAAACTTTGACCATTTGATCTTTATGGAAATAGAAACAATAGTATCGCGGGGCGGGAAAATAAATAATATATAGCCCGCCCCATAACCAAAAGAAATGAATTATTTTATCAAGTTAATACAAATATTGAAACGCGATATTAATTTCCTAATCAAAATCGACAGAGAAAGTACAATTTCATGTCATAGCAAAATCTACAAAGTTTTAGAGAAACTGGAGGAACACATATCTTGACGGGCCTGCAAATGTTAATACAGGCCTTGGAAGTATTTGTCAAGGCTCGTCAGAAAACAATATAAAATCATCAGGTCCGTCTTCATTTCATAAACGAACAACACCGTCAAACCGTCCGTTGTCCGAAATGGCAAACTTCAAACTAGCCAACGAAGTCTCTTCAAACTTGCGAGAAACGACAATTTTTAAATAAAGGGAAACGGCATCATTTAAACTGGAGAAACCACAGGGGCTTGGCACGATTTTCCAAATGATGGTCCATATATATATGTATTATAGTGTCACTATAATACATATATATATGGACCATCATTTGGAAAATCGTGCCAAGCCCCTGTGGGAGAAACGGGAACCTTCAAATTAAAGGAAACGGCACCATTCAGGCAGGAGAAACGGCATCATTCAAACTAGTCAAAAGAAGTCCCACCAAACTTGCGAGAAACGGCAACCTTCAAATAAAGGAAACGGCAGCATTCGAACCGGAGAAACGACAACCTTCAAACAAATTAAGGAAGCGACATCCTTAAAACTAGAGAAACGGAAATTGATATTCAAACTATAGTCAAACGCAGTCCCTCCAAACTTGGGAGAAACGGCGACCTTAAAACAAAGGAAACGGCGTCCTTAAACTAGAGAAACGGCAACCTTAAAACAAAGAAAATGGCATCATTCAAACTATAGAAACGACATTTAAACTAAAAAGACCTTGTCAAAATGTCAAACTTTTTTAAATGCAGCATACATATATTGTACTTAGTTGTCTCTTAATTTTTTTAAAAGTCATATCATCGAGATGTATCAACATTCTTACATTCAAACATGATTATAAACTCAATAAAAATTTACAATTATAATTAAATTTCTTTTAAAAATTACGTATCTCGATCACATATGCATCTTTTATTCGTTTAATGCGGACAATTAAACCAGTTCGTCAGTTTTTAAAAGTTATATTTCAAATATATATCTTGACGGACCTGCATATGGTAATACAGGCCTTTGTCAAGGCTCGTCTGAAAACAATATCAAATCACCAGGTTCGTCGTTATTTCTTAAACGAACAACACCGGCCAACTGTTGGACCGCAAAAACGAAAACGGCCCTGTTCACATAAACCCCTGTCGGTGCCTCTCAATTCAATAACGGGTGCCTCCCGCATTTGGAACTCTTTTGATACGAAGGTAAATAAGTGCAATAATACTGAATTCGTTTTCCCTCGTTGCCACTCACGTGTATGTGTATGGTTTATGTCCGCGAGTCATTTCCACTCAGAACAGCAGAAGGTGACGGTAAAGAAAAGGTAAAGACGAAAAGCCATGACGATCAATCTTTATCACCAATGCGCTGATCGCGCAGATTCGGCTTGTACACTAGGCCTATCCCGCGTTTTCTCTTGCACTAGATCATGTTAGACATGTGTGTTAGATGTAGTCTCAACCTTTTGGCTAAGATCAAAGTTTTGTGTCATGTTTTGATGAATGTTTCCACGTATTGACTAACTCGAGATATATTTCCGTCAAATTGTCGACCGTCTGCAGGTGTCTGGGGCCAGGGGATTCACCTAATCATAATAATCTGATTTTGTTTTGCTTCGTTTTCATTTGCATGGATCCTGATTAGGGATACTTACTTATAATTAATTATTATGGGGAATTACAACCGTAAACCACCTCTTCTTTCACGCTTCATACATGTACCTAGCTGCGATAACGTACATTGTAGCTCTGGACGACGGACGGACAATTTCTGACAGATGGCGTCGCCTGCCGGAGAGCAGTGTAGGCAGGGTATGAATATTCGTTCTAACATGTACCATACATATGGAGCTGACTGGTTTGCTGCTAGATGTGTCTCTACAAATATAGCTTTTACATGTTAGCTAACCTGGATGCTGGGTGACGTAGTGGAGTAGAGTAATGGTGCTAAATGTTCACTGAAGACAAGGTCGAAGTAAAGCCTTCTCTGAACTACTCTTCTGTATCCAGTGACACCACCACTTGTTCCCCACCCCTCACTGACACCCCCACTCACTGACACCCCCACTCACTGACACCGCCAGCGGCACAACCTCACCACCTCCAACCCTCAGTGACACCATCAATGATACAAACACTCAACCCCACCCCTCACTGACACCTCCTGCAGCACAACCTCTCCATCCCAACATCTCAGTGACGCAACCACTCAACCCCCACCCCTCACTGACATCCCCGCTTCCTCAGACACCTCCAGTGGCACCACCCCTCACTGACACCCCCACTCAGTGACACCGCCAGCGGCACAACCTCACCACCTCCAACCCTCAGTGACACCACCAATGCAGTGTATGAAAGTATATATGAAATTCCTTAGACAATATGTCTACAGAAAATTGAAATCCCATAGCCCAAGTCATTTTTCCATAGACCCATTTTGTAAACATATTGTTGAAAGTAGCATAACTGTCACGCAAATGCTTGCATCATACAGTAATAACACGCTGTTATGGGTAAAAAAAACTATTGTAAGATCTGATTTCATATGATCAGAAAATATTGGAATGTTGTTTACATGAATTGTAATGTATGTCAGGACTCCCAACTTTTCATAGCCAATGGGGCCAACATTTTTAAATTTAACATAGACCGACCAGGTTTTCTATAGCCTCTGGCCATCGGACCACCTTAACTTTCGAACACTGCCAATGACACAAACACTCAACCCCACCCCTCACTGACACCTCCTGCAGCACAACCTCTCCATCCCAACATCTCAGTGACACCACCAGTGACGCAACCACTCAACCCCCACCCCTCACTGACACCTCCTGCGGCACAACCACCAATGCCAAATGGATGTTGATAGGCTTCACTCTTGTCTACATAAAAAAACTTTTATTTGTTGGTTTACTTGTGAAAAAATCCAAATCAGTTTATAGCCAGAAATGATTTCTGTACAAGTGTGTATGTATGTAAACCTGTTTGATGTTCAATGTTGATAATTTATAGACCTATTTGTTGCAGATGTGTCATCGATGGCGACACCTGGCTGAGGTTCATCTGACATTGGAGAAAAGTAACGTCATGTGTCATTGCACTAGGGCTTTCATTCGGTGAGACATTATTTTTTCAGTTCATTGCAACCGAAATCACATTGTGCAACATTATTTACTTGTCTTTAAATTGTCTATCCTTCAACAACATACATTTATAATGTGGAACAGTAATTAATTCACTATTTGACTCATTATGCCCAATGACAGTAGAGATTGAAATCGAAAAATGGTGTGGGCGGAGATGTTCTGGATGAAGGGAAAATACATTGTATTTATAACAATTTGGATATACTAGTAAATACACTGTATATTGCTTCTAGGTAATTATCCGAAACTACCAGTACAACTGTACTATAGATATGGTTTCAGTCGGTCATATTCAGGTAACAACAATGTTTTGTTGAAAGCATTCTTGAGTGTTAGAATTTATCAGTATTCTTCAAATGGAGGGATTGCTTTCCTAAGGGGTGACTGATAGTCGGACCAAACATGGTGATTTGGCCAGATTTTACATGTAGTCTTCTACAGCTGTGAGAATGTAAATCAACTATACCCAGTTGTTTTTACCTCTGGTAATCGGTTTAAGTCATTCCCTGACAAACTGCATCACTCCCAAAGAATTTAGTCCCTGCGCCATAACAACCTGTCTCACTCCCTATTGACTTACCGGTAGTCATTGTGTCATACCTGACAACCTGCATCACTCCCTAGGGACTCAACGGGAGTCCCTGTGTCAAACCCGACAACCTGTCTCACTCCCTAGGGACTCAACGGGAGTCCCTGTGTCAAACCCGACAACCTGCATCTCCCAAAGGACATAGTCCCTGTGTAATCCCGAACGACCTGTCTCACTCCCTATTGACTCATGATCACCGGTAGTCATTGTGTCAAACCCGACAACCTGCATTACTCCCAAAGGACATAGTCCCTGCGTCATGCCAAACAACCTGTCCCACTTCCTAGGGACTCAACGGTAGTCCCTGTGTCATACCCAACAACCTGTCTCACTCCCAAAGGACATAGTCCCTGTGTCATGCCGAACGACCTGTCTCACTCCCTATTGACTCACTGGTAGTCGTTGTGTCAAACCTGAAGACCTGTCTCACTCCCAAATAACATAGTGCCTACGTTATGCCAAACGACCTGTCTCGCTCCCTATTGACTCATGATCACCGGTAGTCATGTCAAACCTGACAACCTGTCTCATTCCCCAAGGATTTAGTCCCTGTGTCATGCCAGACAACCTGTCTCACTCCCTAGGGACTCAACGGTAGTCCCTGTGTCAAACCCGACAACCTGTCTCACTCCCTATTGACTCATGATCACCGGTAGTCATTGTGTCAAACCCGACAACCTGCATCACTCCCAAAGGACATAGTCCCTGCGTCGTGCCAGACAACCTGTCTCACTCCCTAGGGACTCATCGGTAGTCCTTGTGTCATACCCGACAACCTGTCTCACTCCCAAGGGACTGTTAATAAACATCCCTCTTGATAAACATTATACAAATGTACAATTGCTGGGTTTGAAGAGGTGTAACCACTTACTGGAGTGAGGTAGAATGGTGGTGCCATCTTCTCCAATCTTATCTGTAAAATAAAAATCAGGTATCAAATCAAGCATTTTACTTTGTTATGTTTTAATTTCAATCATGTTTATTTCCAGTGATGGTGAACTTGTTAAGCAGGGTATGGTGACTTGGTCAGGAGACGCTGACACATCTGGCACTGAAACAGATGAGGTAAGCTTTTATTAGTCCCTCACTGGAACCTGGTGGGGTGGGGGGGGGGGGGGGCACTTTAACTGTACTGAAACTCCCACATTACTCCTACACTACTTGTTACTGGCAGTGTGTTTTGTTTCAAAATTAGGTCACTTTGACCTACATTTTGACCTTTGACTTTGGTCTACATTCAGTAGGGGACTATAACTCACAGACACTGTATTGTCTTGTTAGAAAAACATGTATGGAGTTGTCTGCATCCCTGTCCTTCAATTGTTAGTCCACATACAAAATCCAAATCCTCTAAGAGGGGGGGGAATTGGGATATAAATAGAGGTAGTTGTCTCCCTTAAGAACTGTCAGAGTCGTATAGTCAATGATTGCTTGAAAGTTGAATGCACAGGTGAAAGATACAGGTCTGCTGGGTCTCTTGTTCATCCTTGCAAATTGTTTCAAATACTTAAAAATAATAATAATAATAATAAACTGCTCTTTGTTGAAAAAGGAAATTTGTTTAGTTCATTCATTTTTTAGACAAGACAATATATTTTTAGAAAACTTTCATACATTTGTACATGTATACTTAAATATAAACTTTTTTTAAACAATTTAAAACAATTGGATTTTTAAAAACATGAGATATTCGATCAAAGTTTAATTTAAATTTTACATTGATTTTCATTCAACCCTTGTTAGTATATAAATGATATTCCATGGAAGATTACAGTCATTTTTAGTTGGAATTCATATACATTCTTTGCATCAATGTAACTTCACATAAGAATGAGCATGTTTTTAGTTTTTGTTTAATTGTCCTTGTAGAGTGTGGTAGAGGAAGGGGAAGATGATGGAGAGAAGGAATTAGAGGAAGATGGAGAAAAAGAAACAGGAGATGACAAGCTGATGAAGATGATGGGTCTGCCAGTATCATTTGTCAGTGGAAATGTCCCAGTCACAGGAAAGGTAATTCATAATCGGGTATGAATATCACAATGTAGAATAGGATTAAAGATAAACAAGAAATATCTTTAAAAAAATGAACAGCATAGTTTCAATGCTGGTGGTTATAATGTAAAACTGCTGGTGAAATAAATCAACGAACTAATGCGTTTCAGCACGCCAGCACGGATAACAAAATTATATCTGTTTGAATCATTTTTGGTGATAATAAGACTGCATTTGAATCAGGAATACAATTTATTAATGTGTCATTTGAAAAGATACATCCACTTATTCAGCTTGCATTCAATCTTAACTTTGTTTCGTTTTTAACTGCAATATCTGCATTTACCTCTACATTGACCAATCACATACTTCATCTTGACCAGTAACGCCACCTGTCACGTCATATCCGGGGCCAAAAGAATATAATACGGCTATGCCGAAAAATGAATTAAAATAAAATGTCTTCAGAAAAATCAAACTGATTTTGTGAATTTTGTGACCTTTGAAAATTCAGCAGCCATATGGATTTGTGGTAGATTTAATAAAGCCAGTCATTATGTAATTACCATTTCTGTTCTGTTAATATTAGTCAAAGAAAAAGAAATCCCATGGTCACAAAAAGAAGAAGAAAAGGAAGAAAAAGGAACAAATGAAGGATGAAGATTCTAGTGAGGTATTGGTAGATTTCCCTCAGCTTGCCCCAGAAAGTGTCATGGAATTCCGTCAGCTCGACCTAGAGGGGGCCTGGCAAGGCTACTGGGGCCAGTATGGGGAGTACTTGGTGTGGCAGGGCTGGATCAACAAATACCCAGAGCAGATGGACTATGGAGTCTCCCAGGGTGTGCCTCACACCACAGAGGTGGAAGTCAACACAGAGGAGGGGTCAGGGGTCAATCAGGCAGAGGTCAACAACTTTGGGGAAGGTTTAAAGGTTAACAATTCAGTGGAGGATTCAGAGGTAAATAACATACAGGAGGGTTCAGAGGTCAAAGTCTTAAAGGAAAATTCAGAGGTCATCAAATTTGAAGAGAGTTCAGAGGTCAAATTTACAAATGAGGATTCCGAGATTGAAGACACAGTTAAAGATTCTAGGATTGATAATAGTGCAAAAGACACCAAGACTCTTACTAAGACTTGCAAGGAGGTCAGTTTAAGTCCAAGTCAAAGTTCAGAGGTTAACACAGAACATGGTTCAGAGGTCAAAATTGGTCAATGTGTAAAAGATTGGAACCACAGCAATACAATACAAAGCAAAGAGACACTAAATGTTGATGAAACAAACAAACCAGAAGCAAAACCTGATAGTATCTCAAGTCAATGTGATGACCACTTTAAAAGGTTGACTTTAAACCAGTTTCAAACGTCCTTCAATCAAGCCATAGAACACACGCTGAAAGGTCGTGTGGAGGGTCAACAACAGACAACCACTCAGTCACATCAGCAGGACGAAGTTTCTGATGCTGAGGAGGACAACATGTCTAATGAAAGGACAGAGATTGTACACATGATGCATTCCTATGCCTCTGGTCCGAGTGGTCAGTTAGAGGCCAGTGGTCAGTGTGAGGATGACCATATGGATAATGAGGAGGATTACGAGGTGGAATGGCAGGAAATGTGGAATGACCACTATACCGAGACTTACTGGTATTTTTACAACCAGTTCTCAACTGAGTTTGACCGACTCAGTCTGAACAACAATATCCATACCACACAGACGAATCTGGATACACAGTGCAACAATCCATCCAGCAACAGTTTCCAGGGTGATTCAATCCATAGTGATGGTACCCATGGCGATTCAATCCTTAGCAACCGTTGTCAGGGTGACACAACCCATAGTGATGGTATCCATGGCAGCACAATCCTTAGCAACCGTTGTCAGGGTGATTCGATCCAAAGTGATGGTAATTCAATCCAAAGTGATGGTATCCATGGCGATACAAGCCTTAGCAACCATTGTCAGGGTGACTCAACCCATAGTGATGGTATCCATGGCAATACAGCCCTCAGCAACAGTTGTCAGAGTGCTAATATCACTACAGACGCAAAAGGTGAAATAGTGCATGATTTCAAAGGTTTTGATAACACTGAACAGAACAGTGTGCAAGTTATACATCCAGAATATTCTCAAGGTAAGGAAAGATCCAAGGACAACAGAGAGTGTGTTATTTCAGTTGGAGAGAATGGGGAAGAGCAGGAGGAGGAGGAGGAGTTGGTGGATGGAGGAGGTGCTGGAAGAAGGAGAAAAAACAAAACAAGCTCAGCTGGTCAGGACACTAGTGGTAGTGAGTATATTGATAATCAATATGTGAAGTTCTTGTCAGATTTTGTTTCCCTCCTGTATTAAAAATAAACAGTTTAAAATTAATGTTGAATTCTGTCCCTCCATTATATAAAATTAACAAGTTTAAGTTCATATTAATTTTACAATTTACTGTTAAGTTCATGTTTTAGTTATTTCCATCCTGTATGTAAAAGATTACATTTGAATTGATCCTAACATTTCTTCTTTATATTAATCACTGCCATTTGTGATTATAAGGATTATTTATGATTTTTTAACCATAGCCATTTTTCATAAGTTCGATTTGTACTACTTGACCAGCATCATGCATGAAGCAAGTCCTCAACAGAGATTGTTAACGTCAGGTTGCCTTTGGCACCTGTCGTTTTAGTCGTGGTGGACAAATTTTGTTAGTCACACTTTTGTTTCCAGCTAACAACTTCTCTTTCCTCTTTTCTGTAATACAAATAATATATATCCACAGCCTAATATAGTTCTTATTTTAACAGCAATTATTGACACGATTTAACTGATGGTTTCCGTGTTTACTGCAATTATTTAAAATGAAATATGAATGTTTGGTGTTTAAGGATATTTTAGATTATAAATATAAACATTTTACTCATCAGTATATTGCAATTTTGTTGGCGTAGGATTACGTAGTTCTGTCTCGATCCTGCCTTGAAAACGAAAGTAAAGAAATTCAGTTTGATCTTTGTGGAAATTTACATGCGTCCACAGAGAAACTATCCATATGTCTTAAGACACATTTTTTTATCCTAAGTTCATATGCAGGAACATTTTATATAAGCCTAAAACCAACGTAGTCAAATGTTTACAATTCTATAAATAGCTTTGCAGCCAAACATTCCACGGGATAACTTCAACGTGACTAATCACGTGATCATCACTAATCAGCCAAAATGATGGTTATCTAACGTCTAATGTAACTAAACCAGCGACCGTTTGCAGTTTCATATTTATTTGTATGTCGTTAGAATATGCAAGAAATATCAACAGGAATTGAAGGCAAGTTGTAACAAAATACATTGGCAATGATTGCTGTTTTTCATTAGGATTTTATTAAATAAGATTATTATTTGTTTATTTGAAAAGAATCTAACGATTATGATCCGTGACTGACTCTAGGCCTATATACATGTATGTCTCGTCACGACCGCAATTTTCTATCGGAGTTAAAATAGCTACATTCTCGATGCTACTAGGGTTATAAAATAGATGTTTGCTAGGCCTAATTAACATCTTATAAATAAAAAACTTAGGCTGTATACATCTTGGATTTTATCTCTTGTTGTAACTGTTAATAGACCGATTTTTTTTTCAAAGTTTACAAGCAGCTTTACTGATTCAGAAGTATATCAATAATCTTCCACAAACATTAAAGAAATAGGTCACGGAAAGAACTACTGTGTACTCAGCTATTGGAAAGTTGTCAGCAAATTAATATGTTATACAGTATATACATGTAATCTTGAATACATACAGCATAGAATAGGAACAGATTAAGACATTTCATCTGATACAAATGTAGCTGTCTGACTATCAAATTCAATTTTAAATTTCTTATTTTATGACCTCAGACCTTGACATTTCTGAGGGCCTTTGGCCCTTTGATCTTTTCAGAGTCAGGAACCCCCAGCAGAGTTAGAGGTCAGATGTCTACAGGTCAGGGGTCAGGGTCATGTGGCGGCGATGACGACCCTCCAGACGATCGTCCTGTTCGTCTTACCAGCAGGTCAGTGTCCATGCCAGTAAATTTCCAACTTAAGTAAGATTGAGAGCTATTAGGAGGCTTTTCTGTCTTACTAACAACATGATAATGGTAAAACTAGTTTGCTGTCCCTTAATTGGATTGATGTTGTTATAAATGTGAACTTTGACCTTTGTTTCACAGCTACTTGACCTCTTTTAGCAATTTGACCAAAGTGTTGTAGCCATGTGACTTTTTGTAGTCTTTACAACATGTGACTATTTGTAGTCTTTACAACATGTGACTTTTCGTAGTCTTTACAACGTGTGTGACTTTTCGTAGTCTTTACAACATGTGACTTTTCGTAGTCTTTACAACATGTGACTTTTTGTAGTCTTTATCCGTAAATTTGTGTCCTGTTTTTACCACTCTAATTTTGATAGACAGGAAAACTTTGTGTTGTAGCCACGAGATGGATGAGGATGAACCCTTGAATGAAGACAGTACAGTACAGGATCAACTCCGAAACATGGGGTTTTCAGTGCTGGAGGCAGATACATCAGAAACGTATGTATATATAGCGGCTATGGTAAAATAAGCAAATCATAAACCCCTGTTTTTACATCCCCCACAACAACTTTACTCTTGGTATCCTGGAATCGGTTTGTTTGTTCGTCTTGTCGACAGGATTTTGTCCAGCTGTTCATTTGGTTTAAATATTTTGCTGTCAACATTTTGCAAGCTTTGTGGGTTTCACTTTGACTTAATGTAGTTGTGCCCCCAAATATGATCTGTTTTGATTATCATGCATTATTGTCGATTTTTTTTTTTTTTGGTATCATTATTTTCTAGTAAAAATTTGGCAAACTTAGTAACTTGACTTAGATTCTGTTTGATTAAGTTTTTCAGTACTTTTGTGTTCCAACACATATTTAATAAAGTAACAGTATCACTCGGAACTTGAGGGGGAGGAAAGTTGGTTAGCTGACATTGATGAGAGAGTATGAGTCAGCCATCCTAACAGCTACTGTCTTGGTCACCCTGTTATCTCTACCCCTGTGTTGGTAATAAACCACCTTGAAAATCTTGTTATTACTACTTCTCCTGAATGGATGGTCATATTGAAGCGCAACTTTCGCTTTAGAGTTGTTGTTGACTGTCTAAGGATTAACTGAAATTTTGGACATATACAACAATAAAATTGTCTCCATGGCATCCATTCTGACATTCTGAAAAAATATATTGCTATTAAATTTTCTTTAGATATTATTAAAATATGATTTTCAGTCATAATCACAGCATTTTTAGGTCATCTGACCCGAAGGGTCAGGATGACCTATAGTCATCATGCTTCGTCCGTCGTCGTGCGCCGTCCGCCGTCCGCCGTGCGTAAACTTTTCACATTTCAATCTTCTTCTCAAGTTCCACAAGTGGGATTAAGCTGAAACTTGCCTGAGATGATCCTGAGATGGTCCTGACCAAGTGTTGTTATTTTTCGGGTCAGTCCGAAATCCAAGATGGCCGCCATAGCCGCCATTTTGAAAACACATTTTAAACTTCTTCTCAAGTTCCACCAGTGTTGTTGGGCTGAAACTTGCCAGAAATGATCCTGAGATGATCCCGACGAAGTGTTGTTATTTTTCGGGTCGGTCCGAAATCCAAGATGGCCGCCATAGCCGCCATCTTGAAAAACACATTTTAAACTTCTTCTCAAGTTCCACCAGTGCTGTTGGGCTGAAACTTGCCAGAAATGATCCTGAGATGATCCCGACCAAGTGTTGTTATTTTTTGGGTCAGTCCGAAATCCAAGATGGCCGCCATAGCAGCCATCTTGAAAAACACATTTTAAACTTCTTCTCAAGTTCCACCAGTGCTATTGAGCTGAAACTTGCCTGAAATGACCCTGATATGATTGTGACCAAGTGTTGTTATTATTTCGGGTCGGTCCGAAATCCAAGATGGCCGCCATAGCCGCCATCTTGAAAAACACATTTTAAACTTCTTCTCAACTTCCACCAGTGCTGTTGGGCTGAAACTTGCCAGAAATGATCCTGAGATGATCCCGACCAATTGTTGTTATTTTTCGGGTCGGTCCGAAATCCAAGATGGCCGCCATAGCCGCCATCCTGAAAAACACATTTTAAACTTCTTCTCAAGTTCCACCAGTGCTATTGAGCTGAAACTTGCCTGAAATTATCCTGATATGTTTGTGACCAAGTGTTGTTATTTTTCGGGTCGGTCCGAAATCCAAGATGGCCGCCATAGCCGCCATCTTGAAAAACACATTTTAAACTTCTTCTCAAGTTCCACCAGTGCTATTGAGCTGAAACTTGCCTGAAATTATCCTGATATGTTTGTGACCAAGTGTTGTTATTTTTCGGGTCGGTCCGAAATCCAAGATGGCCGCCATAGCCGCCATCTTGAAAAACACATTTCAAACTTCTTCTCAAGTTCCACCAGTGCTATTGGGCTGAAACTTGCCTGAAATGTTCCTGAGATGATCCCGACCAAGTGTTGTTATTTTTCGGGTCGGTCCGAAATCCAAGATGGCCTCCATAACCGCCATCTTGAAAAACACATTTTAAACTTCTTCTCAAGTACCACCAGTGCTATTGAGCTGAAACTTGCCTGAAATGATCCTGATTTGATCCCAACCAAGTGTTGTTATTTTTCAGGTCGGTCCGAAATCCAAGATGGCCACCATAACCACCATCTTCAAAAACACATTTTAAACTTCTTCTCAAGTTCCACCAGTGCTATTGGGCTGAAACTTGCCTGAAATGTTCCTGAGATGATCCCGACCAAGTGTTGTTATTTTTCAATCTTCAAAAACACATTTTAAACTTCTTCTCAAGTTCCACCAGTGCTATTGGGCTGAAACTTGCCTGAAATGTTCCTGAGATGATCCCGACCAAGTGTTGTTATTTTTCAGATTGGTCTGAAATCCAAGATGGCCGCCATATCTGCTATCTTAAAAAACACATTTTAAACTTCTTCTCCAGTTCCACTGGTGCCATTGAGCTGGAAATTGGCCTCGTAAAAACTTTGACATGGCAGCAATGGTGGCCATTTTGTAACATGATTGCGCAATCATGGTTTTCCTGAACAACACCTATTTTAAACTTCTTCTCAAATTCCACCGGTGGGATTCAGCTCTTACTTACCAGAAATTATCCATAGATGGTCCAGACCAAGTGTTATTATTTATTGGGTCAGTCAGAAATGCAAGATGGCCACCATGGCCAACAGTGCCACTATATACTTGCTACAGAGAATGCATACTACAATTATATAAGGGTTTTAATTTAGAGTCAGATGACCGTTAAGGCCCCTGGGCCTCTTGTTAATCATTTTATATTTATTTTAGAGTAGCTAAAAAGCCACGGATTACAGAAGGTTGTGTGTCGTATAAATCCAAACACAGAAAGTCTGACTTGAACTTGGGTAAAAAACCTGTCCATATTAGATTTGATAGTGATGGACGTGAGCTGAGAGGGTCCAGAAGTAAAAAGTTAAACAAAGTGAAGACGTTTCTAGATAAATGCAATCAGGATGATCCATCATCTTCAGTAGAGACTGATAACACTACTGCAACAACCAATGAGAATACAGAGTTTCATTTTGCTGCTGATTTTGCCACAGCAAATGGAATAGAAGATGTTGATTGGTCAGATGTGTCCGTGTCCTCAGATGAGGAAAATGAGGAAAATGAAAAGGATTTTCTGAATTTGGAATCATCTGTTGATAATAATCATCTTCCAAATGAGACAAAATCTGTGATAAGTGTTACAAAGGAGAAAAAAAGACGGAAAAAGAAGAAAAAACAACCTCCAATTCCAGAGGAGATAGAAAGTGACCCGGAACTAAGAAAGTATTGGGCACAGCGCTACCGACTGTTTACACGCTTTGATGAAGGCATCAAGTTAGATCGAGGTATTTACAAGTCTACTTATATTATACCAGGGCATACACAGTTGAACTTGTTAAAATTGATTAAAATTAAAAACTATTTTCTTAAATTTTAAGTTTTCTATTATTTGATTTCTTTGAGGTATATCCAATAGAGAGTTTGATATGTATATACATTTTGTATATATAAACAGAGAATAAGAATTTTTTCATATATATTACACATATATGTGTATTTATAATTTTGGTATCTGGTTAATTTAGCTTGTTTACAATTTTTGTTCTTATTGTATTTTGTAGAGGGTTGGTTTTCTGTCACCCCAGAAAAAATTGCCGAGCATATCGCTGATAGGTGCCGTTGTGATGTCATCGTTGATGCCTTTTGTGGTGCTGGAGGAAACGCCATCCAATTTGCTTTTACATGTGAAAGAGGTACAAAATGTTTATCTAAAAATCTATTTATAAAACCATACCATATAAGCTTATGCCTGGTAATAAGCCCACCCATATCTAATGCAGTAAATAATTACCAATGTCAACAAATTCAGTTACTCAGCCCACCAACAAATGCTATTTTATTGAATGTTAGCACAGGGGCTAGACATAGACTATAATCGATGATCACTCCCAGGGGTTAAATATTTCTTTTTGTTACCGGACTCTCTATGTATTTTTTGGTAAAGTATTTTCAATTGTTTCCCAAGAAAGAGAAAAATATCTATTGTGGTTGTCAAATTTCTCGAATTTTATGGCAGGATATTTTTAGCTTGAAATTTAAATGTTGATTTTAGTTATCGCCGTCGACATAGACCCTGAAAAGATTGCCTGTGCACGACACAATGCTTCTGTGTACGGGGTGGAGGACAGAATAGAATTCATAACTGGAGACTTCCTGAAGGTGGCGCCACAACTTAGGGCGGACGTTGTGTTCCTCAGTCCTCCCTGGGGCGGACCAGACTACCTCAACGCAGACGTCTTTGATCTAGAGACCATGATGGAACTTAAAGCATATCCTTTATGATTATTTAATAGAAAGACAAAGGGAACTTCAAGTTTTAATTATATTTCATAAAATATTCAACACACACTCTTAATTAAGACTGTTTTAATGGTTTCAATTCAAATATATTACTTTTTCAGCAGACAAAATCTTTAAACAACTTTCCGAGGCCCATGGAGTAATACAGGTCCAGTGGGAAAAATGTGTTTATTTAATTTGAGGTTTTTCTCCGATTGGTTTTCCTTAACAGTCATACTTCCGACATATTTGAGGTTTCTCAGAAGATAACAAATAACATTGCCTTTTTTGTCCCGAGAAATTCTGATTTTGAGCAGGTGAGTGAAAATAACATATTTGTACAATTAACACTGATAAAATTTTGTGGCTGGTATTTGTTCGTTCAATCAGTATTTTGTGGAATTCATTAGTTTAGAGTCAAAGCAGGGACAGGAAGACAAAATGATTTTTGGGCTAAGTTCTGTTCATTACAGAAAATTGTCACTATTTGTTGATTTTGACAAATATTTACTTACTATGTTTTCAGCTGACAGCTTTGGCAGGTCCTGGGGGTCATGTAGAGGTAGAACAGAATCTCCTCAACAACAAACTGAAGACTATCACAGCATACTACGGGGAGTTGATACTCGATACAAACTGGAATCAGAGATCAGGAGAAGATGGGGACGAAAAATGGACCAAACATAGAGACAGCTTGTCTACAGGGGCCCAAGACAGGGACAGTTTGTCTGAAGAGGCCGAAGACAAGAAAAGATTGTCTGAAGAGGCCCAGAACAGGAATAGTTTGTCTGTAGAGGCCCAAGACAGGGACACTTTGTATAAAGAAGCCCCAGAAGGGCACAAAACATTCAAACAAAGTGTAATTAGTGACAAGGACAGAAACACAGGACAAGATGGTTATACTATGATTTCAGAATGTGAACAGTTTGGGTGATTTGATAGAAAAATGATTTTGAAGGGTGCATGCAAACTGTCTGGATAAACCTGTTAATCACTCGGTACTATATGTTCCTGAGAAATACGGGCAAAGGAACCTTTTCTTAGTAGTGGCTGAGTGGAATAGATTCTGTGTGGAAAAGGACAATTTCCGACATACCGGGGGTAGTGGAATAGCAATGGATAATACTGTAATATTCATTCATGATTTTATCCCAGAACCAGAACATCTTTCTGGTGTTAATTGAACCTACAAATAATAGAGAAAATATTTTTCTTAATTGAAATTATGAGAATTTCTGCTGGTCAGTAAAGTGATGAAAATGTCTATAATGTGTTGGTTTTTGTTTCATTCTCAATTTGTGTACATATCTGGTTCGCCTGATGAACACATTTTGTTAATTCAATAGTGGCATAAGATCAAGTCATTCTACACCAGGTCAAAGTGGATCAACACTATCAGTGGAATGTCAGTCGTTCTACACTATCAGTCAAAGGTCAAAGTCATTCTACACCATCAATCAAAGGTCAAAGTCATTCTACACAATCAGTGAAAGGTCAAAGTCATTCTACACCATCAGTCAAAGTCGTTCTACACCTTCAGTCAAAGGTCAAAGTAATTCTACACCATCAATCAAAGGTCAAAGTCGTTCTACACCTTCAGTCAAAGGTCAAAGTCATTCTACACCATCAGTGAAAGGTCAAAGTCATTCTACACCATCAATCAAAGGTCAAAGTCGTTCTACACCATCAATCAAAGGTCACAATTGAATGATCTATATCAGTCAAATGAAAGACTGATCTTTTCTCTTTTTCTTTCACTCTTCAAAACATTAACTAACTTTATATAACACTATATACATGTAGCAGGAACAACCTGCAGTTGTCAAAATCCAAGATTGCCACACTCTTTGTCATCCATTTAGTTCTTTCAATCATACTTGCATGCACAACTGGAGACCAAGGGGAATCTCTATATTCAAATTTGAGAAAGACCTATAATAGCCATTTAGTACTTCCAGACATTGTTAATGAAGTTTCAATTGTCAAATCCAAGATGGCCTCCTGTTGGCCATGTTGTCGTTAGCTTGGTCTGATACAGGAATAAGCATAACTAGGGATCACGGGAACCTACATATGAAATTTGATAACAAGCAGTAACAAACTTCAATTGCTAAAATACAAGATGTTGTTCTCGGATTGGTCCAAAAATGCATTATGCACAACAAACTTCAATTGTCAAATAATAAAGTGATAATAATCTTCATATCCACATAATGACCTAGATCAGCTTCTAAGTTGCATATAATTAGATGCAGATGAATGACATGCCCATTGGGCCATTTGGTTATTTATTTATATGGCCTTAAAATGCAATTTGATTTGACCAGATCTGTATGCATTTCTGAATGTCCAGAGTCAAGACAGATGCTTTCAAATAAAACTGACCAAACCTTTACTAGAGATTAGTGGAGAGAGGCAGATTTATGGTATTTTAAGAAAAACTCATTTTCAGATCTTAATAGTTTATTGGACTCCACAGTTAACAAATGATACAAAATGTACAGAAAATCTTAACTTCCGGTCTCTTAAGTGTAGCATGGATCGTCCTGTCATCAATCAACACCAAGTCCTGACTTCAGACATACACATTAAAATCTAATATATAAATATTCGGCTGTAGGTGCCTTAGAAAACCATTTTATAAACATATACTATATATATAATTGATTAACATTTCACTTAGGAATTATTTCATATCCACTGATACCAATATACTTAATTGGGGTTGTAGTTCCACCCGAAATAATGGTTATTGTGAAAAAGACAAAATCAAAACAGGAAAAAAAATTCCAATTCAAGATTATGTTACCTAAAAACTAACAAGAGATGAAGAATGTGTCTGTGTGAAAATCCTGCCAAAATTGTAACCAGTACATATTTATAAAATATCTATCAAGCACAAATATTTGCTTACTTGGTAATTAATGTAATAAGACTTACATTCAGAAGATTTCTTAACATCCTTGTATCAGTCAAGGTCATATGGCGGGCATATGAAGGTCACTCAAAGTAGTACTTTTAACTCGAGATCTATATCATGTGGTCTAAAAATAAATTATCGACGTATATTATGCTAAGCGATCAGAGGTTGAATTGTCCAATACACCAGATAAACTACAGAAACTGAAAGGCAGCCCTGCATTTATTGTATGGAAATAAATAAATACAAAGAACCATTGTTATAGACAAACTACTGTTTATGTAATGTACAATGTAGAACTGGTGCTATTGTTGTATTTTCACATAAGTTTCTTGATAAAAAGTATAAAATAATGGATTTCACATAATTGTGTCTCATGGCCATTGGGTCATAAATACATTGTGTTTTACAGATTTATCAACAATCAGACCTTTTCGTGGAATAAAAATATGTTCAGAAAAAAATAACTCATATATAAGTGTATTCTAGACTATTGCACAAACAAACAATATTAATGTACCATTGCTTCTATATAAAACAATATTTTTCATTCTATGGTTAAAACAGATTCTGTCACCCATGACACATCATTTCATTTGCTCAATGTAATGCCACATCATAAGATCTATTTATAGAAATTCTAGTTTTGGAAGTCTTGGCTCACTCTCTATAGAGAGAAGTTCCCTCTGAAACTAAAATTACTAAATACACTACTGGTATATTGTCGAAACTCACTTTCAATAACCATCTACAGTGCTCACAAACTCACAGTCACTTTCATTTCAAATCACAAAAGCATCTCTGGTATTAAAAAAAACAATGTAACATCATAAAGACAATATCTGTCAACGAGATGACAATGGTTTGAAATCTCGATAATAAAGCCACCTCTAATCCTGTTGTCCATTGTGCAGCCTCACGGTCCAGCCACCATTGTAATCCTGCTAACCACTGTCCAGTCTTGTTAATCCAGCCACGACCAATCCTGTTGTCCATTGACCAGCCTCATTAGTTTAGCCACCACTAATCCTGTTGTACATTGTCCAGCCATGTTAATCCAGCCACCACAAATCCTGTTGTCCATTGTCCAGCCTTGTTAATCCATCTACCACAAATCCTGTTGTCAATTGACCAGCCTCCTTATTCCAGCCACCACTAATACTGTTGTCCATTGTCCAGCCTTGTTAATCCTGCTGTCATTAATCCTGTTGTCCATTGTCCAGCCTTGTTAATCCTGCTGTCATTAATCCTGTTGTACATGGTGCAGCCTCATTATTTCAGCCACCGCTAATATCCATTGTGCAGCCTCGTTAATCCAGCTCCAATTATCCAGCAAGCATTCTTTGAGGAACATTATCTTGATTCAAATTTAACAACTTTAAGTTAGAACTAGAAATGTTAGCTGTAACTTATCTCCCAATTCCACATAAGCCTTTGTTTATGGAAACCTTAAAGGGAAATAACTCCTGTGCAATCTTTGAAGGAAGCATAACACCCAATATCCTTAAAGGGGCATAACTCCCACGAAATCCATTAAAATGAAATATAAATGGCAAAACATACAATAACCTTGGGTACTGATTCTACTGAGCATGTGTACTGTGTTTCAAGAGAGAGGTGACCATCAAAGAAGGGGCATAACTCCCACAAAATTTGTCAAATTAAGATCATAGCTACTTTTGTTAATATAACTATTTATACAAAGTGTCTGGTTGACATCCTGATCATTCCAGTATTCCCCCAAACTTTGCTAGGGGAGGATTATGAAGCCATTTGAAGAGATCCCTACACTACATCACATGTCCACTGAGGCTGCTACGGAGGCTGCTTCTCCTTCATCTCTTTGGCATTTCGGGATTTCTCTGGTAGCTTCAATTCAAAACCAGTTCCTGCAATCATACACCAGATCTATATGAGGTTTTGTTACATAATATTTACCTCCTAATGTCCAGCTTCAGCTACAAAGAGAAACGTAAAATCACCAACTCTTTAATGAAAACGAGAAATAGAAAAATGTGAGCCTTGAACAGGAGTATCAGTAACTAGGGCTGTTATGTTGTCTCCCAAACCATCCAGGCAGTCATAAGTTACAAATCACAAAGCAAACATTCATAAATATTCCTAAAAATGCTCCTTTCCATCTTCAAAGAGTATTTTATTTTCTTTCCATCTACAAAGAGTATTTTATTTTGACCTGAAGATGAATTCTTAAAGTTTAGTTAACCTCCCCTCTTTCAGCCCTATCTCTCCGGCCACTATAGAGGTATTAACGAGATAAATTATAATTTACAATGGGTAGCTAAAATTAGAAAGTGAATATTTGAAGCATGCTGGATATATATATCTGAAGAGTTGAGAGGAAATGCTGAATAAAAATTTAACAAAAATACAAAAGGATATTGATATCATATTGACATTGTTATTACTATTACATAATGTCAATTTCATGCTTAAATTGTTAGTAATTAATTCCATAACCACCAAATTTAAATAAATTCCACTACCAAATTGTTTAATCAAAATTACACTCATTAAATTGCCTGACACAAAAATATTAATTACCTGACTATCAAAAATTACATAATTAGGATTCACTCGTTAAATTGCATGACACCAATTTTTTTAATTACCTGTTCATTAAAATTATATCAATTAAGATTAACTTGTTAAATTACCTGACGCAAAAGGTATTAATTGCCTGTCCATTAAAAATTACATAATTAGGATTCACTCGTTAAATTACCTGACACAAATGATAATAATTATCTGTCCATTAAAATTAACATAATGAGGATTTACTCGTTAAATTACATGACACAAAGGATAATAATATATAATGATGAAGCTTGCACAGATCATGGTAGAAAGAAATCTCATGTAATTCATCTTTAAAGATTATAGATACTTGATAAAAATTACATTTAAATAACTAGAGAAAGAAATCTTCATTCACCATTAAAAATTAGATATTTAATAGGTTACACTCGTTAAACTGACAGAGATCTTAATTCACCATTAAAGAGTACTTAATGAAGGTTACACTCGTTAATTTACCTGAAACATAGCGTTCTATGTACTTGGTTGTTTGCCTTTCTACAAAATGCAAATCATGTCAAACATATCATAATTTTAGGCTTTATAAAATTCTATACAAATCTCCTTTACCAACAGTCACAGTTTGGGGGTAAATCTAGGATTTGGGGAACACTTCCCATTATGAAAAGAAGGGCCACAGGGTCTTGAATTATTCTTTAAACTTTAACAATGTACATCTATTTTTTGCTATAATTTCATATTTATAAAAAATTTTGGGATTTCCACTGATTTGGAGAATTTTCCTCTGTTTCATGGGATTTTTTCTTGATGAGGAATTTATTTTTATTTAAAGGTGAAAAAACCATCAGTGGGGAATACTACCTAATTTCTGTAGTAAAATCGGTCCAGATTAACACTGATAGTTTATACTTATTCAATACAGATTCCTTAACAAGAAATTCATCTCTTTGGCATTTATATCACCTATGAATGAAGAGATGTACACTACTCAATCAGCCTGTGACCAATGACTAATACAAGTGAACAAGCACCTTTAAAGTACATTTGGAACATGTTGGAAACAGTACAAGTTGAAAAATGGACGTATAACTGCATTATATAACAGTTTTTGTGTCAAAATTGGAACTGTGATACACATTTTCTGACAATTATGAATTACGAAATAAAATTGCACCAAAATTGAATTTTAACCAAATATTGTCGGATGGTTTTGTTTTGTTTAACGTCCTATTAATAGCTAGGGTCATTTAAGGACGTGCCAGGTTTTGGAGGTGGAGGAAAGCCAGAGTACCCGGAGAAAAACCACCGGCCTACGGTCAGTACCTGGCAACTGCCCCACGTAGGTTTCGAACTCGCAACCCAAAGGTGGAGGGCTAGTGATAAAGTGTCGGAACACCTTAACCACTCTGCCACTGCGGCCCCCGGATGAATAGATAGACAGAAGAAAGGACAGATAGACATTATGCCATATTACATCCATCAAAATTTCACAGTAGTCTAAAAATTAATTTAAAGGGATGTGTGTTTTTAAATCATAACCACATAATTTAATCAATTTTATATTAAAACATTTCAATATCTGTCATGAAAAGAAATGTATGGCGACAAGATTTTCTTAAAAATCGACCTGTTGGTACCAGGAGCCATTACTCTATAGATCTACAAAAAGTTTTATATGCCTTTCAAAGATGTTGTTTATATTTTATATAACTGTTATATGGATATTTTTTTTTTCTGCAAAGAAGTTCTTATTATATATAATAATAAGAATTTTTTGAAGGGAATGTTAATATCCTTCAAAATAATTCTTGAGAAGAAGTTTTATAAAGAACATTTATTTTCTGTGGTGTAATTTCTGTCAAGTGAGGTGAATTTTTATAAGTAGCATTGATCTGATAAGTAGTTCTTGAGGGGAAGTTTTTTAAGGAAACACTTATTTTCTGAAGTGTATAAATAGAGATGATATGGAGCGATTCCCTCATGCAAAACCAGTCTACCACCCAGATCCATTCATGCAGATCTAGAATACCATGGGAAAAAAATTTCACCGAGTTCTAATCTATTCTCACTAAAGGATAGACTAAACTCATGACAAATCAATACCTTAGAAATTTTAATTTGATACAGAAAATATTTCGCTCCATTTGAAAATTTTACTCAAGTAAAACCAAGAAAATTCTTAACCACCTAAAGTAACAGCCTTTATGGGTAATCAACCTTCACTGGCAATCAACATTAAATGGTGATCAATCTTAATGGGCAATCAACCTTAATTAGTAATCGGTATTAATGGGTCATCAACTTTAATGAACAATCAACTTTAATGAACAATCAACATTGAAGGCTAATCAACCTTAAAGGGTTATCAACCTTAAATGGTAATCAACCTTAATGGGTAATCAACCTTAATGGGTAATCAACTTTAATGGGTAATCAACTTTAATGGGTAATCAACTTTAATGGGTAATCAACTTTAATAGGTAAACAACTTTAATGGGTAATCAACTTTAATAGGTAAACAACATTCACTGTTAATCAATCTTCACTGGTAATCAACATTAAAGGGTAATCAACCTTAATGGATAATTGACCTTAATGGGTAATATACCTTATTGTTTAATCAACTTTATTGGTTAATCAACCTTAATGGATAATCATTTAAATGGGTCATCAACATTAATAAATCATCTCAATAATTCTGTTTCATGTCCTTAAATTATCAAAATACAATACATGTACATCAAGTGATTGTTTACTTACCTTTTTGGTCTAAATTCTTTAAATCTCCAGTCTCATGTCGAAGTCTAAGGCGTAAAATGTACTGCATAAATTCATTCCTGAAATAATTAATGAATATTAACTAACACAATTTTACAAAGAGCTAATAAAACAAGCATACTATAAAGGTCTTTTTAATCAATACATCTACCCTACAGGCCTCCATTAAAATAGTAACAGGAGTAACAGTGACCTTGACCTTGACCCCAAAAACCTGAAACTCAAACATATATATGGCATATTTACTGTACACTGCTACCGTATAAGGGTTGAAAAAATTTAATTTAAAAAAAAATGTCCTTAATCATGCTTGATTAAGCTTAATTTTCATTCATTATTGCTCAAAAATACATAAAAAAACAATTTAAAACTTGTTAAACACCTAGCTTGTCATATCAGATGAATCAAGGGAGGTAACTCACTAATCTGCCCATTATAAAGGTGGGTTGATTAAGTATAATGTTAATGAATCAGTGTTAATTGAAAAATTATTTTATGTTTTATAACAAACCCAAAATAACTTATTGGGTATCTTACAATCCCTATGTCCTCAGACCTCTGCCCACGTAATCTCAGGTGGATGGTTCAATGCCTTCTACCCTTATGGGTTTGTGTTTCTTGGGAAGCTGAGAAACAGGTCGGTATTTTATGTCCTATGGTAAGACATTTTACCTTAATAGATCTGAATGGCATGCGATGGGCCTCCTGTATGTTGTTCAGTGAGGTAGTCACCTACTACTACAAGGAAATCCTGCCTCAAAATGACCCTGGCTGTTCACGGGGTGATAAACCAAGCATACAACAAACAATCTGTAAACATAACTACATCATTTAAAAAAAAAGAAGATTTTTTTTATACCAGGGTTAACATAATTTATTTAAACATACCTATGTTCAGCTTTAGCTATTCCTATTCTCTCCAATTTAATTTCATTCATTCGAATCAGTGTTCTTCCTGAAAATATCAACAACAAACAACTTATTTACTTATCCCTTGTAAGCTAATAAGCTCAGGTGGCAAACACATACATGTTTTGGCAAACATATAAATGTTTTGGCTTATATTTGGCTTATTGCTGGCCAATGAAATATCATTTATCAGCATCTATACTGAAATGTAATAGGCATTGGTGGGGTTATTACCAGACATGGGGTTATTTCTCCATAAATAATGTTAATCACAAAATAAGATCATAAAAACAATTATTACTTTAATTTCTAATGTATACATTGAAATAAATTAAATTCATCATGCACTCTGTTACATCTACAAAGGTAAAAAATCTCTGGATAAAATATCTATTGATAAATCTATGAATAAAATATCTATTGATAAATCTATAAATAAAATATCTATTGATAAATCTATGAATAAAATATTTATTGATAAATCTCTAGATAAAACATTTATCAACAGTACACATCAGGTACTAAGTATATTGAATTGGTAGCCACCCCCAAAGTAACCATGACATGGTAGCGGTAATCTATGAAAGGTGTGTTGAGAGAGCTCACCGGTGACTTCCTGCTGTAGAAGGAGATCTCCATAAATGCCATGAAACTGGCTGCAGTGCTTCTTGAGCCATTTGTTTACATCTGCACACGTCCAGAAGTACAGAGGCTTGGTTTTACTTTTAGTTGTCTTCTTCACTGTTGATTGTGTGCTGGTACTACTTGTTCCACTCTCTTTGTATTTGGGCTGTAAAACAGAAAACGTACCACATTACCATATATTATCAACAAAAAAGCCCCTGTACGTAAATAAGCCCCCTTCTCAAGTTTTGCAGACGGTCTGACCCATTGCGTTTATAATAGCAAGCTAAAAGTGGTTAGCAAATAAGCCCTCCCCTAACTTTAACTAAACTTTTACACTGAAAGGGGCTTGTTTCAGTATGAATATGGTACTAAACTTTTACACTGGGAAGGGGATTATTTGAGGATAAATATGTTACTTAGTTACTTAACATTTACACTCCGGGAGGGGTATTTGAGGATAAATATGGTACTTAACTTTTACACTAGGGGAGGGACATATTTTGAGGATAAATATGGAACTTAACTTTACACTAGGGGAGGAAGCTTTGAGGATAAATGTTTTTTTTTATTTCTGAAATTTTACTCTACGGAAGGGAGTTTTTTTGGAAGTGGGGGGGGGGGGGGGGGGGTTGCATTTATGATTTCAATTGGGTCTAAGTTTAATATCTTCATTATTTTATGACATTTTCATTATCTTTGTTCTTTGACTAGATTCGTTTGTTCGATTAATCCCAAATCTTTCTTAATTTTATAACTATATAGCAGACAAAGAACCTACAAATGAAATAAAGGGAAGCTCTATAGAGACCAACCTGCAATATACTTATAAGGAAAGAAAACTTAAACCATCAAAATCCAATATGGCCACATTAATTAGTGGAACTCATCAAAGAAATTTGAGAAAGAATTGTGAAGAAATTCCTGCAAAAAAGCAATAACTAATTTCCCTTGTCAAAATTTAAGATGGCAGCTGTCTATCAGACATTGTTGTTTTTTCTGACAAGTCTCCAAATTAAACATGCACAACTAGGGGCCAAGGGGAATCTACATATGAGATTTGAAAAATACCCTTGCAGTGATAACAAGAATTGTTTGATAATTGAAGTTTTATATTCTGCTATATCAGAGCAACATAGCTGCCTCAAATTGGTTCAGAAATTATTATCCATGGTCATTGGTCCTTTACAGTAGCAATTAGTAACCAGTCAAGGTCTCTCCCTGGGGAGCACACAACCTGGGCGTCCTTTTAGTGCTAATGGCTTCAAACAATATTTCATGCACAACACAATCTTGTTCAAACCAAATAAAATAGCCTTCTCCGGCTTCATCAACTGAACATAAATAGATGTAAATGAAAAATAAACTTGTATATTAATATTTACTATTCATATTAACTTAATAACTAAATATAAAAGTATCATACCACTGGTGTTTTCTCTGCCGGAGTTGTAACCTCAGTTTTAATGACAGCTGGAGCTTCCATGTTGAGTTCTTCTCTAACTTGTTACACTGAAACAAAAGTGACCACAAAAACCTTATAATTAAATATATATACCAGGTATAGGTAACAGAAGTTTTTTTTTTTTTTTTTTTTTTTCTAGAAAGATGTTTGTGGAAAATCTTGGAGAGCCCTTGATTTTGAATTTTCACTGACTGGTCTGGAACAGCTGGTTCTTCCACAAATCAAATTCATTTTTTTTTTTTTATCATTATTTTGATCACCTTCTTATTGTCAAAATAATACACCTTGCTAAGAGGTTACAACAGATGACGATAATGTTGTAGTAACATAGACAAGATAAAAGTTTTTTGAAATGAGGTAATGATGATGACGATGAAAATGAATGTAAGATGTATAATAATTGTAGCACTATATATAAGTGTGAGAGTATGTGTCTGTATATTTTGTGCGGATGCCTTTGTCATATTTGTCAATTGTTAAACATATGAAAAAAAACGTCGAAAAATAAAAGAATTATAAAAAATCTCTTCTCATATACATAAACATCTTCAAATCCCTGTAGGACTCTAGTATTTATCCTGACAATTTGTGTCAAATGATGGACAGTGATCATGACTTGAATGGTAGCTTGCTAGCAAAAATGGCCAGCTGTAATCCCTTGTTTTTGAACCAGCTACTCTTTTCAGGATGTTTAAGCTAATATCACGGCATGTATGTATACAGTACTAGTATATACATTAAACCAATTCAGTATTTTGTACAATTTACCACCTGTCCAAAAACATACCCTGCATGCATGTTATTATATAAATCAATAATCTTGAAATGTATGAAACAAAACAAAAATCTTTGTGTGATATACGTGTAGATGCTAGTGAAGCGGAACTGGACTTGGTTGACATCAGTGGCCAGGTAGTTATAATTATATGTACTTTTAAGACGGTTCGTCTAGATTTCATAGGGATATAAAACAGATATGTATGTACGACCATCTCATGATCATATCATTTGTAATGAATCCCTGTAATTAAAGCATCAGTCTAAATCATGTTCAGAAGTCCCGGGTTCAAGCCTCGGTCTGGTTGCATTTTTACTCTCCTGTTACATTTAAGCATTGAACTGCTTTCAGTTGGAAGTTATGGGCTGATGAATGCCAACTGGACAAAGGCAAATTCAATGAAGCGCGCTAGCTACATTTGACAACGAATTTTAAAGACTATATCCAGGAATTTTGCTCCTATGATGAATGAACAAATTATTATCGTAAAAGACGAAACAGCCTTTTCAACAGTCATCTTTCGTTATCGCAGACGTGACAATTATGACGTCACTACAACAATGACGTCATAACAATGATTTGGAAGTTATGGACTCGTAACATTCAAGTGAGCTTGGTAAGGTTATATAGTCAGGCTGAAGTGTAAATGTAAATATTAGAAGGTAACTTACAGTCTATCATCCACAACTTTAATTTATGCCAATGCATATGGTTATAGCATGTTCTGTTCATGCTTTGTCGCAAGCTTGAGGTTATGAGTGGACCACAGGGGCACGAAACATTATGTTTATACTGACCTACATACATTTTTAATCATTCCATTTATACATTATTACAGCCCATTATTATTGTAACATGCAGGTGTCGGACAATTAGCTGTTTCACCATGGCAGTGTCTTTCAAATTCTATAACTTGTATAAGCGAGGCCTAACATTTCCCTAAAGTTGACACAGCGATGTCATATATGCATATATTGATTCGTTTTTAGCTCGTCTCTTCGAAGAAGAGTGAGAGCTTATGTCGTCACTCCGGCGTCGGCGTCGGCGTTGGTTTTCCAAATGTTAAATTTTTGGTGCAAGTGTTGAAAGGCATATTAATTTATAGTAATATGGTCCCTGTGGGGGTCAAACTATCCCCTGCCGGAGGTAAACTTAAAGATTTTTTGAAAAAAAACAGATTTTTGAAAATTTTTGGACTTAGAATATTTCTGCGTTAAGTTTTTGGTGCAAGTGTTGAAAGGTATTAATACATCACTATATAATTGTACAAGGGTGCTGATAATTGGCAATAGAGTCCCTCTGGGGTTAAACTATCCCCTGCCAGAGTTAAACTAAAAGATGTTTTTGGGAAAAAACCAGAATTTTCAAATTTTTGGACTTAGAATATTTCTGCGTTAAGTTTTTGGTGCAAGTGTTGAAAGGTATTAATACATCACTATATAATTGTACTAGGGTGCTGATAGTTGGTAATAGAGTCCCTATGGAGTAAGACAATCCCTTCCTGGAGTAAAACTTTTTAAAAAAATTGGATTTTTTCTTTTTAAATCTGTGTTTTTTGTTTTTGTTTTTAAATCTTTGGACTTTGTGTTAAGTTTATATTGTGAGTGTTGAAAGGCATAGTAATACATGGTATTAGGTTCCCTGTGGGGGTTAAACTATTCCTTGCCGGAGTTAAACTGAAATATTTTTTTGGGGGAAAAAACACATTTTTAAAAAAATTTTGTGCAAATGTTGAAAGCTATTTAACACATCACTTTATGATTGTACTAGGGTGCTGATATTTGGTAAAAGAGTCCCTGTGGAGTTACACTATCCCTTCTTGGGGTGAAACTGAAAATAAAACAATGTGAAAATGCTCACAATAGACAATTTATACTGGTCCACATTTTTCAAGGGAGACAACTCTCATTAGGATAATATTTTGTCAAAAAATTGGAGAAATATGTCCAAAAGCAATTACATTTGTGTTTAATATATTCATTTAATCTACAACAGCATAGCTTGTCTCCCAAATGTTTGTCAATAAATAATTTATATATATAGAAATTGGTATGGTTTTGAAAATTGCATGAATTCACAAAGCATAATCTGATCGAGTAAACAATATAGATATTATTAATGCAATTTGCGAAACCATTCCAATTAATATATTTTAATTATTTATTGACAAACATTTGCGAGACGAGCTATGCTGTTCTCCAACAGCTCTTGTTCTTCTTGTATACAGTAACATTTTCTCTTATTCGGGTTCCTTGACGAATCCGGACGAACAGCGAACACGGAAACGAATCGAACCAAACAGAAGGGGAACTGACAGCTGACTGAAGATGGTCACTTGATTGTCTGTCTTTAAATCAAATCATTTACGTCATAGCCTAACAACGGACCGTTAATCACGACCCAGTTAAGTGTACTTACATAATTAAATCCATGCTAAACATAAAATGTTCACCATATTAACTTGGATTGGATGTCAACCCCAGTGGAAGTAAACACAGAAAAAATACCGGAAACGGAAGTAAAATATTTTGTTGTGAGCGTTTCGTATTTTAATCAAAGGGGTACACAAAGGGAAACGACAAGAAAATTAAATCATAAGAAATGATGTGCATAAACAATTTGTGTAGTTATATAGTGTAGTCGGTTAATTTTACTTTGAGATAACTTCATTAAATTTTATCATGACCTGGCCAGAAATAAACAAAAAGTACATTCCATTCCAACATCACGAGGAAGAAAAGATTTTTTTTTATTAATTTCAACCCAAGATAATAATTTGCATGTATTTCGAAAGAAAGAAAAAATAAATAAACAAATAAATAAATAAGATGAAATGAAACAAAATAAAACAGAAATAAAGTTAAGATATACAAAAAATCCCTGCCTGTGCTAGCGCTGGGCCTTTTTGGAAAGGGAAATGTAATTAGTGAGACCAAGTAGCAGTTCACAGCAAAAGTACTGATTTATGATATGTACAAGTATAGATCTATTCCTTTTTCTTGGCTGCAGAGATCTAGCATCGGCAAATTCAACTAAATTGTAACCAGGAAGCTCATCTTCTACAACCTGTACGCGTTACGACAGATGATCTCCGTTTGTTGGCAACAAATCTTTATTAACACACGACTTAGGTATAGGACCTACCTCGAAATGGCAAGCAGCAAAATTATTCTTCAACACAAACAGCGACCCAACTCCAAGTTCCTATCACGATCCAGATTGATTATGATCGACGAGTCCTCCAGATACTGTGCTGGCCCACAGGTACTTGGGGTAAGAAAATATATTTGTATATATATATATATACTATAAGGCCTCGTATTACTATATATACAAGAGGCCTATGGGCCTAAACGCTCACCTGCTGTGATATAGCCCCATATCATTTTTTTACACCCCCCTACGAACCAACTAGAGGCTGATAGCTGCATGGCTGGTGGGCAGTATATTACCAAGGGTCTATCTCAAAGAATGTAAGGTTAAAATTTCAGAAGAATGTGATTCTGGAGATGGCAAAAAAATGGTGGATATCTTGAATGATGTAGTTATTTCAAACACAATGGAAATCCATCTGTGTCCGATGCTGATCATCCACAGGAAGCTTCAACAAAATTCATCAAGTTTTTGTTTTCATCATTTTCATCATCATCAAAATGTCGAATGGCATGTTTGCAATATTTCGATATACATATGCATATTAAGTTGAAGAAGTAATGACATTACAGTATATTGTCAACTTATTGAGGCAATCTAGACAAAATAATTCCCTAATATAATTATTGAAAAAGTAGGTAACAGTGACCTAATTTTGCAATATCAGTTATCGGCATGCATTTATCCTAGATGTCCATTTCTGTTGCCCTAATATAATTATTGAAAAAGAAGGTCACAGTGACCTAATTTTGCCATATTAGCTATTGGCATGTCTTCTCATCCTAGATGTCCATTTCTGTTGCCCTAATATAATTATTGAAAAAGTAGGTCTCGGTGACCTAATTTTGCAATATTTGCTATGGCATGCCTTCTCATCCTAGATGTTCATTTCTATTGCCCTACTATAATAATTGAAAAAAGTAGTTCACAGTGACCTAATTTTGCAATATTTGTTATCGACATGCCTCTGTCATCTTAAGTGTCCATTTCTATTGCCCTAATATAATAACTGAAAAAGTAGGTCACAGTGACCTAATTTTGCAATATTTGCTATCGGCATTCCTTTCTCATCTTATATGTCCATTTCTATTGCCCTATCATAATTACTGAAAAAGTAGGTCACAGTGACCTAATTTTGCAATATTTGCTATCGGCATGCCTTTCTCATCCTAGATGTCCATTTTCATTGCCCTAATGTAATTATTGAAAAGTAGGTCACAGTGACCTAATTTTGCAATATTTGCTATCAGCATGCAATTATCATCCTAGATGTCAGTTGACTTTTGTCCAATCATTATTCCTACTTAGAGCAATGTAAAGACATAAAGTATCAATGTGACATGTTTTCCACTTGCACAGTATCACTATATAATATATATGTATATGACTAATGAATTAGAAACCTTTAGACTCTCTCCAAATTTGATTTAAATTATGAGAAGTTTTCTGATATTGACCATATTTACACATTAAAGCTAGACACTGGGTAACTGGGCAGCTCTGGAGATAGGGCGCCGTTCCCAGACCTCTGCTGCCCTTGATCTAATTAATTTTATTGTTTTCCTGTGTGACCCTAAACCAGCAATAATACTATGGTTTCATGCAGAGATTAAGCTAACAGGTTTTCTCATCAAATCTAATTGGTATCAGCGAGTAGAAAATCCAAAAGCCTAGTTATCTTAAACAAAGAATTGTTCTACAGAACCCCCCATTTGGGACGACCCCTAGCAGCAATGCTGCCAGTTCCCCATTATGGACCCCTAGCGGCAATGTTCACACTGAAGATATATACAGTGTATACAGACAGGTACAAACCATACAATTAAATTAATCAAAAATCAACCACTCATTATACATACTCCAAATTAAACTCGTCTCTTTATCATCACTATCTGAACCTTGTTATTGAAAATCAACTCTAAATGATGTTCCAGTCATTAGATATCTTGTTCACAAACAAGAAATAAAGTACTTTTCCATAGCTCATCAGAAGATAATTGCTGTGGTGGCCATCTTGTAAATTCAATGAATTTTTGAAACAACACCTCTTATTCAGAAATGTCACTAGAACATTCCTAGAAAGTCTTCTTACTACGAAGCAAATAATATTGGAGTTATAAGGAAAAACATAATTTCAAAGATGGCGATCATGGCAGCCATCTTGAATTTTATTTTCACTTAATGAATACAAATATCTATTCAGGACCTTCTAACTAATCCTTCACGGACGATGGACGACGGACGACGGACGACGCACGTCGGACGCCGGATGATACCCCGTAGCAAAAGCTCACCTGAGCCGAGCTATTTTATATAGTAATAAGAGGCCTTATAGTATATATATACAAATATAATTTCTTACCCCAAGTACCTGTGTGCTGGGCAGGTAACAGGCACCATGGACTTCATTGGCCTTTGTTAAGTTTAACAAAGAACTTCAACCAACTTAAGCTTTGCCCGATGTAGATCCTCTCAGATTTAGGTGGACAAGTTTGGATGCATCACAGAAGGAGCAACCTTTCGAACATCAAACGTCAAACGTCTGCCACTTCAACCAAGCCTGCCTCTACTACATTCACGCCATAATTTACAGAGACTGCCCACCCCCCCCCCCCCCCCCCACCTGGAGATCCAAACTTCGAACCTCAACACCAAAGAGTACCGTTTCACTGGAGAAGCCTAACAAAAGAACACGCGATGTCAGTAACCCTCCTGAACCAAAAAGATGTTATGAAGGGTAATCACAATGCACTGTGGGATGCTGTAGTACTTTCTTTAGCCATGCTAGAGGGAAGGTAGGGAGACATACGGAAATGACTAACGCATAACATGACGTTTTCCATGACGCACCATTTTTTTTTTTACCAAAAAGTGGAAAAAGTAGGCAACCCTCTTAATACGAGGACACAGTCTTTGGCAATGACCGTATCGTCTTCAGCAAAAATGGCGCCAAATACAATGCTTCTGATGCTGAACCAACCCTCCATGGGAGCTGCTTGATTATTAAGAATAAAAACAGTAATTTTATAATAAAACTGTCAGAGCCCTTTGTTTTCGGTTAATATCTAGTTTTATCAACATGAAAAAATATGTTGGGTTGATATATGAAAGAAAAGAAATGATTTAAGATCCCAGATTCTTGCAATTGAGATAGATCTATTTTGGTCTGTTTATTGTCCCTTAAATAGAAGACACGAAAGGAAATGTAAGATTTTAGAAAATCTAAAATTTTCAGATTGCCCACTTTTTGTCGCCTTCTACGAATAACATGTAGTGGGATACAGCGGGCCTGATTCTAGGGCTCCCCAATGTCCCCTTAACGAAAGACAACGGATAAACCAACCCCGACCCTGGAGGAGGGCCAACAATTAGTCGCCTCTTACGACATGCAAATAGATACAGCAGGCATACCCCCCTCCCCGCTCCTGCACGGGTAACACACTAGGATGTTGAAAACTTCATGTCATACTCATCACTTGCCCTGCCACAGTCCACTAGTTTTGTAATGTTCTTGAGATGACAAAGCATTGCATTTTGTCGAAATATCACTATTCTGAATGATTATGTTATGCGATTAAGTGTCCTTATACTGTCATGTAGTCGGTACATTATTTTGTTGACTAGATCTATTATTTAGCGGGATACTGTGAACGTATTAATTTTGGCGCACTCAAATTTTCGCGAATTTTCAAATTACAAAAATGTGTAGCAAATAAGCACAAAGAATTAGCGCATCCTCATATTTTCTCAAGAAATATCTTACAAGATGTTATCGGTTCACACCAATTTAAACAATGAGATATTAATATTTTACAAGATGTTATCGGTTCACACCAATTTAAATAATGATTTATCAATATTTTACAAGATGTTATCGGTACACACCAATTCAAACAATGAGATATTAATATTTTACAAGATGTTATCGGTACATACCAATTTAAACAATGAGATATTAATATTTTACAAGATGTTATCGGTACATACCAATTTAAACAATGATTTATCAATATTTTACAAGATGTTATCGGTACATACCAATTCAAACAATGAGATATAAATATTTTACAAGATGTTATCGGTACACACCAATTCAAACAATGAGATATTAATATTTTACAAGATGTTATCGGTACATACCAATTTAAACAATGATTTATCAATATTTTACAAGATGTTATCGGTACATACCAATTCAAACAATGAGATATTAATATTTTAAAAGATGTTATCGGTACACACCAATTCAAACAATGATTTATCAATATTTTACAAGATGTTATCGGTACACACCAATTCAAACAATGAGATATTAATATTTTACAAGATGTTATCGGTACACACCAATTCAAATAATGAGATATTAATATTTTACAAGATGTTATCGGTACACACTAATTCAAACAATGAGATATTAATATTTTACAAGATGTTATCGGTACACACCAATTCAAACAATGAGATATTAATATTTTACAAGATGTTATCGGTACACACCAATTCAAACAATGAGATATTAATATTTTACAAGATGTTATCGGTACACACCAATTCAAACAATGAGATATTAATATTTTACAAGATGTTATCGGTACATACCAATTCAAACAACGAGATATTAATATTTTACAAGATGTTATCGGTACACACCAATTCAAACAATGAGATATTAATATTTTACAAGATGTTATCGGTACACACCAATTCAAACAACGAGATATTAATATTTTACAAGATGTTATCGGTACACACCAATTCAAACAATGAGATATTAATATTTTACACGATGTTATCGGTACACACCAATTCAAACAACGAGATATTAATATTTTACAAGATGTTATCGGTACACACCAATTCAAACAATGATTTATCAATATTTTACAAGATGTTATCGGTACATACCAATTCAAACAACGAGATATTAATATTTTACACGATGTTATCGGTACACACCAATTCAAACAACGAGATATTAATATTTTAAAAGATGTTATCGGTACACACCAATTCAAACAATGAGATATTAATATTTTAAAAGATGTTATCGGTACACACCAATTCAAACAATGATTTATCAATATTTTACAAGATGTTATCGGTACACACCAATTCAAACAATGAGATATTAATATTTTAAAAGATGTTATCGGTACACACCAATTCAAACAATGATTTATCAATATTTTACAAGATGTTATCGGTACACACCAATTCAAACAATGAGATATTAATATTTTACAAGATGTTATCGGTACATACCAATTTAAACAATGAGATATTAATATTTTACAAGATGTTATCGGTACATACCAATTTAAACAATGAGATATTAATATTTTACAAGATGTTATCGGTACACACCAATTTAAACAATGAGATATTAATATTTTACAAGATGTTATCGGTACACACCAATTCAAATAATGAGATATTAATATTTTACAAGATGTTATCGGTACATACCAATTTAAACAATGATTTATCAATATTTTACAAGATGTTATCGGTACACACTAATTCAAACAATGAGATATTAATATTTTACAAGATGTTATCGGTAAATAAAATAAACAATGAGATATATGTGAATGTTTAAAAAATTGTATTGAAAACATTAAGAACAAATTAACAAGGTAGCCAGTTTGACTATAAAAATATAACAAACTATGATTGGTTAGTGTAGGAGATTGAATCATTTTAGCCTCAACTTCATGTTCATGATTTTATCGAAGCCACGAAAATTCGTCATCGTAAATTTGATAATATACTTACCCTTTAAAATCATCTTTAATTACAGATATTCCGCCATTTACTCATACTGGATTTTCTTGATTTATTTAAATCTTTAAACTTTTACCAGCATCACGAAATGTTGCAATACATGTTTTGACTGGTTCCTCGTCGATGGTGTAGGTGGACCAGGCTCCCAGTGGATGGTGTGTTATCTCGTCTCGTCACGAGTGATCACACCGGCGGTGGAGTTTCCGTCCGACTTCTTATTCCTTGGTGTGTATCTGTCATGAAGAAATGTCAAGTGGCCAGTCGAGAGGTTTTGCTCTTGACGCCGAGAGTTGTCTATTGTTACGCGGAAACGTATTGTTATACGAAGTGTTATCTTTATATCGTCGTTAGGTGCACGCGTTCGCCGTCTATGTGTGTATATAGTAGGGAGTGTATGAATTTGATGACTTGTGGTTGATTGAGATGTTGGCTGAAGCTAAAACTACAATATTGTTCATTATGTCATAATACATTTGTACCTTAAAACACCATATTTCATCGAAATTAAACAGTTCTATTTCCACAAATTAAAAGAAACAGATTAAACGGCGACATTTTTTTTAAATCCAGAATTGAATTGTACTTGTAGCATCACAAATCACCTACATAGAGTCTACCAAATCTTATCAAAGTCGGACATCTAAATTTTGACCAATCAGAGGCCTCCATTTCATTATCATGGCAACCATACTTCTCGAAACTGCTGCCACCGTGCTCAGTGTCCCTCAAAACCTCTATGTAGCAACCTTCGGGAAAATCATACATCATCTAAATTTTGACCAATCAGAGGTCTCCATTTCATTTCCATGACAACCGAGTTTTCGAAGAAGTGGCCATTTCTTAGGCATCGCTCAAAACTTCTATAACCAAATTTTAGAATAATCAAGCAACACCTAAATTTCCACCATACAGAAGCAAAAAAAAAAAAAAAAAAATGGCAACCATTTTTGTTTACAGTAAATCCAGAAAAAGGAGTCGCACCTACATACAAAAATCCGACTATTCAGTACTTTGCTTAATATTCCCACTGATGTACACCAAGGCACTCCTAAGATAGTCAACCTATGTAATTCAAAATCAAAATTAATATTTCAAAATTTCAGAAATTTGTTAATTGTCCAATCACAAAACGGATTTCACCATTGTGTTTATCTTCAACAATAAACATATTTGCATGAAATTCCGACAACATCAAAATTTCGACCTATCAAGTCTCCACTGGGTGACCATTTTCTGGACAATGTCCATTTTTTGTTTCATCTAAGAGCTTGTCTGATGTTAATTTTTATGCACCAATAGAACAAAAGTTATATCTTAAAAGAAGAAGAAATAATAAGTTGAATCGGGGTAAAAACAATATCATATGTACTGAAACTTTGTTTTCTGGACCTTATAAATATGTAAATAAGTTGCTGTTTGGTCCGTGTCTTTAGCGCTCCTGGACATATCAGATAACAGGAACATAACAAGGATTAAGTTTTCACCTTAGCTGTGATGATTACGCTGTAGTTTTTGACAGGTTGAGGGGTGAAGTTTGACAATTGTGGAAAAAGGACCGTTCAAGCACGATTAAAGTTTAATTTAATGACTGTAGTAAAATATTATATTTCAATATAATTTTAGTTGTAAGGTTGTATAGTTTGATGGCTATATATTTTAAATCGCATAATTTGATGGTTCTAGTTTAAGGTGATATATTTTAATGGTTTTAGTTTAGGGTTGATGGCTGTAAGTCGATATAGTGTAAAATTTGTAGAGTAGGGTTAAATAGATTAATGGTTGCAGTATATGGTTATATAGTTTAAGGTTATATAGTTTAAGGTTATATAGTTTAAGGTTATATAGTTTAAGGTTATATAGTTTAATGGTTATATAGTTTAATGGTTGTAGTTTAAGGTTATATAGTTTAAGGTTATATAGTTTAAGGTTATATAGTTTAAGGTTACATAGTTTAATGGTTATATAGTTTAGGGTTATATAGTTTAAGGTTATATAGTTTAATGGTTATATAGTTTAAGGTTATATAGTTTAAGGTTATATAGATTAAGGTTATATAGTTTAATGGTTGTAGTTTAAGGTTATATAGTTTAATGGTTGCAGTTTAAGATTATATAGTTTAAGGTTATATAATTTAAGGTTATATAGTTTAAGGTTACATAGTTTAAGGTTATGTAGTTTAAGGTTATATAGTTTAATGGTTGCAGTTTAATGGTTATATAGTTTAATGGTGGTATAGTTTAATGGTTGCAGTTTAAGGTTATATGGTTTAAGGTTACATAGTTTAATGGTTGTAGTTTAAGGTTATATAGTTTAATGGTTGTAGATTAATGGTTATATAGTTTAAGGTTATATAGTTTAATGGTTACATAGTTTAATGGTTATATAGTTTAATGGTTGTAGTTTAAGGTTACATAGTTTAATGGTTACATAGTTTAATGGTTATATAGTTTAATGGTTGTAGTTTAAGGTTATATAGTTTAATGGTTGTAGTTTAAGGTTATATAGTTTAATGGTTGTAGTTTAAGGTTATATAGCTTAAGGTTATATAGTTTAATGGTTATATAGTTTAAGGTTATATAGTTTAATGGTTGCAGTTTAAGGTTATATAGTTTAAGGTTATATAGTTTAATGGCTGTAGTTTAAGGTTATATAGTTTAAGGTTACATAGTTTAATGGTTGTAGTTTAAGGTTACATAGTTTAAGGTTATATAGTTTAAGGTTATATAGTTTAATGGTTATATAGTTTAATGGTTATATAGTTGAATGGTTGCAGTTTAAGATTATATAGTTTAAGGTTATATAGTTTAATGGTTGTAGTTTAAGGTTATATAGTTTAATGGTTGTAGTTTAAGGTTATATAGTTTAATGGTTATATAGTTTAAGGTTATATAGATTAATGGTAATATAGTTTAATGGTTGTAGTTTAATGGTTATATAGTTTAAGGTTATATAGTTTAATGGTTGTAGTTTAAGGTTATATAGTTTAAGGTTATATAGTTTAATGGTTGTAGTTTAATGGTTATATAGTTTAATGGTTGTAGTTTAAGGTTATGTAGTTTAATGGTTGTAGTTTAAGGTTATATAGTTTAATGGTTATATAGTTTAATGGTTATATAGTTTAATGGTTGTAGTTTAAGGTTATATAGTTTAAGGTTACATAGTTTAATGGTTACATAGTTTAAGGTTATGTAGTTTAATGGTTATATAGTTTAATGGTTATATAGTTTAATGGTTGTAGTTTAAGGTTATATAGTTTAAGGTTATATAGTTTAATGGTTGTAGTTTAATGGTTATATAGTTTAAGGTTACATAGTTTAATGGTTACATAGTTTAAGGTTATATAGTTTAAGGTTATATAGTTTAAGGTTATATAGATTAAGGTTACATAGTTTAATGGTTGTAGTTTAAGGTTATATAGTTTAAGGTTATATAGTTTAATGGTTATATAGTTTAAGGTTATATAGTTTAAGGTTATGTAGTTTAATGGTTATATAGTTTAAGGTTATATAGTTTAAGGTTACATAGTTTAAGGTTATGTAGTTTAATGGTTATATAGTTTAAGGTTATATAGTTTAATGGTTGTATAGTTTAATGGTTGCAGTTTAAGGTTATATAGTTTAAGGTTATATAATTTAAGGTTATATAGTTTAATGGTTATATAGTTTAATGGTTGCAGTTTAAGGTTATATAGTTTAAGGTTATATAGTTTAAGGTTATATAGTTTAAGGTTATATAGTTTAATGGTTATATAGTTTAATGGTTATATAGTTTAATGGTTGCAGTTTAAGGTTATATAGTTTAAGGTTATATAGTTTAATGGTTATATAGTTTAAGGTTACATAGTTTAATGGTTACATAGTTTAAGGTTATATAGTTTAATGGTTATATAGTTTAATGGTTGTAGTTTAATGGTTGTAGTTTAAGGTTATATAGTTTAAGGTTATATAGTTTAATGGTTATATAGTTTAATGGTTATATAGTTTAAGGTTATATAGTTTAAGGTTATATAGATTAATGGTTGCAGCTTAAAGTTATATAGTTTAATGGTTATAGTTTGAGCAAGTATATTTTAATGGTTTCAGTTTAAGGTTGTAGGTGTGAATGGTTGTAATGTAAGGCGATATTGTGTAATGTTTGTAGTGTAGGGTTATAGAGTGCAATGGTTGCAGTTTTAAGATTGCACAGTTTAATGGTTTCAGTTTGAGGTTGTAAAGTTTAATGGTGTTAAGGATATTGTATGACGGGTGAAGTGTAATGGCTGTAATATTATTGTTGGTGTATGACAGTTACAATTTAAAGATTGTAGTTATGAGGTTGTTGCAAGACGGTTTGTTTTAGTGTTGTGATGATATGGTTGTTATTTGATGGCTATGATTCAATGGTTGTAGTTTTAAGGTTGTTGTATGATGGTTATAATTTAATGGCTATGATACAAGGTTGTTACATGGCGGTTATAATTTAATGATTGTGATACAATGTTGTTGTATGATGGTTATAATTTAATGGTTGTGATACAATGTTGTTGTATGACGGTTATAATTTAATGGTTATGATACAATGTTGTTGTATGACGGTTATAATTTAATGGTTGTGATACAATGTTGTTGTATGACGGTTATAATTTAATGGTTGTGATACAATGTTGTTGTATGACGGTTATAACTTAATGATTGTGATACAATGTTGTTGTATGATGGTTATAATTTAATGGTTGTGATACAATGTTGTTGTATGACGGTCATAATTTAATGGTTGTGATACAATGTTGTTGTATGACGGTTATAATTTAATGGCTATGATACAATGTTGTTGTATGATGGTTATAATTTAATGGCTATGATACAATGTTGTTGTATGACGGTTATAATTTAATGGTTGTGATACAATGTTGTTGTATGACGGTTATAATTTAATGGTTGTGATACAATGTTGTTGTATGACGGTTATAATTTAATGGTTGTGATACAATGTTGTTGTATGACGGTTATAATTTAATGGTTGTGATACAATGTTGTTGCATGATGGTTATAATTTAATGGTTGTGATACAATGTTGTTGTATGACGGTTATAATTTAATGGTTGTGATACAATGTTGTTGTATGACGGTTATAATTTAATGGTTGTGATACAATGTTGTTGTATGACGGTTATAATTTAATGGTTGTGATACAATGTTGTTGTATGACGGTTATAATTTAATGGTTGTGATACAATGTTGTTGTATGATGGTAATGATTTAATGGTTGTGATGCATGGTTGTTACATGGCGGTTATAATTTAATGGTTGTGATGCATGGTTGTTGCATGACGGTTATAATTTAATGGTTGTGATACAATGTTGTTGTATGACGGTTATAATTTAATGGTTGTGATACAATGTTGTTGTATGACGGTCATAATTTAATGGTTGTGATACAATGTTGTTGTATGACGGTCATAGTTGTGATACAATGTTGTTGTATGACGGTTATAATTTAATGGTTGTGATACAATGTTGTTGTATGACGGTTATAATTTAATGGTTGTGATACAAGGTTGTTGTATGACTGTTATAATTTAATGGTTGTGATACAAGGTTGCTGTATGATGGTAATGATTTATTGGTTGTGATACAATGTTGTTGTATGACGGTTATAATTTAATGGTTGTGATACAAGGTTGTTGTATGACTGTTATAATTTAATGGTTGTGATACAAGGTTGTTGTATGATGGTAATGATTTATTGGTTGTGATGCATGGTTGTTACATGGCGGTTATAATTTAATGGCTGTGATGCAAAATTGTTGCATGGCGGTTATAATTTAATGGCTGTAATGCAAAGTTGTTGTATGATGGTGATGATTTATTGGTTGTGATGCATGGTTGTTACATGGCGGTTATAATTTAATGGCTGTGATGCAAAGTTGTTGTATGATGATTATAATTTAATGTCTATGATACAAGATTGTTGTATGATGGTAATGATTTATTGGTTGTGATGCATGGTTGTTACATGGCGGTTATAATTCAATGGTTGTGAGACAATGTTGTTGTATGACGGTTATAATTTAATGGTTGTGATACAATGTTGTTGTATGATGGTAATGATTTAATGGTTGTGATGCATGGTTGTTACATGGCGGTTATAATTTAATGGTTGTGATACAATGTTGTTGTATGATGGTAATGATTTAATGGTTGTGATGCATGGTTGTTACATGACGGCTATAAATTAATGGCTATGATACAATGTTGTTGTATGACGGTTATAATTTAATGGTTGTGATACAATGTTGTTGTATGACGGTTATAATTTAATGGTTGTGATACAATGTTGTTGTATGACGCTTATAATTTAATGGTTATGATACAATGTTGTTGTATGACGGTTATAATTTAATGGTTGTGATACAATGTTGTTGTATGACGGTTATAATTTAATGGTTGTGATACAATGTTGTTGTATGACGGTTATAATTTAATGGTTGTGATACAATGTTGTTGTATGACGGTTATAATTTAATGGTTGTGATACAATGTTGTTGTATGATGGTAATGATTTAATGGTTGTGATGCATGGTTGTTACATGGCGGTTATAATTTAATGGTTGTGATGCATGGTTGTTGCATGACGGTTATAATTTAATGGCTGTGATGCATGGTTGTTGTATGGCGGTTATAATTTAATGGCTGTGATAAAAAGTTGTTGTATGACGAATATAATTTAATGGTTGCATTTTAAGCTTGGTGTACGACGGTTATACTTTAATTAATTGTTTTAGTTTTAATGATGTATTGGCAGTTATAGTTTATGATGATTGCAGATTGAAGGTTGTTTTGAGGTTATTGTGTAATGGTGTTAGTTCATGCACAGTTTTTACAATAGCTGTTTAATGATATTTAGATTACGGTTGTAATTGTAATAGTCTTACTGTACGAGTGTGCGACCAGGCCAAATACTCCAAAAGAAAAAAATGGATATTTTCAATGACTAATAATAACATAATGCTCGAAGTGTAGTGATTGTGATCACCTTACCAGGAAATATCCCCTCAGCCATTCGACCCCGTATAATGGGCTATTTTGTAATCACTTGAGCTGGTTTTCTTCCACAGATATTTTAAGAAAAGTTTCTGAAAATAATTCTCTTTTTGTTTGCAGAATTGAAAGATAAGAATTTTATCGATAAATTCCAATTTTGTTACTGAAAGTTTTTGAGCATTTGAAATGGTGATACCAAGAAAATGTATTGCCATTTTTGTGAACTCAGTCCAACTACTTGTCTACTTGTAGATCGTTTTGACGAACAATATTAAATATTATACTTTAATGATTATTCCAGTGTTGTCGTGCTTCATCCAGACACAATTGAAGAATATAATCTTTAAAAAATAATAATAATTGAAAAAAAACCAACCCAAAACAAAAACAACAAACAAACAAAAAACAAAACAAATGACATAATAATAATAATAAAATTCAATCAGATTTTTAAAAAAAATCAAGAAACAAACCAGAACAGCACAGGGTGTGTGTTCCTTTATCGGTTCTGTACCAGTTGAACGAAATTGGTAAGGCATCATTAAAGGGAACGTATTTGAATCTCAAGTGAATTCCTAAGATGGCGGCCATCGTTTGCTTCAAACATAAAAACCGACTGTTTTCTGTTTTACAACGCAACAATTATAAAATCAATACCTGGATAGTTACGTCACACTTTGACATATTTAATTTATATAATATAATAAGATATATATAAAATGAATAGTTCACGACTCGTTTTTATGAAAAAGAGTAAATTTACATGACAAATGAAGAATAAAACTGCATCATACAGCTGTTTCGTCCTTCAGGGACTCGTCAGTGATGTAAGTGATCAAAAGTTTGGAACCCAAATGTCTGTTTCTGCATCAGACAACATTTTGTTGACAATATTTGGTGATGTATCAAGAATTGCACCAGTTAAATAAATATGTAATATATATATATATTATGTACATACTGTTGATGAGGAAGCTTGTCAAGAAATGGAATATTATAATATTCAGCTCAGTGGTGAGAAATCTTGGCTGTAACTGTCAAGGAATGGAATATTATCATATTCAGCTCAGTGGTGAGAAATATTGGCTGTAACTGTCAAGAAATGGAATATTATCATATTCAGCTCAGTGTGAGGAAGCTTGGCTGTAACTGTCAAGAAATGGAATATTATCATATTCAGCTCAGTGGTGAGGAAGCTTGGCTGTAACTGTCAAGAAATGGAATATTATCATATTCAGCTCAGTGTGAGGAAGCTTGGCTGTAACTGTCAAGAAAGGAATATTATCATATTCAGCTCAGTGTGAGGAAGCTTGGCTGTAACTGTCAAGAAATGGAATATTGTCATATTCAGCTCAGTGTGAGGAAGCTTGGCTGTAACTGTCAAGAAATGGAATATTATCATATTCAGCTCAGTGGTGAGGAAGCTTGGCTGTAACTGTCAAGAAATGGAATATTATATTCAGCTCAGTGTGAGGAAGCTTGGCTGTAACTGTCAAGAAATGGAATATTATCATATTCAGCTCAGTGTGAGGAAGCTTGGCTGTAACTGTCAAGAAATGGAATATTATCATATTCAGCTCAGTGGTGAGGAAGCTTGGCTGTAACTGTTAAGAAATGGAATATTATCATATTCAGCTCAGTGTGAGGAAGCTTGGCTGTAACTGTCAAGAAATGGAATATTATCATATTCAGCTCAGTGGTGAGGAAGCTTGGCTGTAACTGTTAAGAAATGGAATATTATCATATTCAGCTCAGTGATGAGGAAGCTTGGCTTTAACTGTCAAGAAATGGAATATTATCATATTCAGCTCAGTGGTTAAACTACAAGCACGCACCGTTGTGTATTACACGAAAGTACAATACTAATTTCAATATTACGTTTGATTGAAAAAGAGCTTTGTTGCATTTGGTGACAAGATCATCCAACAGACTAATGCCATACCTACGAGAACAAACGGTTTCTCTCTGTTGATTGGTTTTAATTTGTTTTCAAACAAGGGTGGTTATGTCAAAGCGTTTATCAGAACAGGTAACAGATCCCTTGCAAAAACGTTCAATTTCATCTATAGAAACAAAAATGTAAATTGATGATGTGCTGCCTTTAACATCAAAAACTGAATTGCCCATATTGATCGCATACACCCTGTAGAACTTGAAACCAACGATACTAAATACTCTTTAATATTAAAAAGATATCGATGGCATATACCTTCTCAGGTTCTTAATCAACCACTTACCGCGAACTTCACTTTGTAATGTAACCAACAGACAATGCTTACAACTGAGATGATGGATTTAATCTTCCTTTTGTGAATTTTCCATTTCTTAGTAACATTATTGCTTCCTTAACTCGCGGTATTTACAAAATTGATAACATGTCCAGGGGGTTGTTTCCAATATCATAATTGAATAAACAGGTGTCAGGTGTCAACTTCTGACTGGAATCTAACCTCACAGAAAGTATACAGTTTGAAGACTATTGACATGTCTTATGGTCATCATATTGAAAAATTTGTATTGACCTTTACCAATATAAAGTTAACATGTTCGGTAGTTGTTGATACGCCTGGTTCTGATTTCACTTTACATTATCTAGAGTCGGTAGCATTGCATGAACTTGACTTTGATTGTTCATCATGCACCACATGTGGTCCATTAATATCTCTACCAGCACGTTCACTTCCTGTATTTCACATATAATCTACCATTTTATGGCTCTCTTCACCTATAATAATTTTCAGATTGAGGTTTACGGATCATTTGTTTAAACCGGATGTTATCATAAAAAGTGGACAAATGTGTCATCTTAACCGATATAAATATGTCATAATGAAAACAGGAAGTTTGTCCGGCGGTTTGAAGTAATACGAAATATAGTTCTTACTCCGGGTCCGGCAAACTGTTGTTATTTATGACACGGATCTAATGAGCGTTGCTTTACATCAAAACATATCATTATCATTTCATAAAAACGTTAGTTTGTTTTGTATTTAATTTGCCCAATCCCTCTTTTGAATTCCAATGTATTGATCGCTCATGTCTGATCCGCAGGTATCTGACCTTCCCAAAATTCTATAGCTTACTTCTGGGCATGTACATCTTGGTAACGGAATTTGACTTCCGGTATGCCAATAGAGGGTTCATATCGATTTCTAAACATACTTTTGGTTTGTTTATACGAATTAATATCCAAATAATTAAGGATTATTGTGTAAATTAAATTCAAGGGAGTTTTATAAACAAATCATGTTCAAAACAAAAGGGAGACAAATATGTGAAATATAAAAAAAAATAACGAGAATGGACGTCCTTAACAACCAAATAATGTTATATCAGTTATCAGTCTAGACCTCGCCAATGCGTTTAGGATAAACACATTATAATCACCTAATAGTGTTTAATACTCGTAACCTGTTTAACGCGTTTTAATTGATACACATGTACTTGACGTTCTTGGGAAATAAAGTATTGAATGTTATTAAATTTATTATGAAATCTATCATGATACTTTGATAAATATATTGTCTTTCATTGTTGTTTGATACATTTTTCATCTATCGTTGTTTTATGATAATATCGCTATCATTGTCTTATAAATACATCATCTGTCATTGTCTGATAAATACATCATCTGTCATTGTTTGATAAATAAATCGTCTATCATTGTTTGATAAATATACCATCTATAATTGTTTGATAAAACAATCGTCTATTATTGGTTGATAAATAAATCGTCTATTATTGGTTGATAAATAAATCGTCTATCATTGTTTGGTAAATATATCGTCTAAACTGTTGTTTGATAAAGAAATCATTTATCATTGATATCGTCTATCATTGTTAGATAAATAAATCGTCTATCAGTGTTCGATAAATATATCGTTTATCATTGTTAGATAAATAAATCGTCTATCATTGTTTGATAAATATATCGTTTATCATTGTTAGATAAATAAATCGTCTATCAGTGTTCGATAAATATATCGTTTATCATTGTTAGATAAATAAATCGTCTATCATTGTTTGATAAATATATCGTTTATCATTGTTTGATAAATAAATCGTCTATCATTTATTGATAAATAAATCGTCTATTATTGCTTAATAAATATATCGTCTATTATTGTTTGATAAATATATTATCTATCATTGTTTGATAAATACATCATGTCATTGTTATTTGGTAAATATATTATCTTTCAATGTTTTTGATTACATATCGTCTATCATTGTTTGATAAATATATCGTCTGTTACTATTATTTGATAAATATATCACCTATCATGTTGTTTGATAAATAAATCGTCTATCATTTTTTCGATACATATATCGTCTAAAACTGTTGTTTGATAAATAAATCATATATCACTATTATTTGATAAATATATCACCTATCATGTTGTTTGATAAATATATCATCTATCAATGTTTTTTGATAACATATCTATTATTGTTTTCTGATTGATATATCGTCTATTATTGTTTGATTAATATATCGTCTATATTATCATTGTTTGATAAATATAACATATATCAGTTCTGTTTCATTAACATATCAGCTGGCTGTCATCATTGATCAATACATATTTCATCTATCAGTGTTTGATTTAATATATCGTCAATCATTGCAGTTAAATATATTTAAACGCATCGTCTATTTTTGTTGTGTGATATATAACTTACTGACAGTTTTATTTTTGTCCTGCGACTAATGTGGACGGTTTGCTATGTGAATCGCTTAAGTGCTTTACACGAGAAATGTTTGTACTGAAAGCACTCTGTCCTCTGGTGTCAAAACATCACAAATCACTATGCTAATCAGCGGGGGTGACATTCGTCTCCTAAATAAGATCCCAGTATTAGCTTCCTCATAAGAAAACAAAATTTACCACTTCATTAACCTTGGTCCTTCCCAACAACAGCAGAATTATGGCCTTCCTGAAGAAACGGCCACACATAGGTTAAGACGATGAACGGGGAATACGGAAGTTTGACTAAATGTGACGTCACAGCGAATTCCCCCGGCAATATCCTTGGCTATTTTTAAATACTGAAAACTTGACGATGTCGTGTTATAAAATGAACGGTTTAGCAGAGCAAAATCAAACCCGTCTTACCCGTTTAACTGAAGAAAACAGCACTCCAGATTAACAATACTTATACAAATCTAAGTTAACAGATATCATAAGATGGTGAGTAATCTATGCACAGACATAAATCTGTTTTAATGTAAATTCTTCATTAACTGAATCAGAGAGCAGTTCATAACGCATGTTGTTTGCCATTTTTGCATCAAAATTAGAGACCAAATCGCCGTAGTGTCTAATGGATAGTTTTAAAACCCAAAATTACAATTGATCACATTCTGGACATTGAAGGTATTGCAAATTGCGTCGATGTGATTACCTGATACTACGCCAAAAACATTTTTTTTTTATATGATTGAGAGAGTTGTGATTCAGCACTCAAATATTCCAATCGATGGTAACGTAGTACATACAATTTAGCTTTACAGCAGACGATAAGTTGGGAGGAAAACATTAGGGGCCGTATCGTTTGAACACAATGTATGGCAAAAAAAAAACAAAAAAAAACCCAACATTTGAAGGGAAGGCAATAATTTTCTCGCACAGAATGCACTCCGTTAAAAAAACAAACGAATTTAGCAGTGACGAGCTTATGCAATTTTATGAGTTGATTTATGGTAAAAACAACATGTTTACCTATTTTATTGAATCAATTGTTACACCAGGGTTCTAGTGACGACTCTTTCACTTCACAGAATGATATAGCATTACTTTAAATTATAGCTTAACTTTTTGTTTTTGCAACAGTAATATCTTTATCCTATGATCATAGAATAAGTTTGATTATTGACAATCCAACTTAGCCAGAAGTGTTTTTATTCATGAGAAAGCATATCTACTTGTTTAGGTACAGTGCGATATGATACTTATTAAACCATAGCATTCGTCTTAAACGATCCATGGACATTGATATAATCTAATTATTTGTTTTATATGAATTATGCGTAAAAATCTTTGGGATATATATACCATACACGTATGTATGTTTTGTCCCAATTATCGTTGATACAATTATCAAATTTGTTAAGAAATGTTGCGCATTTTATCGTCAAAGCCGTTATATGAGTGAAAAGCAAAGCAAAAGTTCTCCACAAGGAGAGTTTGGTTTAATGTCATGTTATTCAATTATGTATTAATTCATTAATCTTGTATTGTTTAAAACAACAACAACAACAAAAAAACAACAAAAGATTAATATTCAAAATGCCGCAACTTACATTAGTTTGATAAAATTATATTTATTTATCCATTTATTCAATTTTAGCATGTGTTGTATAGAAAACTAGATATTAATATTTGACTTGTCGAAACTTATTTTATTTTTATTTGTGCATGTTCAATAGTAACAAAGTAATTCTGACGTAACCACGGGTATTATTTTTGATTACGAATATCACATTTTTCTGTAACCCGGATATTCGATTTTACCGATATCCCTTAAAAACAAGACGTCCGATTGGTGTTATTTTTTCGTGACGCTAGGTTGATAGTTAGATAAATATTTGGGTAAAAATGACATTACATTATAAGGATAGAGAGTTGCATCATATTACGATTACAAATTCGTACAATCATCACAAGGATACTAAAATTCACAACAGGATTTAAAGAATATCTTTCAAAGAAAATCACATATACCTCTAGTAGGCGAAGCTGACGTAATTCCGCATAATCTCTTCCACTCTTATGGCCACAATAAAAACCAATATTTGAAATCTATGTACTCTTCTGACCAATATAAATACTAATATTTGTAGTATATTAAATTAAAGAATACATTATAAGTTTATAAAACATTTTCGTAATATAAGCCGCAATACATAGGGTGATATGCTACATATTGATAAATTAAACCATAAGGTCCAACATCACTACCTTAACCGTAATAATTAATGAAGAGTTAACAATGCATGAACAAAGAGAGTTTACCAAAGCTGTGAACACCAAGAAAATAGAGAACACTCACCTGACTAGTGAAATTTAAATACGTAATTGACATAAACTACCATTACCTTTTATATTATTTTGCATGAAATGTATAGACAACATACATTGATGTATCAGACATTATTATTATTATCTTTTTTTAGATCGGACTTCTACAAACAGTTGCACTTCTGGCTGTGATCAACATGGCGCTGTCCGCTTGTATTCACACTACATCAACATGTACGACACCGGCGACAGTCAATCTGGCAATCCAACTGAGGTTAGCTAGAAATGTCATCTCGTCAGAATCCATTTTACTTGCCCAACAGAACAGTGACAGCCACAACGATAATGTCACCATCACAGTGATAGAGGGCGAGACCAATGTTTGTCCAGAAAACCTCAGCGAATTGGAGAACACAATGGACACACTAGTCCGACACCGGTCAACTTGTCCGTTCTATATGGTCAGCGAACACAACCCCTACCGGTACCCTGCTACACTGACCAGCGTTCGTTGTCGGTGCCAGAAGTGTCTGGAGTTCGGAGGTCATAGCGAGCACAATGTCTGCGAGCCTGTTTACATCAATGAGGTTGTGTTAATGAGGGGAAGTTGTGAAAATGGCGTTTACCAGTACAATCCCACCGAGATCAAAATACAGGTAGCCTGTACATGTGCCAGAGCAAAGGAAGCAGAAAGCCCTGAATCTGAGGGACCAATTCCTTTGTGAACAGAAGAGTACACCTGGGCTCTGTCTGGTTAATACCTACTCCGTCCTAAACGTATCCAGACTAAACATATTTATCAGATAAAATTCTCTTTATCCATCATTAAATAACCGCTCTCTAATGAAATCGGATGAATTCAAGAGAGTGCTTTTAGAGTTTGGACAGTTAATACACGTTCTACGGAGTGATGTTTCATCCATCAAGATGTTCATTTTTTGCATATTCATTTCGTGATAAATCCATCGTTATGCTTTTTTTCCTGTATTTATAAATGATCTACATGGGTATACAAATGTATTTTTATAAAATGTTTTTATTTATGTATCTAGTGTTGATATAAATATATATTGTCTTTATCTATGTACAAGTGGTTTATCAATGTATGAATTTGATGTTTGTGGAATGTTTAATGATTTTTATACAAATGTACGTATTTTTTATTTATTTATGATCTTATTTTGATATACTTTGTTTATGAAGAAGAAACATTTATATCTGTGCATTTTGTAGTCACTGCCTCTCACTAAGGTTTTATTAGTGTTCGTCTCCGAGACATACCAAAGTCCATAAAAATGGTAAATTATACTATATACTATAATTTATTTTAAACAATCTTTCCAATGTTTCTAATAATCAGTTTGATGAATAATTATCCAAATAAAAGCAAAGCTAGAAGAACTTTTTTATCGGAATAATCAATAATACAAATGTACTTCAAAAATACCGATTTTTTGTTCGGTATAAAAAAACACATTAATACATTAATTTGAGATACGATGCTCTAAAGAAAAAGGCTTTAAAATCACCAAGAAGACAGAAAGAAGTATTTTAACAATGCTGATAAGCGCAGCAAGTCATTTTTTTGTTCTGATGCCAGAATAATCTAAATCTATTTAGAAATCTATAGTAATTTATATTTACAATCGAAAGTCCCATTTTTATAACGTTTTATGTAATGTTGTTTTACTTGCCGTATTTTTATATCACATATTTGCAACATCATTGTCTACATTACTTCTTCAATGTTTTGAGGAATTATTTATTGACTTAATTTATTTATTTATGTGTTCACATTGTTATATCTACACTATTGTTCTTTGATATGTTTATTGAATATTAAAATATATTTGCATATATTCGTTTTATTTAAGTCTATTAATTGATTATTTGTGCACTACCATCATTAATACCAAACCATTACTTTTCTTGTGGTGAATTTTCATAGAAAACGTGGAAAGTGAAACGGTGATATCAATCTTCACGGAATATTCCGAAGCATAGTTTGTAAAGAAAATATATATAGAATCAGTAAAGATTGAAATGTACAATGTATACCCAGGACGAAATAACGAGGATCCCGGCTTGTGATTATGACATAACATAGTTTACACGGCGTGTGTCATCAACGAAGCAGACAGTGCTTGACCTTTTTTTTAACTTATATATTGTCCTTACACCATTTCAAGCATCTGTGTTGTTGTTAAAACGTCAGCAATCTCTAGTTCGGCCGTCAGACGGTTGACATACCGGTTCAAGTTCGCTGGACAGAGATATAAACATTTTCGTAATATAAGCCGCAATACAAAGGGTGATATGCTACATATTGATAAATTAAACCATAAGGTCCAACATCACTACCTTAACCGTAATAATTAATGAAGAGTTAACAATGCATGAACAAAGAGAGTTTACCAAAGCTGTGAACACCAAGAAAATAGAGAACACTCACCTGACTAGTGAAATTTAAATACGTAATTAACATAAACTACCATTACCTTTTATATTATTTTGCATGAAATGTATAGACAACATACATTGATGTATCAGACATTATTATTATTATCTTTTTTTAGATCGGACTTCTACAAACAGTTGCACTTCTGGCTGTGATCAACATGGCGCTGTCCGCTTGTATTCACACTACATCAACATGTACGACACCGGCGACAGTCAATCTGGCAATCCAACTGAGGTTAGCTAGAAATGTCATCTCGTCAGAATCCATTTTACTTGCCCAACAGAACAGTGACAGCCACAACGACAATGTCACCATCACAGTGATAGAGGGCGAGACCAATGTTTGTCCAGAAAACCTCAGCGAATTGGAGAACACAATGGACACACTAGTCCGACACCGGTCAACTTGTCCGTTCTATATGGTCAGCGAACACAACCCCTACCGGTACCCTGCTACACTGACCAGCGTTCGTTGTCGGTGCCAGAAGTGTCTGGAGTTCGGAGGTCATAGCGAGCACAATGTCTGCGAGCCTGTTTACGTCAATGAGGTTGTGTTAATGAGGGGAAGTTGTGAAAATGGTGTTTACCAGTACAATCCCACCGATATCAAAATACAGGTAGCCTGTACATGTGCCAGAGCAAAGGAAGCAGAAAGCCCTGAATCTGAGGGACCAATTCCTTTGTGAACAGAAGAGTACACCTGGGCTCTGTCTGGTTAATACCTACTCCGTCCTAAACGTATCCAGACTAAACATATTTATCAGATAAAATTCTCTTTATCCATCATTAAATAACCGCTCTCTAATGAAATCGGATGAATTCAAGAGAGTGCTTTTAGAGTTTGGACAGTTAATACACGTTCTACGGAGTGATGTTTCATCCATCAAGATGTTCATTTTTTGCATATTCATTTCGTGATAAATCCATCGTTATGCTTTTTTTCCTGTATTTATAAATGATCTACATGGGTATACAAATGTATTTTTATAAAATGTTTTTATTTATGTATCTAGTGTTGATATAAATATATATTGTCTTTATCTATGTACAAGTGGTTTATCAATGTATGAATTTGATGTTTGTGGAATGTTTAATGATTTTTATACAAATGTACGTATTTTTATTTATTTATGATCTTATTTTGATATACTTTGTTTATGAAGAAAAAACATTTATATCTGTGCATTTTGTAGTCACTGCCTCTCATTAAGGTTTTATTAGTGTTCGTCTCCGAGACATACCAAAGTCCATAAAAATGGTAAATTATACTATATACTATGCATACTATAATTTATTTTAAACAATCTTTCCAATGTTTCTAATAATCAGTTTGATGAATAATTATCCAAATAAAAACAAAGCTAGAAGAACTTTTTTATCGGAATAATCAATAATACAAATGTACTTCAAAAATACCGATTTTTTGTTCGGTATAAAAAAACACATTAATACATTAATTTGAGATACGATGCTCTAAAGAAAAAGGCTTTAAAATCACCAAGAAGACAGAAAGAAGTATTTTAACAATGCTGATAAGCGCAGCAAGTCATTTTTTTGTTCTGATGCCAGAATAATCTAAATCTATTTAGAAATCTATAGTAATTTATATTTACAATCGAAAGTCCCATTTTTATAACGTTTTATGTAATGTTGTTTTACTTGCCGTATTTTTATATCACATATTTGCAACATCATTGTCTACATTACTTCAATTATTTATGTTTTGAGGAATTATTTATTGACTTAATTTATTTATTTATGTGTTCACATTGTTATATCTACACTATTGTTCTTTGATATGTTTATTGAATATTAAAATATATTTGCATATATTCGTTTTATTTAAGTCTATTAATTGATTATTTGTGCACTACCATAATTAATACCAAACCATTACTTTTCTTCTGGTGAATTTTCATAGAAAACGTGGAAAGTGAAACGGTGAAATCAATCTTCACGGAATATTCCGAAGCATAGTTTGTAAAGAAAATATACTGAAACGAAAAAGAAACGCAACTTCAAATTGTAGGTTTAATAAAATAATACTTGTGAGCATTATGTTTAAATTTCATATGTAATAGTTAATATTGAATATTGATGTAACATCCTTTAAATGTTTAGAGATTTTTAAGAACAGGTCACTTTGCTAGAAGGTCATGATTGGTAGTACCCTACGTGAATCCAAGTTGAAATGGCAGCAGTTTTGAAACCGTGCCCTAATATCGTGTGTGTCCTCCTCGAACAGTTATCACATCTCTAATTCTTTGTTGCATTGAGTTCATCAGGGCATTGACTTTCCGTATTGGAATGTTATTCCATTCTTGGACGAGTGCATTTGTTAACTGAGGGAGGGTATTTGGGGGGTTACGGCGATTTCGAATTCTTCTGTCTAATTCATCCCACAAATGCTCGATTGGGGACAGGTCGGGGCTATATGGAGGCCAATCTATAGGAACAATGTTCTGTGTCGCAAGAAAGTCTCTACAGACTCTTGCAACGTGTGGTCTCGCGTTATCTTGCTGAAAGGTTAGATGATGCTGCCTAACAAACGGCACAACATGGGGCCTAAGGATCTCATCCCGATAGCGTACGGTCGTTAAATTCCCATTGACTATCACCAAAGGCGTCTTCAAACCATGGGAGATTCCCGCCCAAACCATAACTGATCCACCCCCAAATCGGTCGTGTTCCAAAACACAGGCGTCAGCAAAACGTTCGCCTCGACGCCGGTACACACGTTGACGGCCATCTGCTCGAAATAACGTGAATCGAGATTCATCGGTGAAGAGCATAGACCTCCAACGTCTCATAGGAAAACGTCTGGGCATATGTGCCGTTGCCCATTGCATACGACGTGCTCGACGTTGCGGTGTTAGTGGTAAACCAACGTACTGTCGCCTTGCACGCAAATTAGCCTCACGCAGTCTGTTGATCACTGTTTGGGGATGAATTCGACGGTTATGATTACCAATCGTATTCCTTGCCGTTTCAGCGGCCGTTAATCTCCTGTTACGCAGGTGTGCCAACCTAAGAACCCGGTCTTGACGTCGCGACGTTACGCGTGGACGTCCTGATCTCGGCTGGTCATCGACTCTTCCTGTTGCGTTAAGACGTGAAACTAATCGACTAATAGTCGATTTGTGAACTCTGAATTGTCGAGCGACGTGAAGTTGCGTGTTCCCTGCCAGAAGCATCGCTATAGCACGTCCTATATCAACCTTTGATAACCGTGGCATAATTGTAAAAGGAATTATTGTTTGCAAAAGTATTGGCGATGATGTGGCTCAATGTTAGTGATGAATTGATACTGGTTTGAATGAAAAAAGAACGCATATGTTTGTACAGGCACGGTTTTTGATGTTTTTACCGCGCCGGAAGTGCATAGGTCTCTAGTCACACTTGGGTGATTTTGAAGATTGGTATGGGTGTTAGGCAGGGTGCATGTTTATTTCCGCGATTTTTATACAGATATGTATATTTAATACAAAATTAATCACAATTTTCCATGTTGCGTTTCTTTTTCGTTTCAGTATATATATAGAATCAGTAAAGATTGAAATGTACAATGTATACCCATGACGAAATAAAGAGGATCCCGGCTTGTGATTATGACATAACATAGTTTACACGGCGTGTGTCATCAACGAAGCAGACAGTGCTTAACCTTTTTTTTAAACTTATATATATTGTCCTTACACCATTTCAAGCATCTGTGTTGTTGTTAAAACGTCAGCAATCTCTAGTTCGGCCGTCAGACGGTTGACATACCTGTTCAAGTTCGCTGGACAGAAGCTATATGATTGACGTGGCTGGTCTTGTTCAGCGGTCAGATGTATGGTTGACATACATTGTACCTGTTCCAGTTCGGTTGTCAGATGGTTCATGTATCTGTTCAAGTTCTGTGGTCAGATGGTTGGCGTGACTGGTCCAGTTCGGCGCTCAGATGGTTGGCGTGACTGGTCCAGTTCGTCGGTCAGATGGTTGAAGTGCCTGGTCCAGTTCTGCGGTCAGATGGTTGGCGTGACTGTTTCAGTTCGGCGGTCAGATGGTTGGCGTGTCTGTTCCAGTTTTGTGGACAGATGGTTGGCGTGTCTGTTCCAGTTTTGTGGTCAGATGGTTGGCGTGCCTGTTCCAGTTCGGTTGAATAATTACGTCTAATCATTGGGCAAAATGCCATGAAGTATGAATTGAGTACAAAAAAACAGTATAGGACGAATAATGAATATAAAGCAATGCAACAGTTGTCCTCCCTTCTTTGACTAGCGACGAACAGTGGAAATACAGTACTTGTTCTCGCCAAACCATGAAAAAGAACACAAACGTGATGGTATCCAAGATTTAATAAGTTATTACACTACACGAGTATGCAATGATCACAGGATTAGTCGGTAGTTAGATGTGATTGTTGTACACTGTAAAAATTCCTTTCACCATTACACTACAACAAAACTTGAGCATACAGATATATATTGACAAAATACTTCTCGGACACCCAAAAGGGACTAGTTCTTAAAAATAAGAACATACATACACCGGTCCTCTGTAAATAAATGAAGTCAGATATAGGACAGAGACATATATGTGAGACTTTCTAGAAACAAAACATCTAGATAATGATGTATTTCTAATTACCGAGAAGGATACTTTTGGGCCCTTTACACGTATTTAAAGTGACTAACACTGTTGCCCGAGACTTCCGGTACCAGTAGTCTAGTATACTTAGTAAGAGTTATCAATGTCGAGAGGATCATAGTCTTTTTAAATACTATATTATATATTATCTTACAATATGTTAATTTGTTATTGACAGAAAATAAAATAATATAAAAGATTCTGAATCTTTTTAAAAAGTATGTCAATCCATGTTAAATAATATCAGTGTACACATTTCCATGATAATATACATCTATACAGTTTTAGATAAGAATGACATCACGTATACATGATGCCTGCGTTTTGTATTAGAGTTAACTCTCTTTAACATTGAAAATTCATGTAGGCGACCTACTGTACATTTCCTACCATCCCCTTGATCTGTATTAGTGATCTCCCTTACATACGATTCCCCCGATTTGGCTTAGAGTGATCTCCCTTGCATACGATTCCCCTGATTTGTGTTTGCGATCTAGGTAACATGCCATTCCCGTGAAACATTTGCGTTATGAGTGATTTTGGTTACATACATGTACGATTCCATTGATTTGGTTTAGAGTTTACTCCCTTAAATACGATTCAAGCGACTTGTGTCACTGTGTTCTTTCAAGTTTTTTTTTAAATGAGTTATCTCCCTTGCCCATTTCATTTGTGATTTTTGTTGGTTATCTCCCTACGTACTGTACCTGTGATGACAAACATAATCCACCCCTGTAATATGTCTTCCCCTACCATGATCTATCTACCTAAAGGTACACATAAATTGTATCTGTGATGACAAAAAGAAACCACTCCTTATGACTTCTCCCTACTAACCATCATTCCTGTGTTAAATTAGAATTATCTGTCTTGCCTATTAGAGCAGTGCTTTGTATCAAATAAATGTAGTTCTGTTCTTTATAATTATACTTATCAGCTAAAACTTGAATGTATTCAAAAATACTTTGCATACATCAGTGCATAACACGTTTACTGTTACCATATTGTATGCTATGGTCATTATTCTATCCTTAAAGAATATCAGAAAAGAAATGAATAGAAGTTTTTTTTATATTACATGTATGTATAATATATAAATTAATCAATAATGCATAAGAACAATTTGTCAAAAAAAAAAATCATTTTTCCTGGCAAGTTAATCAAATACATACATAAAAAAAGTTCGTAATTGTATTTGTACATTTGACATAGATTTAAACACAAATTGGAATTCAAAATCAACAAGTTACAACATAATTATCTACTGTAAAAAGCACCAAATTTTTTAATTTCGATGATTAAATCATACATGTGGTGAGTTAACAATTTGCATGACCACATAGGAACAAATTATAAAATCAAATTTTAATTTACCAAAGACAAGACATATGTTTGTATCCAAAAATCTCATCAGTTCAATGCTGACTGGTCAAATTTTATCCAAAGGGAGATAATTCTTTTGAATTGGCAACCACTCAGCAATGGGAGGTAATTCTTTACAACTGGTAGCCACTCAGCAATGGGAGATTATTCTTTAGAACTGGTACAACTTAGCAAAGTTAGGCGATTCTTTACAATTGATAATCACTTAGCAAAGGTAGGCAATTCTTTTCAACTGGTAATCATTCAGCAAAGGGAGATAATTTTTTAAAATGGTAACCACTCAGCAAAGGGAGATTATTCTTTAGAACTGGTAATCATTCAGCAAAGGGAGATCATTCTTTAAAAATGGTACAACTTAGCAAAGGGGGATAATTATTTTCAAATGGTACAACTTAGCAAAGGGAGATGATTTTTTTCAGGAATTAGTACCACCATCAGCATTGATTTTATGATATGATCTTTTAACAACAATTTCCTATTAATGTTCAGATCATCCATTCTAGATTTATACAGATCATCCTCTCAAGGATTAAAGTGTTGGATTCGTTGTAATTCACAAATTTCAATGAAAAATTAAAACAATTTAAGGGCTATTCAGACTAATATTTTTACCCAAGTTTCATCAACACATACAGCTCTCTCATACAATTATGTCACAAATCAAATAATCTAATGGAAATCTTTTGTAGTAGAGGTATGATATTGTCTATAGCTTATATCTTTAAGTACTAAAACACCTATTATATTTGTCATTGCACAATTATGTAACTATTTATCAAGAATTACCATAAATGATATATCAATATTTTGACATCTAACTTAAAGGGCAAGAAGCTTCTCAGATTGTAACCTTCAATTTACAGATATAATATCCTATCAGACTAAATGATTACGGTTTCTTAAGATTTTTCTATTTCATCATACGATACAAAAATGACTTACACAAGATTTTCACACTGTACTCACGAAAAAATTCTTCACCAAGCCTGACAAACAATATACCCGTCACTATATATCCAATGACAGACAAATACTTAAAAATAAACACAATATATACGTACAAGGTACTGTAATTTATATACATGCAAAATAATTATGACATGACTTGAGCATAGTCAAACTCATTATACTGAATGCTGTATCGCTGTACTGTATAACATGAACTGCCGTTCTGTAAATATCTGGAATATCTATGTGTGCTTTCTTTCTTGTTTTGGAGCTATATCTAAAAAATATTTCATTCATAGAATATTTATGTAGATCAGGCTATCCTCTTCAATATTATAATCCTAGATGGCACTGAACTTTTCCCTTTTGCAAAGGATATTCAGGGGATATGCCCAACCCTGACTTTTGCCCATTTTCAGTGCACTAGCCCCCTGGACTTGAACCCCGTAAAACAGTGTACAACAATATTAATTTGAATGGCACAATACAGTCCACTTATCAGGAATTTTAACTGTACAACAATATTAATTTGAATGGCACAATACAGTCCACTTATCAGGAATTTTAACTAGTATATAAACAGAAATTAAATTTAGGAAGATATCACATTTGTCAAGAAAAACAAATAAATAATAAAACTGGACTGTGACAATACTGTTATATGTTCTATCTACACCTGTACATGAACATGATTTAACTAGCAGCATTGTTTCTTAAACAGCATAGCATCATAAATAAAGATTAAAAATTACCAGCATCTGCGTTAATCTCCTTCAGATTTACAGAGTTGTCGGACTTTGCAGATTCTAAGGGAAACAAGGCAGGTAAAATGGTGTGCTGATATCAGGTGACACCCTCAGGGTAATATATAAAATAATAAAATTTAAACAAGAAATTAAACAAAGTGGCTCAATGATAGAGACTAACCTCCAAGGTTAACTAAAGCAGATATCTCACAGTGTTAACTGCATCACAAGGGCAAGTTTCTCAAGATTTTGCCCTAATTAATATTTTTTCATTGCACTATGAGAAAAGAAAAAAACAATTTAGTAAATATACACTCCAACACTGTGTACAAATCAGTGTGTGTAACTGTAAACAAGCCATTTCATGTACTTGTTAATATACTGTAACAAGTTCTATAACTCTCACAGTGTAACATGTGATATCTTGATGACCTACGACCTTTTTGGCTTAACAAGTAAGATAATTATAGATATCTTACAAAAATGTAAAAACCATTCACTGAAGCCTTTAAATTACAGAAAACATATCTAATTATCTAATCATTGGAACCCTTTACCATAAAACATTACTATTTCCCATGATTGAGGCCCCTGACGATATAGAAACATCATTTCTAATCATTGCAGCCCCTTATGTTCTTGAAAATGATATCATCTCTAACATTCTCAATTTTGTTCATAAATGCTTTACATATTTGGAAGTAATGGATAATATGAAATTTATAGTATGAAATTTATAATATGAAATTTAAACTTAGAACTTGTCTATTTCATACACTCTCTAGGTGAAGAATTCCAATTCAGAGATCACATAGAAGAATTACATATCCATGGTACCTATGATAATCTACAATGTATAAAAAATAGTGCTGATCATTTCAATAAAATTCTGTCACAAATCAACACACAAAGTATACCTGTATCTGTAACATACAGAGTGCTCGAATACCTAATATGTTGAGCTCATAGTAAAAAATCCAGGAACAAGAATCGGTAGATAATTTCTTCAATCACAATGCATAATCTATGAATGGGACTAAATCACAGACAAAATGTCAATTGGACCCATTTTTTTTGTCTTCTGTGAGACAAAAAAACAAGAGGGTGGAAGATTTGTATAACTAATTGGAGACTCTATTTCCCATCACTAGAATTAATTATTTCCAACTCAACTGAAATAAAACACACAGCAACAACACAGATATCTGAAGAATTACTGGTCTGGTTGAATGTCCGCAATGCTCGAGGTCCAAATTATTTCCAAACATCATCAATATATTATTATATGTAAACTCATTATATACATCGATAAAAGTTAATGTTAACTCTTGTAAGATATCTCCCCTTTACCATGATTCTTCTTTTTTATTAGAGTTACCCCCCTTTCATATTTTATCTGCAATTTGTGTTAATATCTATGTTCTTCATAATGCATACTTCACTACCAAATTGAAATAGTTTTGTACATCATTATCACCATGATGAACAGAGACCTACATCATAACAATTTTAAATTTCATCTACGACATGGTAAATTGTAGAGTAATTATTCAACAAAATTCTTCTTTCTGTGAAAAATACCATACATTTTTAAATTCATAGGATGAGACTTGACCAAAGCTTGCTAAAGTAAAATACTCTTTATCAATTTCATATTAAATAAAAACTGATCCTTATGTATAATTCATGTTCCAATTGATAATAACATAATATCATGACATTCATGATATTATGTTATTCATTACATGACTATATAAGTCTGTTCAGTTTTCCATCTAGCAATGGTGTTAACAAACCTGCTTTGAAGGACTTTTAAATAGACAAATCATCATCCATATTTAAAAACATAATTTTCCTCAATACTTCATGGCAAGCAACTGTTGAAAGATTGAGATAAAATGGAAGCGAAATTTGCTTTTTCATAAAGACAGGTCAACTCGGTAGTGATAGAATGGCTGCTAATACACATTATACACAATCTATGGACAGTTACTGCACCTCCAAACCATTTCTATAATCTCATCAAAGAGTTGGTTCATGTGTAGGCAGATTCATCTGGATGTTTGTGATGATAATTCAGATTAAAGTCTGATTCACCTGGATGTTTGTTTATGGTGAAGATTCAGGTTAAAGTCTGACTCACCTGAATGCTTGTTAATGATGAGCATTCTGATTAAAGTCTGACTCACTTGGATGTTTTTATGATGATAATTCATATTAAAGTTCGAATCACTTGGATGTTTTTTTATGATAATTTAGATTAAAGTGCGACTCACTTGGATATTCATTTATGAGGAGAGTTCAGATTAAAGTCTGACTCACCTGGATGTTTGTTGATGATGATAATTCAGTTTAAAAATCTGACTCACCTGGATGTTTGTATAGGATGATGATTCAGAGTCAAGTCTGTTGCGATGATGATTCAGATTAATATCTGACTCATCTGAATGCTTTTTTCTGATGATGATTCAGATTAAAAGAGTTATATTGTTGATATCTCCATCTAATGTGTGCGCGTGTTTTTTTTAAATTTATTTATTTACATGAATAAATTCATTCTACTGATGACAGCAATTTTTGAGGTTCCAGCTAGTATATAGATAATGAGTGATTATCATAATTTTATATACCAAACTTCCAAAATAAGTACTTATCATTTTAGTATTTAAACATTTACATAGAGACAAAACACAACAACATACATGTTATGTATATAAAAATAAATATGTGACCAAGAGACAGTTACAATTAGAGTATAGGTCAGTTGTACAAAATGTCACAAGAAAAATGAGCATTATTTGACAGACAACTGTTATAAATCTTGGAGATTTGATCTAGGACCAAATACACACATGTGGGTATAGAGGTGGATTTCAACATGAATGTATTTCCATATCACAGCCGGGGGAGCAACACTAAACTTTGACTAAATGTAGGGAGTTGGCTTATTGCAGAGCAATAAATAACAGTGTTTAGAATTTGAGCTTATTGCTGAAAAGGTAGTTTTCTTGGTGACGACAATCTTAATCATATAAATAAACATGATAAAGCCTCCAATGCCATACTAAGATTTGTTTCTTTATAACACCATGTCTTGTATAAAATTATTGTAACATAGGGAAAAAAATTATTGTTTTAATCTTCATTTCTAACAAGCAACCATGTATATTATGTCCTTTGGGAGTTGATCTTAGCTTCATTAAGTTGAATACACAATATTTGCTGTTAACAAGATATCAAACAAGATAATTGCCTCCAATACAATACAATATCTACCAACCCTTTGATAAATATACCAACAATATTAATTCATAATGATAACATGCACTGATTGGTCAAATTTCAACCAAAAAGATATCATGTACCCATACAATGTACATATAAGCACTATGATTGGTAACATTACAACCAATCAAATAAGATGTACTCCAATTAGGCATTTGACTTGTCGTATTTCAGCCAATCAGAAAACATGTACCAAATAAGCACTATGATTGGTCAACTTTCAATCAATCAAATACCATGTACCCTTAAATATGTCCTATGATGGGTCACATTTCAAGCAATAAGTCAACATGTATTCCAATAAGCAGTATGATTGTTGAAAGTTTCAACCAATCTAATAACATGTACCCTTAAATAAGTCCAATGATTGGTCACATTTACACCAATAAGTTAACATGTTACCCAATAAGCACTAGGATTGGTTAGTTAAACAGTATACCCTGTCATTAAAACAATAAAGTGCTGTGGATTCTGCAAAGTTGTAGAATCAATGTGAACCAATGTCAGTTTTGTAAATGCATGTATGTTTGGGAGTTGTATACAGTAATAGGCCAAGTGGGCCTGTACTGCTCACCTGGTTCTACAGCATTCCACAATATCTGGTCTCTGTGCCTCATGGTTATTAAGAAGAAGTTGTTTAAATGAAAAATTGACGTTGGACGCCACACCATGGCTTAAGCTCACTTGCCCTTCATGCAGGTTAGCCAATAATGAGGTAAGGTTTAGACTAGAATCCTCAGGAATGTGGACCTGCTACATACACTGACAACTTGTACCCTGAAGCCCTGCAGAAGGGGACCAGCCCTGTTCCACTCGCTGACTTCATCACAGACTACCAGGGGTAAGGATCCCCAGTATAAAGATAATTTGACTTTAACCAATTACCCTTGGACCATGGTAAAGGGTATTTGGTCAAGTTATCCTTTCCCTGGACTCATCCTGACAGTTATCTTCAATGCTATAGGCCTAGAAGAAAGTTCTTTTAATCAACAAGCTTTCTCTCCCTGAGCCATACACCAAGCAAAACTGTTTGTTTTGAATTGTCTGCCTGGTTGAAGAAGAGGTCTAATAGTTTTCTAGACAAACCTTATTTTCTTATCCCTTTATAACCTGATGTCACCGATCGGCTTCAGACAAAGATTTCCGCGTGGAGTCCATCACACTAGAAAAGTAAAAAGCAGAGGCACAGAGATAAAAAAGTATAATGTCATGTAATACAATCATAAATCAGACTTAATAGATAATGACCCATATATTATGTTATATTCTACCATGTAACGCCAGTTTTGATTGGTTAAAAACCATGTATTATTTTCCAATAACCCACGCTCGTGCAAATAATACACGCTCATGAGTCACGGCTGTTATAATTTTAAATATCTAATATTCACCCGTTTCATAAAAGGTAACTATAGCCGAGTGGGCTAATGGGTTAGTCTTTCAATATATTTTTATCACGACGCGAGTTCGAATCCTACGGAGGCCCCCACTTTTTTTTCTTTTTTTTTTTATCCTTTTTTTTTTTATTTTCAAAATCAATGCCATATGATAGAGGCTCTTGATCGTAGTACTGTATTGCCTGTATATTTCATCAACAAATAATGCAATACTGCAATGTTGCGGCCTTCGTTATTAATTTAATTGCAAAATATCCTCGTCCTCGTTGTATATCCTGCAATAATACACGAATCATCGTTAATTATTTCTTAAATAGGGGCACAGCTCTTGAAAAACTCATCTCACCTTGATATTTAATACAGATTAAAATCTGATTCATCTAGATGTTTGTTTATGAAGATGATTCAGATTAAAGTCTCACCTGGATGTTTGTTTCCTCTGCCCAGTCATGCTCTCTTGGTGCTTTTTGTTTTTCGTGGATGGGTCTGTTGAGGCACCCCATCCTGGGACAAGGATGAGCTGTGATCCATCCACTATCCATGGAGAATTCAGCATCTCTGTCTTTCTGCACAAAATTATTGAATCAATTGAATTTTATTTCCAGGTTGACACAAACATACCAGTATGCTTCATATACAACATATTGAACATACCCACGGTACACATTAAATAAAGAAAGAGATTGGAAACTCATAATAAAATATAGATAGGGATTGGAAACTCATCATGAAATATAGATAGCGATTGGAAACTCATCATAAAATATAGATAGGGATTGGAAACTCATCATGAAATATAGATAAGGATTGGAAACTCATCATGAAATATAGACAGGGATTGGAAACTCCTCATAGAATATAGATAAGGATTGGAAACTCATCATGAAATATAGATAGGGATTGAAAACTCATCATGAAATATAGATAGGGATTGGAAACTCATCATGAAATATAGACAGGGATTGGAAACTCCTCATAGAATATAGATAGCGATTGGAAACTCATCATAAAAAATATAGATAGGGATTGGAAACTCATCATAGTCAAGATACTTGGTACCCATGTAAAATTTACTAAATTAACATTATAATGAGGGGGAGAGGGGTTATGCATTGGAAAGTTGGTGACGGTTGACACTATTTAACGCAGGTAATTGAACAAAGTCAAGTTATAATACTTCAAACCCTGAATGTAGGAACATGTATAAACTTACACTGCTGGAATGTCCAGTCCATTGTGGATGCCCGAGTCTGGTGTTGTGGCATCTGAGGTTGCTTTGCTGACAGTACTGGGAGGAGTCCGCGTGTGATCCAGCTGCAGGTTTTGTGCTACTGTGACTGTATGAGGAGGTTGTCTGAAATATACCGAAAACCGATCAATCTAGAGTAATGATCTAAAACCCCCAGCAGTGATAAAGATCACCTTAATACCTCTAACCAACTAAAGGGAGATAATGCTTGGTAGTACAAAAATAGATTATAGGAACCAGTACAGAAACCTAGCAATAGTCATTTCAGCATAAAATCTGCAACTAACTAATGAGCTAGGTGGTTTTTATTTCTCACCTGTTGGTCTTTATTGTTGGAGGTTTGGATGGCACTGTGCTTAATTCCTGTGTTACTGGTGTGGGGTGTGGTACTGTTTGGGTTGGTCCAGTAGGACTGCCCCGTGACGTATCTGTTTTGTTGCGGCTGCCTGTGACATCCATTGAGGGTGCTAAGGTGATCTCTGAACCCTTCACTATCCAAGGGGAAACCATGCTGAGGAAAACAAGAGGCACAATGTACCTGTATCACTCACCTGTTGTAGCTCTTGAATAAAAGACTTTGTCGGAAGATATTAAATAGATATAAACAAAGGTTTAATTTCAGATTAAACTTGAATGTAAGTCGAGTCTTAAAACAGTATACGACAACAGAGGGCCATTTTTATCAACCTAAGAGCTCAAGGTGACTTTCCAATGTCGCATTAATTAGAGTGCATACAAGTAACCTCCCCTGGCACAAACCAGGAAGCAAGTGAAAAATTTGCAAAGTAGTTAGGAATACTCAGGGATAAAACAGGTCATTGTGTACGATTTAAGATGGTTTTCTATGATTTATTTAATTTAAACAAATGTCTTCAAACATATAAAAGCGTGAATCATATTACTCATCACAAACAAATATTTCGCGAAAGGAGAAAAGATTGTCTAGTGTGTTATTAGTGTCTTTTGGGAAAAATGATTTCCTGTCCCATTCAGTACTCCTCGGGATTATTGATTGAAATAAGGGACATTGTTATTCTCCCGAGACTTCTGAATGAATTTGTTCTCCCGAGACTTCCGAATGAATTTGTTCTAACGAAATTTGACCACTTCAGGTTCATGTTTCACAGCACCTAAAAAGACTTATCTCACCTGGTCATCTTCTTTTCCTTCTCTCCTGAACTTGTCGGGATTATGTCCGTCCTCCTTCAATTGTAAACCAAATTAATCATCAAAACAGAACTCAAAACATAATCTGTCTAAAAATGTGATTTTCTACTCATATCTAAAAGACAGGTAACTTTGGTGATGTGGCCTGACCTTTCCTGTTGGGAAGGGACTGGTATCTATGGTGATGTGGCCTTACCTTTCCTATTGGAAGGGACTGGTATCTGTGGTGATATGACCTTACCTTTCCTGTTGGAAGGGACTGGTATCTATGGTGATATGACCTAACCTTTCCTGTTGGAAGGGACTGGTATCTATGGTGATGTGACCTTACCTTTCCTATTGGAAGGGACTGGCATCTATGGTGATGTGACCTTACCTTTCCTGTAGGAGAGGACATGTATCTCCGTTGATGAGTTCTTGCTTTTCCTGTTGAAGAGGGCTGGTATGTGTGGTGATGTTGTGTGATGGTTGTATAGAGGTAAATGGTATCTGAGATGATGGATGGTCCTGTTGGGTTGTCATGTCCTTCGAGCTTTAAACAAAGAAATTTTGAGATTATAGGATAAAGTTCAGACCCTGAAATATTGTGATAATAGAATTAAGATTTATGATAAAAATACTATTTGAAAGCAATAGCTGGTACGTTCCTTTAAAACTAATTCCATAAGAATCCATTTTGTGAACTTTATAACTTAAGGAAATACAATACATGTAGTTTAAGTATACCAGGTAACCATGGAGTTTAGGAAAACATTGTGAAGTTAATTTCTCATATCTTTTATAATTTTATACCTGTCGTTTAGAAGAGGAGCATTGGCCGTGTCCACTGTGGTCAGATCTTGCTCCTTCTTGTCTACCAGAGCCAGGTCTTCTTGTGGAACCCACAGAGCTTCCTGATCTGTAGACTCCCTACAAAGGTAGACTGGGCTATTAAATCTGGTCATGTGACAAATCCTATCACGATCTTACCGCAAATAACAGGCTTATAAGCCAGACTGCCTCTTTTCTGGACACATTTGCTGAAATATATCTTCATATTTAGATGGGAAATACCCATAAAAATACCTCTATTAACCAAAATCATTCCCATTGAAATAAAAAAATATTTAAACATTAGGATTAAGTAGTCGCAAAGTCATCAATGTAATCATAAAAAATGAGAGATAGAAAAAACAACTTGTTTTTAAAACTTTAATATTCCACTGGGTTCATGAAGTCTATGACAAATTTGTTGATGATTTCTTTTACATCATACACAGAGTTTATTTTTCACATTGTGCTGAAAAAATAATCTAGTAAAGACAGTTTTTATTAATTTGCTGTATTAAATATTTTAAGAAAATTCTAGAAAGCGGTTATATATGAATCTGAGTAAGAGAAATACATTGTAGTTTGCATAACTATTTTCAAGAAATGGTGATAAAAAAGGCGTGTTAACTAGAGAATCTTATCAGATATGTGATGTAAAGGCTTAGATCCTGCAGCAATGAAAAACTAGATTGTGTAAAAATCTCTCGGTGGAAAGCAATGTGAATGAGAAGTGGGCTTCAGTGTTAATTTACAGGGTCAGATTATGTGTCGATCTTTAGGGGTGGAGCCTTATGTATTCAATGATAAGGGATAGAGCTTGAGTGTTGACTAACAGGCGGTAGAACTTTGGTGTTGATTGACAGGGGGTGGAACTTGGCTGTTGATTGTCAGGGGGTGGAACTTGGCTGTTGATTGACAGGGGGCTGGGATGAGTGGTGATTGACTAGGGATGGAGCTTGTGTGTTGATTGACAGGGGATGGAGCATGTCTGATGATTGGACTGACTGATTGGATATTTACAGCAGATTGACAGAGTGGTGATTAACAGCAGGTGGATCTTGCCTGTTGATTGGACTGACTGATTGGATATTTACAGCAGGTGGAGCTTGCGTACTGATTGACAGAGTGGTGATTAACAGCAGGTGGATCTTGACTTTTGATTAGGGAATAGTGTTGAGTCAAAGGGGGTGGAGCTTGTCTGTTGAATGACAGCAGAGGGTGAGGTTGATCCATTGCTCTGTTCATGGTCTGGTAACTATGACGTCATATTACAGGGCTAAATTTGATAGCTGTATAGTATTTTTTTGCTTGATTACATGCACAGAGACTCAAAGTACCACATTCAACTCAAAACACAACTTTATTCAAGAGATATACAGAATTATGGGAGTTTTCATCTTTAAAATTACCTCCCCTTATTACTGGATTGGGAGAAAAAGTTGTCAAAATACACCTCTCAGGGAAATCAGCAATACTCGGTGACTATTAAAGATACACAGTAACCCGATATGTCATTTTGTTCGTCGGAACATATTCTAGACATTCATGGGGTTTTTAGTAAAATTAGAATTTAAAAAAGTGATGTATAAGGTAGCACACCACAGTAAGACAGCCTGGCCATGGGCAATTTTTTTGTTAAGGAAATAACTCCTGTATTATGATATGCATAAAAAATGAAAAAATAAATGTACACTATAATTGGTACATTCAGTATGAAGTAGTACATACAGGCTTCACATTTATTAAAACAAAAATCAATAAATTGGTTCCGGATTTTAAATATCCGGATTTTCCGAACGTGTGTTTACACAGGAAATTTAGTTTTGCCTACAGCGCAAAATGGAAGCCCACAGAAAAGGTAAGATAGCGGAAAAACTTAATTTACAACATATGTCCAAACAAGATTAATTCTGTCTTTGGGATAGAGATAGTTAATTTTAAATAGGTTTCAGAAAAAAAATTGTGTAGAGAATTGTGCCATTTTGGGTCAAATATCATAATATTTTGCAATTTTTGAGAATTTTTTAAGCTGTTACCATGGTATTCACAGCTCTAAAAATCACAGAAAATATCAGTTTACTTATCCTTCAGAGCTCTATTAAAATTGCAAATGTTGTACAGATTTCAAATATATATACTTTATTAGAGGTTATATGTAAGGTTAACTGGCAATGTTTACATATCTAAAACATGTGCCATATTTTTCAGAATTTGGCATTTTTACTGTACACTGCTACCAGAGGGCCATTATTATCAACCCAAGAGCTTGAGGTGATTTTCCAATGTCGCATTCATTAGAGTGTAGATGATTAACCTCCCCTGGCACAAACCAGGAAGCAAGTGAAAAATTTGCAAAGTAGTTAGGAATACTCAGGGATAAAACAGGTCATTGTGTACGATTTAAGATGGTTTTCTATGATTTATTTAATTTAAACAAATGTCTTCAAACATATAAAAGCGTGAATCATATTACTCATCACAAACAAATATTTCGCGAAAGGAGAAAAGATTGTCTAGTGTGTTATTAGTGTCTTTTGGGAAAAATGATTTCCTGTCCCATTCTGTACTCCTCGGGATTATTGATTGAAATAAGGGACATTGTTATTCTCCCGAGACTTCCGAATGAATTTGTTCTCCCGAGACTTCCGAATGAATTTGTTCTAACGAAATTTGACCACTTCAGGTTCATGTTTCACAGCACCTAAAAAGACTTATCTCACCTGGTCATCCTCTTTTCCTTCTCTCCTGAACTTGTCGGGATTATGTCCGTCCTCCTTCAATTGTAAACCAAATTAATCATCAAAACAGAACTCAAAACATAATCTGTCTAAAAATGTGATTTTCTACTCATATCTAAAAGACAGGTAACTTTGGTGATGTGGCCTTACCTTTCCTGTTAGGAAGGGACTGGTATCTATGGTGATGTGGCCTTACCTTTCCTGTTGGGAAGGGACTGGTATCTATGGTGATGTGGCCTTACCTTTCCTGCTGGAATGGACTGGTATCTATGGTGATATGACCTTACCTTTCCTGTTGGACGGGACTGGTATCTATGGTGATGTGACCTTACCTTTCCTATTGGAAGGGACTGGTATCTATGGTGATATGACCTTACCTTTCCTGTTGGAAGGGACTAGTATCTATGGTGATATGGCCTTACCTTTCCTATTGGAAGGGACTGGTATCTATGGTGATGTGACCTTACCTTTCCTGTAGGAGAGGACATGTATCTCCGTTGATGAGTTCTTGCTTTTCCTGTTGGAGAGGGCTGGTATCTGTGGTGATGTTGTGTGATGGTTGTATAGAGGTAAATGGTATCTGAGATGATGGATGGTCCTGTTGGGTTGTCATGTCCTTCGAGCTTTAAACAAAGAAATTTTGAGATTATAGGATAAAGTTCAGACCCAGAAATATTGTGATAATAGAATTAAGATAAGATTTATGGTGAAAATACAATTTGAAAGTAAAGCTGATACCTTCCTTTAAAACTAATTCCATAAGAATCCATTTTGTGAACTTTATAACTTAAGGAAATACAATACATGTAGTTTAAGTATACCAGGTAACCATGGAGTTTAGGAAAACATTGTGAAGTTAATTTCTCATATCTTTTATAATTTTATACCTGTCGTCTAGAAGAGGAGCATTGGCCGTGTCCACTGTGGTCAGATCTTGCTCCTTCTTGTCTACCAGGTCTTCTTGTGGAACCCACAGAGCTTCTTGATCTGTAGACTCCCTACAAAGGTAGACTGGGTTATTAAATCTGGTCATGTGACAAATCATATCACGATCTTACCACAAATAACAGGCTTATAAGCCAAACTGCCTCTTTTCTGGACACATATGCTGAAATATATCTTCATATTTAGATAGGAAATACCCATAAATATACCTCTATTAACCAAAATCATTCCCATTGAAATAAAAAAAAAATAAACATTAGGATTAAGTAGTCGCAAAGTCATCAATGTAATCATCAAAAATGAGAAGAAAAAAAAATCAGTTCTTTTTAAATCTTTAACATTCCAATGGGTTCACGAAGTCTATGACAAGTTTGTATAGATGATTTCTTTTACATCCTACATAGTATTTTTTCACATTGTGCTGAAAAAATAATCTAGTAAAGACAGTTTTTATTAATTTGCTGTATTAAATATTTTGAGAAAATTCTAGAAAGCAGTTATAAATGAATCTGAGTAAGAGAAATACATTGTAGTTTGCATAACTATATTCAAGAAATGGTGATGAAAAAAGGTGTGTTAACTAGAGAATCTTATCAGATATGTGATGTAAAGGCACCAGGAGCAATGAAAAACTAGATAGTGTAAAAATCTCTCGGTGAAAGCAATGTGAATGAGAAGTGGGCTTAAGTGTTAATTTACAGGGTCTGATCATGTGGCGATTTACAGCTTTAGTGTTGATTGACAGGGGGTAGGGTGGAGCATGTCTGATGATTGACAGGGGGTAGGGTGGAGCCTGTCTGATGATTGACAGGGGCTGGAGCTTGCCTGTTGATTGACAGGGGGCTGGGCTGAGAAGTGATTGACAGGGGGTGGAGCTTGCCTGTTGACTGACAGGGGGCTTGGCTGAGAAGTGATTGACAGAGGGTGGAGCTTACCTGTTGATTGACAGGTGGCTGGGCTGAGTAGTGATTGACAGAGGGTGGAGCTTGCCTGTTGATTGACAGGTGGCTGGGCTGAGTAGTGATTGACAGAGGGTGGAGCTTGCCTGTTGATTGACAGGTGGCTGGGCTGAGTAGTGATTGACTAGGGACAGAGCGTGAGCATTGATTTGCAGGGTCAGATCATGTGTCGATTCACAGGGAAGAGAGTTCCTGTGATTATTGACAGGGGTTAGATCTTTGGGGATGGAGCTTGAGTATTCAGTCATATAGGATAGAACTTGAGTGTTGATTGACAGCGTGCCTGACTGAATGATGAGTGACAGGGGGAAGAACTTCGGTGTTGATTGACAGGGGATGGAACTTTGCTCTTGATTAACAGTGGTGATTGACTAGAGATGGAGTTTGAAAGTTGGTTGACATGGAAGGGAGCTTGTGTTGATTGACAGGGGGATGGAGTTTGCCTTTAGACTGACAAGGGATAGAACTTCTGAATCAGTGTTGAGTTAAAGGGGGTGGAGCTTGTCTGTTGAATGCAGGGGGGAGGGGGCTAGACTGAGTGTTGATTGCCCATGCTCTAGTTTACAATGGTCATGAGACAAAGATTGACACAATTTTAAAAGACTAACACTAACTTTTCAGACTAGCAGTCACACCATGCAGACAAACCAGCATAGTAATAAATAGTCAACAAGAAATTCCCCACATACAACTACAAAGTTGTAAAATTGTTATATGCTGATCTTAGTCTCTGGCCTTAAGTTTGATCACCTGTTTATGACATTTTATTGTATTACATGCTTTAAACACTTGTTCAATTATCTCAGAACAGTACATGCAATCTATTGACTCCAACCTTGACTTGAATAGGTACCTGTATCAAACATTATCAAAGGGCTATAACTCTGTATATACATATATTGTAAGCTAAGAAGGCAACACTCCCATCAGGTAAGTAGTAGTTATAACATTGTATGAGATGCCCAAAGAAGGTTTGATAAACAATAAAAAGTCATTACTAAATTTCATTTTGGCATGTCACCATCACAAGAAGTCTTTACCCCCCAACAAGTTTGTTTTACTAAAGATTGCTCAACATTAGACAGTCTTGGCCTATGCTCCCTCAGAAGAAGATGTCTGAAAAGTTTGCTTCTGTAGATCGTCTTTCGCAAGGGAAAGTTTTCTGAGCGACACTGACACTAAAATGTAGCATATGTATCATGCATTATGTGTGTAATAAGAAAGAAAGAAAGAAAGAAAGAAAGAAAGACTACATGTATTCAGTGAGTGCCATGCACGGAAATAAAGGAAGTCTTCCTTAATTTGAAGTGTTAAAATGCATGTCATTCAGATAATTATTGCAATATGTAGTTAAATTGCCAGAAAGGATTCATTTTGTTTATTATTAATAATCTTGTATTGAACCATGATGAAACAATTTCGTTTGTCATAAAAGTGCAAAAACAATTCACAATTGATGGCAAACAATATGTTGTATAAGAAAGAAAAGAATACAGATTTAAAACAAAGGCAAACAAAGAAGGGGCTCAAATAGATATACCCCCCTCACATAGATCTTTATATTTACTCCAACCCCATGACATAGATATATCCCCACCCCCTCACACAGATATACCCCACCCCCTCACATAGATATATCCCCATCCCCTCACATAGATATATCCCACCCCCTCACATAGATATATCCCAACCCCTCACATAGATATATCCCCATCCCCTCACAGAGATATACCACCATCCCATAGATATATCCCACCCCTCACATAGATATATCCCCACCCCTCACATATATATATCCCACCTCCTTCACACAGATATACCCCTCCCCCTCATATAGATATACCCCACCCCTCACATAGAAATATCCCCACCCCCTCACATAGATACACCCCTCCCCCTCACATAGATATATCCCCACCCCTCACATAGATATACCCCTCCCCCTCACATAGATATATCCCACCCCCTCACACAGATATATCCCCACCCCCTCACATAGATATATCCCACCCTCATCTCATAGATATATCCCCACCCTCATCACATAGATATATCCCCACCCCCTCACATAGATATATCCCACCCCCTCACACAGATATACCCCCACCCCCTCACACAGATATATCCCCACCCCCTCACATAGATATACCCCACCCCCTCACATATATATCCCCACCCCCTCACATAGATATACCCCACCCCCTCACATAGATATACCCCACCCCCTCACATATATATCCCCACCCCTCACATAGATATACCCCCACCCCCTCACATAGATATACCCCACCCCCTCACATAGATATATCCCCACCCCTCACATAGATATACCCCCACCCCCTCACATAGATATATCCCCACCCCTCACATAGATATATCCCCACCCCCTCACATAGATATACCCCACCCCCTCACATAGATATACCCCACCCCCTCACATAGATATATCCCCACCCCTCACATAGATATACCCCCACCCCCTCACATAGATATATCCCCACCCCTCACATAGATATACCTCCACCCCCTCACATAGATATACCCCACCCCCTCACATAGATATATCCCACCCCCTCACATAGATATAACCACACCCCCTCACATAGATATACCTCCACCCCCTCACATAGATATACCTCACCCCCTCACATAGATATATCCCAACCCCTCACATTGATATACATATGTATATTGTAAATGATAAAAATTATTTTTCTAACGATTTTTCAAATTCAAACAGTTTGACCTTTGACCCTTTTATGCAAAGTCTAGATCAGATCTGAACTGCTTTATGCTCTTGTTTATTTCATAAAAAATGTTGTCAATGGAAAAATAATGAAGCATGCAGAAAAAGAGAAGATATGAAAACAGCAATCGTAAAAGAACACTAATAGCTATAACTTCAGAAAATAAAAAGTATAAATGCAAACAATTAGATAAAAAAAAACAGCAAGAAAATAATGAATGTGAACAAAGACAACAGATTATATAACAATATGGTAATCAAAGGCAAACAAAAGTTAAACAGCAAGAAAATTGATCAGCAAAATGCAAACAAAATATCAGTAAATGCAAGCAAATGTCAGTGAGATGATGTTCTGGGCTTGGTTGTTTGAAATGACATCAAATTAAATGAAATATTATCACAATTATTGATTTTTATCTAACTTCAAGAATTGTAGATGAAAATTTTCATCTCGAGAAAAGAATCAAGTTTGAGACTTCATTTTTTTTTTTTTTTCAAAACTTTCAGTTCATTGTGTAATGATTGCCACTGGAAACAACCGAGCCCAGTCGGCTGATGAGTCTGAATGATGACGGTGGCACTACTTACCGCAGAGTTGGTTTCTGTGAGTAAAATACAAAGTTTGCACAGCGTCACACCAACCTTTCCATTCCCCTAACCTTTACAGGTACATGAATGCTACCCAAGACCATATAGTACCCCAAACCTCCTTAACTGGCTCTCTCTCTAAAAATCTCACAATCTCATTTTTCATGTTTTGGCACAGATTAACCTAAAATTATCAGTATTTTTATGGATCTTTAATGTTCTAATGTTTACTGAGAATAGACTTCATCCCAAAATTTCTATTCTTGGATTTGTGCTTTCTTTCATTCTTATACCGAGAACAGACTTTGTCCACAAATTTCTTTTCTAGATCAGAAATATAGTATTATCCGGAACCAATGGCAACTTCCTCATAAAATCAACTGATATGCTTGCAATTTTCATAGCACTAAGGCTCAATTTCGTGTAGACAAGAGTCTAGTTAAGGAATTGTGTTAAATGTATCCTGTAAATCAATGTCCACTTAAGGAGGTATGTTATATATATACCCTGTAGATAAATGTTTACTTAAGGAGGTATGTTACATATATACCCTGTAGATAAATGTCCACTTAAGGAGGTATGTTATATATATACCCTGTAAATCAATGTCCACTTAAGGAGGTATGTTATATATATACCCTGTAGATAAATGTCCACTTAAGGAGGTATGTTATATATATACCCTGTAAATCAATGTCCACTTAAGGAGGTATGTTACATATATACCCTGTAGATAAATGTCCACTAAGAAGGTATGTTATATATATACCCTTTAGATAGATGTCTACTTAAGGAGGTATGTTACATATATCCTGTACCCTGTAGATCAATCTTCACTTAAGGAGGTATGTTATATGTATCCTGTAGATCAATATATACCCTGTAGATCAATGTCCACTTAAGGAGGTATGTTATATATATACCCTGTAGATCAATGTCCACTTAAGGAGGTATGTTATATATATACCCTGTAGATAAATGTCCACTTAAGGAGGTATGTTAAATATATACCCTGTAGATCAATGTCCACTTAAGGAGGTATCATATATATACCTTGTAGATCAATGTCCACTTAAGGAGGCACCTGTTATGCTATACATTTTAGAGATATGAAAAAAATTGAATAAATAAATATCATAAAAAGTCTTTCACTACTGTATATCATTTCCCCTGAATCTCTTCTTTAAAAAAAAATCATTATAAAAACACTTGAATCTGAGTTGAGTACATTTGTAGTTCAATTTCATTGACAGCTCCTCTTTTACAAAATCTGATAGAAAGTTAGCAGTTATATAAAGAGGAGTTGATGACTTTAACAGAGGGAGCCCTTCTCTTTAGACACTTCCACCAAGCACTGCATCCAATGAAACTGATTTTATCAATATTGTTTTACCAATTTAGAAAACCACAAGGTAAACACAAGGTCATGCAGTCATTGTATCCATAGCAACCAATGTAACAGATTAGGACCAACCCAACAAATCACCAGTCAAAATTAGGTCATTCACAATCAACCATCACAAACAAACCTTGTATTGGAGTCACGAATCAATTTCTAGGTCGTCATAGAAACACAAAAAATTATTAGTTCAATGAAATGGTCACAGGGTTATTTAACATTGTTGTATATATAGAAAATCGGAGCCATCATTAAAGTAATGATAAATGTTTAACTTTGAATTTTACAGAAAAAAAAAATCTAAAATATTCCAGTGTTTATGAATTACTTAAATAATGTTGCTTGAAGTAAATCGAATTTTTTGTTACATTTTCAAAGTAATTATCATGAACCTGATGTAGCAAGTGTAATGTTTGTAACTAATCATGAAGGGGAGGTAACTCACCTGTGTTGATGGCTCGAGATGATTGCTCTCCCCTTGGCTGTTACATTTACACTGTGGGATGTATATATTTGCTCTGTCTTCCGTCGTGAGATGGGTGTCATATGGTTCTGGTCCAATCCAGCTCAAGACCACAGGGAGGTAGATAAGTCCATGGAA